>NC_073692.1:240819577-241127744 GCF_029784155.1 Uranotaenia lowii | reverse complement strand
GGTAGTGTGATTTTCAATTTTTCGGATGACGTCACATTCATAAAGAAATTGAAAATAACAAATGCATGAAAAATATCTAACCAATCCTTTTTGAATAAGCTGTTTAAGTTTAAGTTTAAAAGCTACAAAGAATTCCTTATTCAAAGATCAAATTCAGATTTAAAACTGAAATTTTATTCTATATTAACGATTTCCAGGTAATTTTTCGATTAAACCTCATGTTAATTCCAACTTAAGAACCTTTTTAAAAACATATTTCAGATGAAAAGTCCAAAATTCAAAAAAACACTTTTTTTATAGATTCATATTGAGGATTTATAGATTTCAAATCACATTTAAAACTTGGGTTGCAGATTTAATTTCATATATTTCAGATTCAGGTTTTTAAGTTCATATTCTTTAGTATTCGAAATTGAAAGTTCCCCATGTTAATAAGTCTGGCCCACGATTCCCCACCATTTTTCAAAATAAAAAAAAAACCTTTTTTCTTAAACAGTCAGAGCACGGGGAAATTAATTTATAAAAAAATTTACAAAATGCCTAATGATACTTTCGACTTGGTGGGCTGTGGGCAAAGAAAACAGTCAAGTTTTTTTTGGCAGGATTTTTTTTGAAATTTTTCTTATTTGTGAAATAATTGAAGATGGAAGCTTTTGGTGGTTAAATTACAGAGGTTTTTAAAGTTCGAGAAATGGATCCGACCAGTGACCAACTCAAAAGAATCCTTACTATTTAGGCTCGGTTCCTTCGAAGAAGCGAAGCCGGCAGTTTCCACAACATCATCTGATCTCGTCAAGCCAGGTTCCCAGAAACTTTTACCGCAGTTGAAGCTTTGTCCTGAATCATCCGTAATCATCGTTTCTCATTGATTTGGTGAGCCCGTTCTTTATTATTTATTTTTTTGCTTATTTATAATCTATAAAGAAAATCACAAACACCATAACCCTATAAAATTATATGATAAATCATATGAAATCATATGAAGCGTTTGACAGGGATCTCCACGCTTCATTCCTCCCTTGTTCCCGTATCTTTTGCGTTTTTTATCACATGGTTGGCCTGGTCGTAGTAGTATCTGCAATGCACGTTCTATGTATCAGATACTGTGTTGAAAAGAAAAATGAAGAACGCAAGTTTTTCATTTTCCAGGATGCATACAAGTTTTGGCTATGTTGATGTGAGAAGAAGAGAAGAAATGCCTAATGATACTTTCAAAATGTAAAAAACCTTTCTATTTATTTATTTATTTCTTTTCATCTATTATGATTAATAAATTCCATGATACCCCACACTGTTTAAAGAAATTTATCATTTATTTATAAAAAGTTGCTAAGCTTTGAACGGCTAATACATATACCAAATCAAGATTGTCGTACCTAAAATCAAGTTATTTTCATGGATTGACAGCTCACTAAAGTTCATCCGAAATGACTTTTGCTCAACGTGCGTACGTACTCAGGTGATGCAAATCAGATCAATTTCATGGAAAAGTTTGCTCAGTATCTTTAAAATAAAGTGTGTAAATGCACTTTGATTTGTTTTCTAAGTATTATATTTTTTTTGCAACTAGCTCAAGTAGTTTAATCAACAAAAAAGTATCCTTTCTGTCTATTTTGCTTAACATTAATTTTAAACATAAATATATGCTTCACCTCCTTTTACATTTCTTTTCTTTTTGCCACTGTGTTCATTTGCATGTTATAAGATGAATCCATCGACCTGTCAAACTCCGTAAACAAAAAGTTTTTACGACGGCTCGGCTCGATTTCCAAAAAAAAAAAACGAATTTAAGTACGCGAAACGGTAAACACCCGTCCCCTTGAGGCCCCCAAGTCAAGGTAACACATCTGCTGAGGGGCATCCAGAACCCGCGAATGACGGAGGATGCCCGGGCATGGCCACGGTTCTGTTGCGGCGGATGTTCACAGGCGGTGGCGGAGTTTTACAACCCTTTGCTGCCGGAATCCAAAGAACAACTCTTAACAGCAAATTCTACTGAAGCTGCAGATGCAATCGGCCCGGAACCTAATCGACGACGATGAAAAAAAACCGATGGTCGGAGTTTGTGCAGCGAATTTTCTCCTCTGTACCGGGAATTTTTAGTAATCGGAAGAAGCGGAGGTGCGGTAAAAAAGGGTTTTTTTTTTAAATTTAGGCGAAAGAATAGGACCGTGAAAGAAAATGGATAAATAAAAGAGCAGATTAACGAAAAAACTTTTGGATTTTTTAAAATAAAAGTACAAACGAAAATTATTACAATTGTCTAGAAAGAATACTTTTTTGAAACAACTTGTATAAAAATCTACAACATATTTGCCTTGAAAATTTGATTTATGAAAATCACATATAACAAATTAAACACAAGTTTTCAATGGAAGCATTTATGAAGTGATTAAGTACATGTAAAATGGACATTTGGAACAAAAATTTCTAATTTTATCTAGATTTTAATTTTTTTTCATTCAAGTCACTTACAAAATAGGTAACGACTTGAAAAGTCACTTGCCACCGACTTGAGTCACGCCATTCGCCTCTGAGAATACGGTGACAGCAAAAAAAGTTCATTCGAGTCACCTAAAATTCATTCAAGTCACGGCATTCGCCTGCTAGAATACGGTGACTCTGAAAAACCAAGTCACTTCACGTCACTCGCCTCGCAGAATAAGCCCCAATATTACAGTCGAAAACAAAATGAGATTTTTTAAGTTTTGTAGCAAGCCATCCAAGTATGTCAATAAAACCAGCTTTCTCTAGAGTATTCTCGAATACGTCCGAAGCTATCTGTTGAAACCCACGATTGACAATTCGAGCTAGTGAAACAGGCAATCGCTAGTGAAGAGTGTAGCCATGTAAGGACCTTACTGTAGGAGTAAATAAAAAATTAAATTAAATTAAAATCCCCAAAAAAAAAATAAATCTATGTCATCATCCGTGATTGGACTTGCTAAAATATATTTAAAAAAAAATCTACAAGTGAGAACGTGTTATTGTATGAAATAGCACTAAAATTTGTATAAATACCTTACGCCTCGATTTGGCTCAAGTAAACGTTGAATTCGTTTTCTATCGATGACGGTAACTCCACATCCGCTTTCTGGAATATAAAAGCTGGAACTTTTTCATCCCGGTTCTCAACATGTTCTGTTTTGTTTGTGGGGCTTATTCTGCGAGGCGAGTGACGTGAAGTGACTTGGTTTTTTAGAGTCACCGTATTCTAGCAGGCGAATGCCGTGACTTGAATGAACTTTAGGTGACTTGAATGAACTTTTTTTACTGTCACCGTATTCTCAGAGGCGAATGGCGTGACTCAAGTCGATGCCAAGTGACTTTTGAAGTCGTTACCTATTCCGCAGGTGACTTGGAAGAAATAAAAACTAAAATTTTCAATATGACAAAATTTTAATGAAATTGTTTACAAAAACTTTAAAGTAAATGTTTTTAGATGAAAAATATTCAATTATAATGAAAGTATGTGTCTAAAAAGCAAATTAAGAAACGTGCACAGAACTTCTCAATTCTTGATATTCGATTCGAGTTGAAAATAAATTTGAAGACTTGAATTACAAATCATTTGTTAAATTTTGACTTTGAAACACTGAACAATTGCTCATCAAATATGTATAAAAAATATTTTGGTATCATAACCGATAATTATCCAATTGTCTTGTTTTTTGTATTTCAGTCTCAGAATAAGGCTGCATTATTGGTCCAGAATCCAAATTTATAATTTTGTTAATTCCGGATAACATCAGAATTTTCAGCTTAAAAGTATTTTCATTCTGAAAATTAAATCAAAGGAAACAAATTTCGGATTTAGATTTTAGGAAAAAAAATTTACACTTTATTGGCCAATCACAAAACTAAAAAAATCGCAAGACACTTTATGGGCTTCGCAACTTTTCAAAATCCGTGTATCTTTTACTGCAGATCACCTTCTTAGTCGTCGAGAGGGCTAATCGATTGGGGTTTTGCACCGTGGCCATAGTTTTGATGTCCAGTAATGGTTCGCTGTCGCCATCTCCTAATCCAGCTGTTGCACTTAGCTTCGCTTCCCACATCTTTGTGGGTGGTGGTCGTTTCCGTCGTTAAGACCCAGGTGCAGCAGCAGAGGAAGAAACTTGTTTTGAAATAAAAATTATTATGTGAATATTATAAATTCGAATTAAATTCAATAAAAATTACCTCTTTCACAGCCGTTCTTTTTTCACACAAATGTTTGCCACTGAATTCATTCGCAAGCTGCAAGATGAACGCGTCGTGTAGTCAACGAATGAATACAACGGCAAAACCATTGAAATATGATGAAAGGTGAAGCATAATTTTTTTGTAGATTTAGATGGTACCTAAACAGACAGAAAATTGCTTGTTTTTGTTGATTAGAGTGCTTTAGATAGATGCAAACACAAAATAAAATACTTAGCAAACAAATCAAAATGGGTTTTACACTTAAAAATTTTAAACCCGTGTGAAAAATTGTGCATGAAAATGATTTGATTTGCATCACCTGAGTATGTACGTACGTTGGGAAAAAATAATTTCGGATGAACTTCAACGAAATGTCAATTCATGAAAATAACTAAATTTTCAGGTACCAAATTTTTGTGTCTGCATATGTATTAGTAGTTTAGAAAAAATAGCCACTTTTAATCAAATCTGTTATTTACATACTTATTTATATGATCATTTCTTCTAGATATAGAAATTTCTTCTAGGTATAGAAATAACATTATTAAAGACTAAATTTAATGAATTCAATTCATTACGTAAAAGAGCAACCTTTGTAAAATTTTTAATAAAACTTCACAAATAAATGTTATCGATCAATGCTGGTAAACGGTGGATAATGTGCAACACGAGACCCCATAGTGGTCATATCACCTCTTATTCACAACTCCTATCTCTACCTCCCCGCGGTGCCGGCTGGGGTGCGAGTAACCTAAGCGGAGATCGGGTACCCAACCCCGGTGGATGCTTTGGTCGCATGCAGACTGAGAAGGTGGCCGCACGCGTCTGTTCCCCAGGTCAGGGGCGGCGTGCAACAACAACCGAGCGTCTGTTCTCCAGGTCAGGGGCGGCTCAAACAGCGTCTGTCTTGCAGCAAGCGGCTGAATTTATGAAATGCAGCTCCCGCCAGCTAAGTCCAAGATGGCAGCCCCATCGCGGGATAGGGACTTTAGGCTAACAACCTACTGCTCCTGATACCTTATATTGTTACAGAAACTGAGAGAAGAAATATCCGAATTGGAACTTTGGCAACGACTTTTAGCATGAAAACACGGACTAGAATTGGAACTTGGAATGTTTTGACCCTTGCCCAGCCAGGAAAGCTGGCTCAACTTGCTAGAGAAGCTAGCCGCCTCAAGCTAGAGATATTGGGACTGAGCGAAGTCCGTTGGCCTAACACTGGAGAACACAAGACACAGTCCGGGCAAGTACTGCTTTACTCTGGCATACGAGGAGAACATGCTACTCGGGAACGAGGAGTTGGTTTCCTGTTAAGCCCGCAGGCCCATGCGGCCCTCATAAGATGGGAACCGATAAACGAAAGAATAATCGTAGCCAGATTCAGAACACGGGTTAGAAACCTTACAATGGTCCAGTGTTATGCGCCAACTGACGTTGCCGATTTGCAGGAGAAAGAGCAGTTTTACAGTCAATTGAACAGCGTGGTTGAGAGAATTCCGAAGGGTGACATTCAAATCCACTTAGGCGACTTCAACGCAAAGATTGGCTCCGATAATCAGGACTTTGAGCGCATCATGGGGCGCCATGGTCTAGGACAGATGAGCGAAAACGGAGAGCTGTTTGTAGAATTTTGTGGCAACAACAACATGGTGATCGGTGGATCGCTCTTCCCCCATCGACCAGCACATAAGGTCACTTGGGTATCCCGAGATGGCCGAACAGAAAATCAAATTGACCACATCTGCATCAGTCGAAAATGGAGAAGGAGCCTTCTTGATGTCCGCAACAAACGAAGCGCAGACATTGCATCCGACCATCACCTCGTCCTTGGCGAGATACGACTGAGGGTTGCGCGTGTCCAACGGCGCGAGGAGAAAGTCGGGTGTCGATACGACGTCCGCCGGTTGGAGAATCCAGAGGTGAAAAGGGCATACGTTGAACAGCTAGAATCCCGAGCCTCGGAACTGCCGACAGACGGAACAGTCGAAGAACAGTGGTGTGGAATCAAGAATGCCTTTATCACGACGAGCCATGGTACTCTCGGTAAAGTTTGTGGAAGACGAAGTGAATGGATGTCGGATGAAACCTGGAGGATGATCGATGATCGGAGAAAGGCGAAAGTCGGAATTGAGCAGGCATGTACCGGGTCAGCCAAAGCAGCCGCCCGCTTACGATATGCGGAGCTGGAAAAGGCAGTTAAACGAGCTTGTAGACGAGACAAGAGAGCCTGGACAAACTCCCTAGCCGAAGAGGGAGAAAGAGCCGCCGCCATTGGAGATATCCGATTATTATATGATATTTCTCGCCGCCTTAGTGGTGCAAGGACTAATGCAAGAATGCCGCTGAAAAACCGAGCAGGTCAGCTGCTGACAGATCGAACAGATCAGCTCAAGCGTTGGACTGAGCATTTTGATCAACTTTTCCGAGTTACAAATAGCAATGGCCAACAGAACCCGCAGCTCGAGGCGCCCACAGTAAGTCGCATTAATGGCGTCAACTCGGAAGCGCCCACGCTGGCTGAAATAGAAGCGGCAATCAAGGACATGAAATCCAACAAAGCGCCTGGAATCGATTGCATTCCTGCTGAAATGCTCAAAGCCGACCCTGCCTTGTCAGCACAAATGTTGCACCGTCTTTTCGCTGACATTTGGGATACTGCAACATTCCCGGCCGACTGGATGCAGGGTATCCTCGTAAAGGTCCCAAAGAAAGGAGACCTAACAGAGTGCGGTAACTGGCGTGGCATAACTTTGATCTGTACAACCCTTAAAGTACTCTGCAAAGTGATCCTGAACAGGATCCAGGAGAAAATCGACGCTACACTCCGACGGCAACAAGCTGGATTCCGATCCGGACGATCATGTGTGGACCACATCACAACGCTACGAATAATACTGGAACAAATCAACGAATTCCAGGACTCTCTTCTGCTGGTGTTCGTTGATTTCGAAAAAGCATTTGACCGACTGAACCACGTAAACATCTGGGCTGCTCTTAGACGACGAGGGGTCCCAGAGAAACTAGTCCATCTCATCGAAGCACAGTACGAGGCATTTTCGTGCAAGGTCTTACACGACGGTGTCTTGTCCGAACCAATCCCGGTAACTGCTGGAGTGAGACAAGGATGTATTTTGTCACCGCTGCTTTTTCTCATCGTAATGGATGAGATCTTGACTGGATCGATTGACTGTAGACCAAACCGAGGATTGCCGTGGAATCCTTCAACCATGGAGCAACTGAACGACCTTGACCTGGCAGACGATATTGTTTTGCTCGCCCAAACACAACAAGACATGCAGAGCAAACTCGACGACCTCACCGAAAGCTCCAAGGCAGCAGGTCTCAAAATCAATGTCGGAAAGACCAAGTCGATGGAAATCAATACAGAAAATCGTTCCAATTTCGTGGTAGCTGGACAACAGGTTGAGACAGTGGAGTGCTTCCAGTATCTTGGTAGCCAGATTACGCCTGATGGTGGTACCAAGAAGGACATCGAAACCCGGATCAGAAAAGCCCGATTTGCGTTTGCGAGTCTCCGAAACATCTGGCGGCCACGCCAGATCTCTCTACGAACTAAGATCCGAATCTTCAACTCAAACGTCAAATCCGTATTGCTGTACGGGTGTGAGACTTGGTGCACATATGCGGTGACGACGCGAAAACTGCAAGTTTTTGTGAATCGGTGCCTGCGGAACATCATCCGCGCTTGGTGGCCTGGCAACTGGATCTCAAACGTTGAACTTCATCGCCGGTGTCATCAAAAGGCGCTAGAAATCGAGATTCGGGAACGTAAGTGGAGATGGATTGGGCACACGCTGCGAAGAGATGAAAACGAGATTTGCAGAGAGGCGCTTGACTGGAATCCAGATGGGCATCGAAGAAGAGGCAGGCCCAAAAGCTCGTGGCGGCGAAGTCTAGCCGCTGAAATCCGCACAGTTGACGAGAACCTTGGCTGGCAGCAAGTGAAGACGCTGGCTCCGGATCGCCAGCAGTGGAGATCTTTTATCTCAGCCCTATGCGCCGGTCAATCGGCGCTGGACCCTTAGGTAGGTAGGTTAGGATCAATGTAACGATTTCTTTTTAGAACACATATTAATAATAATTATTAAAGCAATGCTAAAGTATGCTAAGTTTGAATAATGAAATATTCAAAGAGGAGCTAAATAATCTTGCTTCATATTCAAATTGCAAATTATACAAAAATTAGTCCTTTCCCAAACTAATTTTTTTTATTAAAACTATCATGTCTTTTCAGAATGAGAAATCTCGATTTGAACTTTTTTTTAACTTAATTTCAAATGAACTTTTGAAACCTGAAACAGAAATATATGTAATTAAATTTGAAAAAATAGTTTGAAATATAATTTCAAACTAAATTTGTGTTAATATGCCAAACGAGTCATCCTTATTTGATGTAAACTTAATTCCAAATTTGAAAAAATAGCAAATTTTGTTGGTATCAACTGGACACAATTTAAAATAAATTGTTCTATTTAAACTAAAAATGGCGTTCTTTCTTCTATTTCCGAAAAGCGAAAGACATATCTACATGAGGAAAAAATATTAATCTGAGATTTTGATTCCAAATACTAAAGAATATGAACTTTGAATCCTAAATATGAAATATATGTTAAGTTCATTCTGAAACCCTAGATTGGAATGTTTTGTGAAATCTTTATATATTAATTCCGAATCTTAAAAAAAAAATGATTTTTTAAATGTTAGCTTTTAATCTGAAATATGGTTTTTAAAAGGTTCTTAATGTTAAATTAATGTGAAGCTTTATCGAATAATTTAAATTTATCTGACAAATTTTAAATTGCAGTTTTAAATCTGACTTTGATCTTTAAATTTGCAATTCTCGATCTTTTGATCTTTTTGAAATAGCGGCGAACCAGCCTGCGGCTGAAAATCTCTCAAATAAAGACAAAAATAAACTTTTTGATAATAAATTTTTAATCTTAATCAGAAATTTTATTACGTAGAAAATGCTAATTCCAATTCTCAACATGAGCTGGAACAAAAAACAATTTGAATTCCGCTCAAGGATTTACAGCACATTCGAATCGTTTAATTTATTTGAGTCCAAGATTTGGTTTGGTTATTAAAAAACAAATGCATTATTTTAAAATTCTTCATGAATGTGACGTCATCCAAGAAATTGAATATCACACCACCTTCTTTAAATGTTCTTAAATGTTTGACAGTTCGCATGGTGAACCAGATGAAACTGGTTCATTTCCACTGAAACTTCAAAATGAACTATTTGCCTCCGAAGCAATGAACTAGTCACCGTGAGTGAGTCGCCTCTCGGAATACCCCGACTAGAGTCACGTGACTACGACTAATGTGACTCCGAGTCACTTCATTCGCCTCGCAGAATAAGGCCCTGTATTTCGTTGAGTAATACCATGTGATTTGTCAAGTATGATAAGTTTCAACCTGTAAATCAAGCTGATAAGCGTTGGTCTATCAATGAAACCACCGTTTGATCTAAGTTGGGTAAAATTAGATTCAGCACCCATGAAAGATCTTTTGGTGTCGATGTTTGCGAACATTGTAAATATACGAGTTAAACACATCAAACCAATTGTTGCACGTGCGGATGAATTTTGCAACACATTGTGATTCCTCTACATCACGATTGAAACGAGAACGTTCCTTCAGCATTGTTGCCGTTATATATGTTAATACATGTTAGACTTAGGGAATATTTCGTTTTTCGGCCGGATTCATTTCCACATGCCCAATTAAGTCGAGAATTTATTTTTTATTGTTAAAGATAAGGCCTTCCTTAACGATTTTTTTTTTTATTTTCAAATAAGGCCTTCCCCAATGAACCAATTTCGTTGAGATTTCAGAATGTGCGGACTGTCCCCAAAGACCTGAGCACTGTCTTGGGTTATCGGATGGTTGAATGAGGATTGGTTTTATGTAATTCCAAGTGACTAAAGGAGGTTCATATTCTCGGGCATGTATCGGAGTTAATAGCTACTACTGGACAACCAATTTGTTGTAGCTCCGATATAATGGTAAACAGAAGGTGTATGGTCATAGGTTGGTTGAAGGCAAAAACCATCTGTTTCCAACGAAAAGGCACCTAACCAAGACAAATTTCATATGTGTGAGAGATCCTTTGCCTTTATTCTTGGATGCATCAAATTCCATCAACTGGCCAACTCTCATTTAATCGAAGCTCAGAACAGTTGCCATCCCCTTTTCTGACGTGTCAATCCCTGCATAAAATAATTGCAATAATGAAGCGTTTAACAATGAAATTATATTTCATGAAGAATTGAATCACTGTTAGTTATGTTTGTTAAATGATTTATCGGTCAATCGGTGAAAGCTATGTTCTTTAAGAAGAGACATTTCAATATTGAGAAATTTGATAGGCAAAAACATTTTCATCACATACCAAATTTTTGAAGTAGAAGAAAAAGATAGATTTGAATCTGTCACCATATACACCCATAGAAGAGGTTGCAAAAATCCAATGCCTATTTAGCACATCTCTGTGCCGATAATGCGCTGAAATGTGCACTGTGCCGAAGATGATATGTTTGAAAAACCGTAACTGGCATAAGGACTCGGCTCCCAACTAAAATGATGCATGACCACTACATTCAAGCAAAACAAGAAAAACATTTTATGGGATTTCGTTCCTATTGGATAATTCATCCCAGAAACAAGAAAATAAAAATATAAATCACAGCGCCTGTAGGGAGAATCGAACTCAAATCACTAACTAAATGGTATTAACAGACCGACATCTTTACCAGTGTACTATTTGAGCTTCATGCAGGAAGAGGGATATTTGTCATAGGCATTCTGCCACCGATCAATCACAAAAGAAACGCACGACAGTGGCTTCCTTGCGATGGAAACGGGAAAGGGAACGGGAGTGGAGGAAACGGGAAACCCATTGAATGAGAACTGTGCTTTGCTTACTGCCTGCTATTACATACACACGCTACATATACACAGCTGCTAAAGCCGGGCAGCTTGGCCGGTGCTTGTTTGCCGGTGAATTGAAGGAATATATTCTTGTTGCTTTTGCTACATACACACGCACAGCTTAGCCGTGGTTGTTTGCCGGCGAATTGAATTGAAGGAATGTTTTTTTGTTGTTGCTTTTACTGCATACACACGCACAGCTCGGCCGTGGTTGTTTGCCGGTGGATTGAATTAGAAGGATGTTTTTGTTGTTGCTTTTGCTACATTCACACGCACAGTGCTCGGTTCTCTGGCTGCCTGGTGTTGGCCGGTATTTATTTCCATCCTTCTTCGTCTTGTGATGCGATAGGGAGGGACGTGAAAGCGTTTTTATTTTGTTTCTTTCAGACATACGCAATTCGGTTAACTTGGGAGATTAATGCCGGTGGGAGCAAATCGAATCAGCACCGATCGCGTTATCTTCTTGTACCAATGATGCTATGTAATTGACTACACGCCATTGGCACAGAGGCTGAATTTTGGGTGTAATAGTAGGCCATGCGTGTTTCGCACCATAAGTGGAATTTCCTATGCGAATGACTTTATTTTAGACTTACTTATGATTTCGACGGTTTTGCTACTGATATGAATGAACCTCATGCCTATGATACATTGTCTGCGGTCACCAGTGAGCCGAGATAGACAAAGTCTTCGACTATCTCCAGCTCGTCACCGTCGATCGTGACCTTGTTATTACTATTATTATTAGCGGGTTCGGTCAGTCTCGGATCCGCAGGCCAGCACGTACTTCGTCTTGGACGTATTAATCATCAACCCAATCCTTGCTTCGCGTTTCAGTTTGCGGTAGATCTCCTCCACCGCCGCAGATGATCTGCCGACTATATCAATGTCATCGGCAAAGCAGATAAGTTGACTGGATCTGTTGAAAATCGTGCCCCGCATTTCGCCCACCGCTCGTCGAATAACACCTTCTAGCGCCACGTTGAACATCATGCAGGATAGACCATCACCTTGTCGAAGCCCCCTGCGCGATTCGAATGAACTCGACAATTCACCCGAAATCCGCACACAGCACTGCGTTCCATCCATCGTCGCCTTGATCAGTCTGATCAGCTTCCCGGAAAAGCCGTTCTCGTCCATGATTTTCCATAGCTCGTTACGGTCGATCGTGTCGTATGCGGCTTTGAAGTCGATGAATAGATGGTGCGAAGGGACTTGGTGTTCACGGCATTTTTGGAGGATTTGCGTAATGTGAATATCTGATCCGTCGTAGACCGTCCCTCCATGAAGCCGGCCTGATGACTTCCCACGAATCTGTTTGCTTGTGGCGTTAGGCGGCGGAGTAGGATTCGGGACAACACTTTGTAGGCGGCATTGAGGTCAGTGATCGCTCGGTAGTTCTCTCAGTCCAATTTGTCACCCTTCTTGTAGATGGGGCATATTACCCCCTCCTTCCACTCCTCCGGTAGCTGTTCTATGTCCCGGATCCGGACTATCAACCGGTGTAGGCAATCGGCCAACTCGTCCGGGCCCATTTTGATGAGTTCAGCTGCGATGCCATCCTTCCCAGCCGACTTGTTTCTATTCAGCTGGCGAATGGCTTCCTTAACTTCACTCATCGTTGGGAGTGGCTCCTCTACGTCGTGGGCTACTCCGGCGATGTACCTTTCCCCACCGTCTTGATCTCCTGCATGTGCGCCGTTCAGGTGTGCATCGAAGTGCTGCTTCCACCTTTTGATCACCTGACGATTGTCCGTCAGGATGCCCCCGTCCTTATCCCGGTACATTTCGGCTTGCGGCACGAAGCCTTTGCGGGATGCGTTGAGTTTCTGATAGAACTTTCGTGTTTCTTGGGAACGAAGCAGCTGCTCCAGCTCCTCGAGCTCCTCCTCCTCCAGGTGGCGCTTTTTCTCCTGGAAAATTCGGACTCGCTGCCTCTTCCGCTGTCGGTGATTTTCCACATTTCGACGGGTGCCTCTTTGCACTACTGCCGCCCGTGCGGCATTCTCTTCGTCCATCACCTTCCTACACTCGAGTTCGCTCCACATAACCGATGACGTTCTCCGCAGCACTGTTGATGGCTGTCTTGATGGTATCCCAACAGTCCTCGAGAGGGGCTTCGTCAAGCTCGCCATCTGCCGGCAGCGCTGCTTCGACCGATTGCGCGTAGTCTGCCGCGACCTCAGGTTGCTTCAGTTGTGCGATATTTAAACCGAGGCGGGCGCCGGTTTCGTGTGTTGTTCACTACGGAGAGTTTTGGGCGCATCTTCACCATCACCAGATAGTGGTCAGACTCGATGTTGGCGCCTCGACAGGATCTGACGTCGATGATGTCCGAGAAGTGCAGGCTGTCAATCAAAACGTGGTTGATCTGTGATTGCGTTTGGTACGGTGATCTCCAGGTGTACTTGTGTGGGAGGCTGTGCTGGAAAAAGGTTGTTGTGTCAGACCATTTTTCTCGGGAAGGGAAATAAAAAAAAAAAACCAACCTTTCTCGGTGTGAACAAAAAACTAAGAGATAATTTATTTCGCTTCTATCAATAATTACAGTTTTCCCGCGAAAAACTGTAACATGTTTCAACCAATTGAGCATTCTGGCAACACTCAGCACATCATAAAACATGACAATTGGTACAGGGGGCTAACTTGGCCTTCAGTTCCAGGTGACCAATATTGTTGAGATTCAACAAAGGTACTACGTACGGCCATTCGTTTGGAGGCGGCGAAATCAATAAGTCTGAGGCCGTTTTCGTTGGTCAGCTGGTTCGCACTGAACCTTCCAATTGTCGGTTTGAATTCCTCCTCCTGGCCGACCTGAGCATTAAAATCCCCGATGACGATCTTGATATCATGTTTTGGGCAACGGTCGTATTCACGCTCCAGCTGCGCGTAAAATTCGTCTTTGTCGTCACCGGTACTTCCGAGGTGAGGGCTGTGCATGTTGATGATGCTGATGTTGAAGAACCGGCCCTCGATTGTCAACCGGCACATTCGTGAGTTGATCGGCCACCACCAGATCACGCGTTTTTGCATCTTTCCCTTCATTATAAAAGCTGTTCCAAGCTCGTGTGTGTTGCCGCAGCTCTGGTAGATGGCACGACCATCTGGGTACGTTCGTACCGTGGAGCCCTTCCAGCATACCTCCTGCAGTGCTACGATGTTGAATTTGCGGCTCTTCAATTCGTTGGAGAGCACGTGGGTACTGCCCACAAAATTTAGAGATCGGCAGTTCCATTTTCCAAGTTTGCAATCGCTAGTCCCTTTTCGTCGCGTGGGTCTTTGTCGATTTCCATCCGAAATTTGTTGTTCGTTGCTTATGTTTTTTGTAGTCACGGGCTCGCAAGGCCCGCAGCAAACCCCACTATGTCGCAGGAGGACCGTCGTGATGTTGCTGTTTTGTGTCCCGAACACCACCAGGACTTTGTTGCACTCCGCACGCCGCCCCTGACATGGAGAACAGACGCGTACGGAGCCCCTGACTCAGTCTGCATGCGACCAAAGCATCCACCGGGGTTGGGTACCCGATCTCCGCTAAGGTTGCTCGCAACCCAGCTAGCACCACGGGGAGGTAGAGAATCGGAGTTGCAGACAAGAGGTGATATGACCACTACCCGAAGGTTGGGTGTATGGGGTCTCGAGTTGCACATTGCCTACCGTTCACTAGCCTGGGGCAACGTGCAACAATCTTCAAATTCAATGGCTTCTAAAAAACTTCTAAAAAACTAATGTTAATCCTACCCCTTTGCATCAAAAGTTTTAAGGATGATGGGTCATCAAATAGACGCAGTTAGAAATTTTCTGGTTTTTTTTAGTTATTTTTAATATCCTAAAAACATACAATTTTCAGCCTCCTTAGAAAATGGGATAGCTTGCAACAAACCTCGTTTAATTAAAAATCTTGTGAACACGTATGAAAATTTATAGTTTTTAATATATTTTTGATGTCTTAAAGACCATAACCACAAATTGCAGTAATTTTTTGGTCTGTCAATGTTTTGCCTGGATAGATTTTCGCATAATAAATTAACAAGACACCTTCTCTTGTCGACGACTAAAAACTGAAGAGAATATTTTATTGTCATTTCAATCAAGATCTCAAGTCGTTAGAGGAGAGGTCATTGGTCTCTTGCAGTGGTCTCGAATAGAGGCGGAGCGCACGATTTTCGTGGGAACCAAGCTAGTCTCGAGTTGCGAGTAAAGGCCGGACCTCAAGTCGTTAGAGGAGAGGTCCTTAGTCTTGAATCGTAACAAGAGGCAGGGTATATATGCTGGAGTTTGACTCGAACTGGAGTTTGCCGATGAGCGCTTAAGCGCGGACTTGGTCTCCCATCTCGGGTATAGCCTTCGTAGCAGGTCCGGATGGGAATTATTTCCAGAGGCCCCAGGTGGACTTTATGGCGTAGGGGTACTTAGTATCATGAGTCGTCCAATTGCACCCATGGACCCAGAGTAGCATACTGGGGGGACTCGGTCGCTCACCGTGCCTTGGAATGCAATCCGTAAAAAGGATTTACCACCTGGGTGATCAACTAATAAAAAAAAAACTATCAACTCTAGGTGACCAATAGTGATGAGATTCATCGAAATTATTTTTACGGTTTTTTCTGAAAATAAGGATGCTGCATACATTTAAGGGTTAAATAATACTACGAAAAATTCTACAAGCTAAAATCATAAAATAGATGTTTGGATGAATGTTTACAAACGCGTGATGCAAAACATTCATATTCCTGCACATGGAAACGAGATTTACAAGGTGTTTCTTTGATTTGAATTTTGTTGCATTTTACCTAACTGTTTTATAAAAATATTTAAAAAAAAATATGAGTGATTGTTCGAAAAATATTTTTACACTAACAGTGTTGGTATAGCATGAGGAAACCAGTAAAAAGTTTGTAGGTAATATTATCAAGCCAATCCGTCATTCTAGATAATGTTTTTAAAGTCATCGAAAAATGTTCATTTATTGCTCGATTTTTGTAAATTTTTTTTAAAATTAAAAAACTTTAAAAAACTTTAGATGCTTTAGATGCGAGAAATTATGTCATCATCATTTTGTAATCATTAAAAGATAACTTTATAACAATACATAAAATTAAAAATTTATTCAGTGTGGTGTTCTATAAACGTTGCATCTAGCCCAGTTGTTGCATGATGCCCCGTTTGACGGTACTTTTGATGAGTTGATTAATTGAATTTTAGGTAATTTTCATACATTTTGAACTTTTAATCATTTATTACTCCAATCGAGGTTCAGTTTCTTGTCAAATGTTTGTCATGATATAAGTTTTAACAAAACTCACTTTCAACGCAAATCGATCACACGCAAATTTCTCGTTGCGTCAAATCAGGAGCAAAACCCTGTTGCAAAACAACCGTGTGAAGTGACGCAACGAAAGTTGATCGCTCGTAAAATTACAAAACGCACTTAATCTGAAAACCAAAAACTACAAGTTTTTTGTCAATTCATGCAAACTTTTTCCCAAATTTTCGTTACATTCCAACGTTAGACAGAGCAGAAATCTTCGATACCGTTCAAATTTTTAAAAACGCTGAAAACTCGCCTGGTGTGAGGCAACGGAGGAAATCGGCTTACATATATTGTAAACCACTGCATAGAAAAAACTTTCATTGATTGCTAATTAAAGGTTTACCTAAGCAAATGATATGAGTCATATCATATGACGCAACTAGATACGCATTGAAAGATACTTTTGAAGAAAAACTTTTGAGGGTTTTAAACAGTCGAAAACCATGTGGTTTGCGGTGATAGAATTCAAAATACGGTTTCATCTCAATGTTCCATAGGTTTTTTTTCTCTTGTAACTGAATGCATATATGATAATTCATTGTTTTGGTCTTTAATCATGTAGTACTCGTTTCTTTAAAAAAAAATAGTGTCCTTACAAATTATTTAACAAAGATTTTTCGGGTATTTGGAGCCGTAAACAAACTGTATCTTGTATGCTCGGTGCTAAGATTCAGATAAAAAAAGGTTTTTAACAAAATTAAAAAAGTCTTAATTCAATGACTTCAGTCCTTCAAAAAAAAACTATGTTTCTGAGAACTTATTTCCTTTACTTGAAGGTGGGATATTATTTGATATTCCATAAATCCTAATTCTACCGAAAACCACAAATTCAGTAGCTCAACATGTTAACTGAAAACGAGAGAAACGTAAACTCAATCCTGTTATTGACTGGCAAAGCTTTGTGTAAACACAGAACGTAATCGACATCATAATAGATGCTCAACCGTCTCAATGCAAAATCAGGCATCAAGAATAATTATCACCTCGGCACAGAATATTGGAACCTGACCCGACCGCCTTACCTATTCCCATCCGCCAACACCCACTAAGTTCTCCAATTATCACACCAAACCATTTGCCGTAGAAGCTTAATTAATTGGACCTTGTTTACAAACCTCATTTCGCAGTGTTTGGTTGAACGCGCTAATTGATTCCGTGCTTGGCGACCATTTTGTGCAACAGACTAACGACCAGCTCACCTCAACTTACCTCAGCTCAGCTGACGACCCCTGCCAATACAGTCGATAGTCTTTAATTTACCACCTGCCCAGGTATGATGATGATGATGATGATGATGATAGGGAAACTTTTCAACGTTAAACCCCATTTCTGGTTCCCCCTAGGCAGTGATGCCTCAAGGACACGTGGCAACATGAGCCAATTTCAGTGAATTCGCCAAAAAACCACAGACCACACACTTTCCATTTAACACCATCCGGTTTTGCGTAGTAGATTGTCAACATCCGCCTGGTGGTGCTTTCATACCATCTAATTGACAATCCCTTTCCTTCCGTTTGGATGATTCCTTTGAAAGCTCGTGGTCATTATAAATCTTACTGTCCTAACCATTCTCCGGTGTCACTTTTGATCTGCTGGACAGGTGTTCTCAAATATAAAAATTTTATAATTTGTAAATTACTATTTCGAATCTTTGCAAGAATAACTTCAATCCATCTCTTAGGCTGATTTTTTAACGCCTTAACTTACATTCAAATGTTACATTTTTCTAGATGATAGCAAAAATTCGACGAAAAGACGATTTAAAAGATTTCCATTTTTCTTACTGCAGATCCTACCCTCTCCAGCTCAATTCAAAACGAATTCGCGGCGCTGTCAACGACAACGCTCGTCATTATCGCCTTGTTGTCGGGTCAGGCAGGAGCGCCATTTGTTCTGGAAGTGGTGAAAGAAAGCTGCAAAGATGAATGAAAAAATCTATTCACGATCAGCGAGCGATGCAGTTCAAGTTTTTGTTTTGTTTCGCGCAAAAATACTTTGTTCGGGATTTATCCCGTTCTTGAAATTTATCCTGGCGTAAAATATTTTCCATTTGAACCCCCACTAGAACACAAAAAAAAACAAAAAAAAAGTTCGTAAGCTACCATTCCCCACCAACAACGATGGTACGGAGAGTAAAAATAAAAGCAGCATATAATTTCGAACAGCTTGGTATAGTTCTTTAGAGCTCTAGAGCTCTTTCAGTAGTATGATGAGAAGGAAAAACACACTCATATACAGTGAGCGAAATAAGAATAGCACCACTATGTGTTTTGCTTGTTAATATATGAATGTTTGAAAATCTCCAAAATTTTCTTCTATAAATTGTTTTGAATTGTTTAACGGATAAATCAAGCATAAGTTTGCTTTTTTTGGACGTTGCAATTGGCGTTGAGGACCAAAACTATGGAAAGAGGGTGCGAAATAAGAATAGAACCACTTGTGTTTTTTCAACAAAAACAAGATTATTTCTAAAAATTTACTGTGTAAAAGTGAATAATAATGCTTCTTCGAATTATTTGAATAGTTTACTGCATTTTAAGGAGTTTTCTAGAATTACAGAGATTTTCGAATGTTTTAAAATGGTGTTTTAAGAGACGCTCTTCTAGAACTAAGGAATTTGATATTTTAGCTGTAATTTCTTACCAAACTACTTACTTTCTTCATTAAAATGACGTGAAATGATGAATCAAACATTTTCGGTTAATTTTAAAACAGAAAAAAACAGGGTGGTATTCATAAACTTAGATTTTTTTCAATAAACATCACTTTTTCCAGTTTCAAGTCATAGATGGCAGCACTATCTTGCCGTTAATACCAAATTAAGTCTCAATATTGATTTTTCAGGTTTATTTAGGCCCATATTCATCATTTCTATGTAGTTTTCCAACACAGTTTTGTTGGAGCTCACGCTGCAGAAATCTTTTCCGGATTTGCAAAAAAAAAAACGAGCACAAGAATATAACACCGCCAAAATTCCTGCACATCTCAACTTCCGATTCAATTTCAAATCATACCAATAATACTGCTAGTTATCTGGTTCATCAAGCTCCATCGGAAAGTACAAAATCATTCTGATTATCGGTCCAAGAAATTCACTTTTATGGGTTCATGATGAAATTCTTATTTTCTGATATTGTGATCTTAGAATTTCCAAGGCGGTCACACGATACCAAGTACTTATTTCTTGACCAAAATCATCCAGCACACCTGAATTAATCCCAGATATTCGAAAATGAGCATCAATTCGGTTTAATTGCAAGATAGTGCTGCCATCTACGACTTGAAACTAGAGAAATAGCGTTTGACTATTTAAAAACATTAGTATTTTTTAATTTGAAGCCTGCTTTTTTATTCAAATTCAGCATCAAATCTATGTTTCGTCAATTTGCATCATACTTATGAATGATTATGAAGAAATAAAGCAGTTTGATAAAATATTATAGTTCAAGTATCAAATTCCTAAACGCTAGAGGAGCATCTCTTGAAACCCCCTTTTAAAACCTTTGAAAATCTTCGAAATTCTAGAAAACTCCTTAAAATGCAGTTATCTATTCAGATAATTCGTAGAAGCATTATTATTCACTTTTACACAGTAAATTTTTAGAAATCATCTTGTTTTTGTTGAGAAAACACAAGTGGTTCTATTCTTATTTCGCACCCTTTTTCCATAGTTTTGGTCCTCAACGCCAATTGCAACGTCCAAAAAAAGTAAACTTATGCTTGATTTATCCGTTAAACAATTCAAAACAATTTATAGAACAAAGTTTTGTTGATTTTCAAACATTCATATTTTAACAAGCAAAGCACATAGTGGTGCTATTCTTATTTCGCTCACTGTAGATAATGGATGAAAACAGATTTCAGAGGTATCAGTTTTTCCACTTCGAAGTTAAACTCTGCACCATTCCCACTTCAATATTCATAGTTCTTTCAATAGATGAGTTAAGGTTGGCATGGAAAGCGTCTTGATCGTCCATTCTTAAGTTCGTTCATGAAATATTGAGAGTTCTTGATTGGTGTTGAATCGATTTGATTTCTTGTTTCTTGTGGTAGTTTTATGTGAAATATCCTATCATCATTTATGTAAATCTTTCCAAAACGTTTCTTTTATTCTTAATATGTCAGTGATATAATTTATTTGTAAAAGAATTTATGAAAAAAGTTGCTTAAAACAACTTGCTTTGTACCGACAGAATCTAGATTTGTGCCTTTCACGTCCTCCGAAGTGGAATATATCACATATACGTATCATAAAACACATACCATCAATTTGGGCATCATGCAACACTTTTTAACTTCAATGGCTTCTAAAAACTTAATAACTTCAGATAATCATACCGCTTGTACATCAAAACTGTTAAGGTTGATGGTTCTGATGTAGTCGGAAAAAAAATGGTTCATCACTTATTTTAAATTTACAAAAACATACAATGCTCACTCTACTAGAAGAAGGGGTAAGTTTCAAAAAACTTTGTTTTGATGAAAAATCAAATGAAAACGTTTGAAAATTTATAGTTTTTCATATATTTGTGATGTCATAACGCATAAAGCACTAATTTCAGTTATTTTTGCTTTTGTTCGAATTTTACATTTATTCTGTCAAATTTTTTTCCGAGAAAAGGCATAAGGGTGCTGCATACATTTAGGGGTAAAAATAATAAAAAAAAATCTACTAGCTAAAATCATAAAAATTTATGTTTGAATGGATGAAATTTTGAAATTAACAAACGTACGATGCAAAACAATCATATTCCGGTGTACGAAAACGCGATTTAAAAGGTGAATTTTTAACTTCCATTTTAGCCCAGACTGGTAACTGAATCATAAAAATATTTATTTTAAAAAAATTGGTGATTGTCCGAAAAATATTTTCAACCCAATCGTGTTGGTATAGGATAATAAAAGCAATATAAAGTTTTAAGGAGATATCATTTAACCAATCCGTCATATTGTGTAAAGTTTTCACGGCATTTTCTATGAGTCTATGAGTATCAAAACTTTAAAAAACTGTCTCACGATGTAAGAAACTATATTATTATTATTTTATTATAACTAAATGATAACTTAGATACTTTAAATAAAAATAAAAATTAAATAAGTGTTGTGGTAGAGAAATGTTGCATCTAGCCCTAGCGTTTGACAATGATAGCACGAATGAGTAAAATGAGATCTGTTTTCGCTAAAATAGTATCGAATTTCGGTATAAAAAAATGGAGACGTCTTTGATGGCTAACTTGGTTGATGTCACATATATTAACATATAACACAAATTGACATCTGCTTCGCCACGTTGAGTATGTCAGGTTTAAGCGATTCACATACATTTTCATCAAATGTGGTTCACCGCATTGAATCGCATTCGCCGCATCGCATCGCATCGCATCGTATTCACTATGTCATCGGCCTTTCTCAGCAATGCTTACACTCTAATTCTCCTTGACTCAGATTTGAAGGAAGTTGTTGTTTAGGCTTGTGGATGGATCGAATGAATGAAAAAAAAAAATTAAAAAATTATGAAATTTCAAAGCGGTTTTGAATGGAATTTCTGATTTGAAAAAGAAAAAGACGATTGTAGGGTGTATTTAGAAAATGGATGCGTGCATTTTTATCCGGTTGGTTTTATTTTTACCATAAAAAAGAGCCACCGGGCCATTTGATTGCATCCAGCCGGTGGAACTACGTGCTGTCCCACTTGGCACACTCACCCGCCAGCACACTCTGTCCAATTTGAGCTGATCTGAAAAGACAAGAAAAAAGAAAACACCATAGGTGAAAATGATTTACACTTCAAATTTATGAGAAAATTATACTTACAGTTGTGAATGATGGCTTAGAGATTGCTGGAAGAAAAGAGAAAATTGTTAAATTTTGTATTTATCCTTTCGACACCACTATGTTTCTAATTCAATAGTAAATGTAGTTAAAAGTTGTAATCACCTTGATTATTGTGATTTTTTCGTCAACTGGTCTCCGACCATCGCATCCAAACAATGAACACTGGTTTTTGGAACTCTCTGAGTTGTTTTCATCTATTTTGTTCGAAAACGTATGCGTCTTAGCTAAGTTCCAGGCTTTGAAAGTCAATAGATGAAAACAACTCAGAATTTTGATGGGTTCCAACTCAGTAGTTTTTATCTTCATGCATAGTGCGACCGCTGAACCGAAATCATTCAGTCTCTGAATAATCTAAATTAACCGTGTACATTAATATCAGTTGCAAAGGTCCGTCGTCTTGTCGTGGAATAGAGTATTTCCTGAGACAGATTGTGGTAGGGTAGCTTTTTGTTTTTGTTTTGAAAAATGTAAACACCAACTGGTCGCCATTTTGATCTTTGATGATAAGCACTGTTCAATGCTTTCTTTTAAAAATTTCTTTAATTTAAAGCATCAAAAAACCTTCATGTCTCAACTTGTTATGAATTTACAAATCATTAAACAAAGAATTTATATGCTCCTCACCAAGGTGAGCTTGCAAAACCACTACAATTGCATTGCCAATTTCATATCGTTACTATCTGGTCATTGAACATACGTAATGTTGTTGTTATGTTTACCCTACCACGATATGCCGAGAAAATGTAAACACGAGGAATCAGCTGTTCGTCTGACAAGTGGGGGAATGCCTTATTTGAAGTGAAATTTCATCTGGAAAATTAAGACTCGGTAGCGGTTTTTGGTGAAAGTGATGACGTAGGAAAGGAACTCACCCGATTCCAGCAAAGCAGTGCCTTGAAAAGTGTACTATGTTGAAGTCCAACCAGCAATGTTGATGGTTTTATTTAGTGGAAGAATGATCCTGATCCAAGCCAGAAAAGGCCTTGGATTAAATTTTGCATGGATCCGAAACGGTTTGACATTTTTGTCTGGTGTTGATTTTTTTTTGTGAACATTTTGTCTGGTGTTGATTGCGCATCGTTGGTTTGTTTATTTGATTCCTTCCGCAGTGATGCAATCGGCAACAGACAAATCTTAAACACCGGTCGTACACATAAGCCCTTAGGTTTCTGCAGTGTAACAACTGTAAGACAGAAATAATAGATTGGCTTGAGGAAAAGAAGATTGAAGTTTTCTTCTTCTTTGCCAGGCTCCGGCTAGCTCGTTAAATGAAGCCCAAAAGGAAACTTAATAGCTGTTTCCAGAAGATTAAAAAGACAAAACTTTCGTGTTCATTTTCTAACTTTGCATCAAACAAACATTTTATTTCAGGCGGCCCATTACCGCGGGATTATTATGGGTGAATATGAGCAAAAGATAATTTAACTTTTTGACTTACTCATCATCGTCATTCCTTTCGATGAACTGCTCTCCGCCGCGGAGCCTTCCAGAATATTGCTGTTCACGATCGTCATCGGCTGACCAAATTTCGTGCTTGCCACCAGGCAATGCGCCTCCGGGAACCGGCTAACACACCCCGGTGGCTCGCGGAGCAAACGACTGTCCGTCGCTGTTGCTGCCTTGAGTGTCGAATACTACCGACACCAGCCACCAGATGTCGTGGCTGACACCATCGATGATCTCCGTGGAACCGTATGAAACGACCGTGGCTCGGTGGTGGCCACCGACTTTCCGGACGACAATTGTTGATGAGGATATGATGATCCGGTCGTTCTCGGCGATCTGGATGAAATGGTGCACAGAATTTCTCCGCACGTGGATGAAATTTCCCCGGACAACACAGCTGCTGTTGGTAGGCACTGGTTCGATCGTGTCGTCTGCTGCTTCCCGGTGATTTCGGTGCTTTCCTGCGATTCTTTACGCACTGTTGTCCACTCGGAGCGACTGGGAAAAAAAAGGAAGAAAAGAAGGGGAAAAAGAGAGCCCTGCGGCACCAGCCACGTCAGCGATTTTGCCCAACATATTTCGCTTGATTTCTTAGGCCGATGACATAGTGAATACGATGCGATGCGATGCGGTTCAATGCGGTGAACCACATTTGATGAAAATGTATGTGAATCGCTTAAACCTGACATACTCAACGCGGCGAAGCAGATGTCAATTTGTTCCGCCGCTCGAGTTCGCGTAGGCTGCGTCCGTAAATTTTCCGCCAATTCGCATCGCATCGCACTCACTATGTCATCGGCCTTACCCTTTTGTAATGGGGCTCTCGGGGACTTTTTCCCTTCTATTTGCCGTTTCAGTAGCCAGATTTAGTTGGCACTCTTTCTTTTCTTTCTCCGGACGATTGGTAGGTTTTCTTCCGGGCTTTCGTCTCCAACTCTGCGGATTCCCAAAGTGGCCCAATCTCTTCGTGGCCGTCTTCCCAACGGCTTGGGAAACCTTTGCAGGTTGTTTTCGTCACGGAGCAGCAGCACGACTTGGCACACAGCCGCTTTATTTCTCCGCTCCGTCGCTCTTTTTGGTGCGTTTTCCGCTCTGGTCGTTTCACGGACTTTTTGGTTGACGAACTCGCGACGACGAAGCACACCGAATTGATCCCGCATTTTTTCTTTGTCGATTGACAAGTCCACGGAAGTGCGTGAAGTTGAGCCGGTGCTGGTGTTTACTTGATGCTATTTCTTCCTTGCCCAGTTTTCTTGCGGATGACAACAGTACGGTTTCAGTCTTCTTCAGGTCGGTTCACACTTATTGTATACACGGAGCAAAATCCTTCGAAGTTTTCATCATTCGATGAAAATTATTTTGTTTGATGACATGTTATTTATCCGAATTGGTTTATTGAAGACAAAATAAACCAAGTTTAATCTTATATGTTACACAACTCTGGTGAATCGTCCTTTCCTGGATGATTACTGGAAATTTACACAAAATCCACGCATATTGAAAGAACATCAACATTTTTAATTGTGCTATAAGTTTTTATCCGAAATGAAACTGAATTGTAAGGGATTTGAGAAGGGGCCGAATCACACATGGGTTTTGTCAACATTTGTATATTTAAGCATGTGGGAACCCTGACCAAGGATATCAAAACAAAGCAACCCCTCTGATTCTCGCGTGATCAGTCGTGCAAGTCGGACTTTTAGCAATTTACTCGCGTAAATAAAAAAGTTTTGAGACAAGTGCGAAGACGATCGGAATAATCGAATACTGAGAAACTTTTGGATAGTGAAACGATGAGTGACTGAAACGGTGCCCCACAGGGGGTACCGATTGAAGATGAGGAAAAATCGAAAGAGAAAAATGAAGAATCGGTTGACAAAATCCAAGATGGCGGAGTGAAAAAACCGCTTGAAATTTTTCAAATTCAAGGAAAACGATGAATGGCTGCTTATAGAGTTGTTGAACTTTCAATAGAAAAGTGATGAAAGCGACGTTGGGCTAAATAAAATTTCCGTGGGCAAAATGGCTTCAAGGCAGTGCTAAATATAAAAAAAAGTCGTTTGAAATAAAGTAATCGTTTATCTCAAGGAAGCAAACCGGATGTGCAATTGTCAAAATTTTACGCTGCGAAAATGGAAAATGTATATCGCGAAGGAATTTGTGACCGTTAAATGTGTAATTGGAGGCAACCCGTTTGATACTGATGATGAACTCAAAGAGGATCTGGTAAGGGAAAGAAATAATCGAAGTCTTTCGGATGTTCCGTCGAGATCAAGGTAAGAAGTTTCCAATTACTAAGGTGAGGGTTGTCTATCGGAGCAGTCAGCTTCATCTAATAGTTCGTTTGTATTTACGGCATTAACTTTCGAGTTGATCCACATGTATCGAGATCAGGTGAACAGGCCTTCGTTTCGGCCATGTTGCTAAGTAAATATTGTAATGGCAGACAAAGATGTATTAACTGCGGGGAAAGTCACAAAGGTTCTGAAGAATGCGAAAAAGAGATGAACTGCGTGCACTGTAACGGAAAGCATAGAGCGACAGAGGTGCTATGTCCAGAGCAAAAGAAACACAAGAATCAAGCGTATAATGGTTAACAAAAATCTTACATATTAAGAAGCTAAAGATGAGTTACGCGTAGCAAAAAAAAATTGTTCCAGCATGAGTACATCAACCAAAAAAAAATTAATTCTGGCTTGTTCAGTATTTGAACTTTTTATTCAGAAAAATAAGAGGGCTCAACAATGTATTAATTGGAGTAGATTTCAATTCCCACACAGTTTGGGGTTGCGGCTCCACAAACCATAAAGGGAGTCTAGTCTATGATGTTGTGTGTAATTCTACACCATATCTGATACTAAATTATGGAAACAAAATGTTTAGACCAGCTTCTATGAATATTATTCCAGTGCACTGGGTTTAACTTTATGCTCCCCGGATCTTTTCAATGGGTGCCTTGGCATGTAAAAGATCACCACAGTCTAGGAAGTTCAGGTCATCAAGTTTTTTTTTTGTATTTCATTGTTTTGTTTTGCTTACTTGTACGTGTTCTGTTTTAATATCCCAATTTCTCGTTGAAACGTTTTCCAAAATTCATCGTTGTGCCGTTATATCAAGGAACCTTCGCCTAAGAAGCTGTAAACATTGGAAATTATACTGGAAACACTTTTTCGTCGTGAATATTTCCACTCGTCTTGTTTTTGTTTGCATTTTACTTTGCTCAGTGTACAGAAAGTTGCTGTGTTAGCAACACGAAATTTTCGAGTTTGTTTTAATCTGTTGTTTACTGACAAAATGGCAATTACAACTCTCATTTTAAGCCACTTCTAAGTTTCAATTCTGTTTGACGTACAGAAATCAAAAAAATTTGTAAAATTCTCGCGGACAAGTCAATTTTCAAGTTTTAGTTATAGTCTCAAGATGACATTATAGCTCCAAAGAAAACTGATAAAGTAAGCTCTGAAAAATTTGAACAATATAATATAGAAATCCGCTTAAGAGAACTTAAATTGAGGCATCTTATTTTTATTTAAGTCGATTTTCATCAAATACACCGTGTATAATGATTTTGTACGATTTTGTTTACGTTTTTGGACTAAGTTCAGGCGTTTTTGCGAACTTGCATCTTTATAAGAGTTAACCTGGATAATAGATAAACCTCTTAAAGTGACAGAAAAAGTTTATTCCCTTGGACTCTCGCATATTCAAGCTCTTTGTATTCCAGATTGTTATTTCAAAGTTTAAACGTATACAATGCCAGTTTTTTGCGATTTTGTGCAATATAAATTGCATGCCATTTTGGTGCGCACAAGCTTTTGTCCCATTTATTCCAAATTATTAGAATTTCTAGTTATTTTTTATGAAACCTATACTAAATGTTTATCCTCTCAACACACTTCGACCAATAATAAACATTTTAATGACTCTGAAATGTATGATATCTTGCAAAGGGTATCCTGAATCGTTTCTCGAAGTTCATCATCTCGAAGTCTTAAGGATTTCTGTTACCATTGACATTCGAAAAATGGCTTAGACATCCTCCACCACAAATCTTCCCCAGAAAAATCAAACACTGGCCCGATGACAACGCTCTATGAATAATGATACCGGAACAACAAAGCATGTAAATGGTCCGGAGCAACGCCAACGACGACGACGACATCGTCCCGCAAATATGCTTTCTGATACCGGCCATCATTACACTGGGTGTCAAGAAAATGATACATTCGCATCATCACCTCGACATGCTATACATTCATTGAGACCGGCCAACATCTGAAATGCACATTTATGTGCATAAATCTTCCACCCTTGGAGTTGATAGGGTGCTTCGTTTGAAGAAGTGTTAAAAGATTTATTTTCTCGCGTTAGCATAACGATGTTCTTTAATTGTAAAACAACTGATCATGTTGCTTGATAAAAATCACATTTGACAAGTCTCCATAACACGACAAACACCTTTTTTTAACGTTCATTATTAAATAGGAACAAAATTTACAAATGAGTGCACCCTAACGCCCGCATTTCTGCATAATTCTTCCTGGTACGGTTACTGGGTTGGTGATGAACTGAAATCATAGATCCAGTAAGCAGTGCCGATTGCCACAAGCCTGATGATTTGCGGTGGTTTGCCTGTGAGTTAGGCTCTTTTGGCGGGTTTTCCTTCATATTAGATGGACTGGACTAGACTATACCTATTAGACTAGGAAATGGACTGCTCGAACTACTCTACTGAAGCATCGGAAACAGCTCAACATGAGACGGCATTAAAAACATTCGCTAGCTACATCCTCCAGTGTGAACTTCAATAGAACAATCTTGCTGACACGGTTGTCTTTTTCAAACTGTTCTAGAGAATATTTAAGATTTGCCGATATACTGGAGCATTAAAACTGATGGCATCAGAAATTTGTAAAAAAGGGAGGTCATCCTTATTCATAATTTTGAAATATAAACAATGTTGAATTTTGTTGAGATTATTTATCTTCGCAATTTTTGTTTTTATTGAATCCGACTAGATATAACTTCAAATGAATTTTTATATTCCTAATGAGATTTTGTATCTTCTGATGTCTGATACTGGCATGAAATATACAAGCGTGTTTATACTGTCAATCTTTGAACCTTTTGAAAAAAAAAATACACTCAGGATCATTTCACCAGAACCCAAGAACGGAACTTGCCAGCTTTCAATGAACATAAAACTGCAGTGTCTAGTATCGTTTACTGAATAAAGACGACGCTAATAAAATAGCTAACTGTTAAGTGTTTTTTAATGGTTGTTCATGTTTAGTCCAACCCAATTTAATCATCTTTTCCTACCTTCATGCTAAGGAATGCTACAATGTGATGAATAGTTTCAGAGGTTGCAATTTCAACAAAAATCTATATGTTTTCTAGGATTCCAGAAAAAAAAATTAAATTCATTATCTTCTGAAATCAATCTTTCAAACATTCTAAAATATCTGATCGGATGACGAAATGATGATTTGCTGGCTTAGCAGTTATCAATATTTTTTCAAGAAATGTTTGAAATTCGAAAAGAATATCGACACAAAAATATCGGAAAATTATAAAATTTACAAAATTTACAGAATTTAAAACGTTGAAAATAAGACAAATTAAACGAAAATGACAAAAATGACAAAAATGACCAAAATGACAAAAATGACAAAAATGACAAAAATGACAAAAATGACAAAAATGACAAAAATGACAAAAATGACAAAAATGACAAAAATGACAAAAATGACAAAAATGACAAAAATGACAAAAATGACAAAAATGACAAAAATGACAAAAATGACAAAAATGACAAAAATGACAAAAATGACAAAAATGACAAAAATGACAAAAATGACAAAAATGACAAAAATGACAAAAATGACAAAAATGACAAAAATGACAAAAATGACAAAAATGACAAAAATGACAAAAATGACAAAAATGACAAAAATGACAAAAATGACAAAAATGACAAAAATGACAAAAATGACAAAAATGACAAAAATGACAAAAATGACAAAAATGACAAAAATGACAAAAATGACAAAAATGACAAAAATGACAAAAATGACAAAAATGACAAAAATGACAAAAATGACAAAAATGACAAAAATGACAAAAATGACAAAAATGACAAAAATGACAAAAATGACAAAAATGACAAAAATGACAAAAATGACAAAAATGACAAAAATGACAAAAATGACAAAAATGACAAAAATGACAAAAATGACAAAAATGACAAAAATGACAAAAATGACAAAAATGACAAAAATGACAAAAATGACAAAAATGACAAAAATGACAAAAATGACAAAAATGACAAAAATGACAAAAATGACAAAAATGACAAAAATGACAAAATGACAAACATTACAGAAATTACAAAAATTACAAAAATTACAAAAATTTGCAAAAATTACAAAAATGACAAAAATTACAAAAATGACAAAAATGACAAAAATTACAAAAATTACAAAAATTACAAAAATTACAAAAATTACAAAAATTACAAAAATTACAAAAATTACAAAAATTACAAAAATTACAAAAATTACAAAAATTACAAAAATTACAACAATTACAAAAATTACAAAAATTACAAAAATTACAAAAATTACAAAAATTACAAAAATTACAAAAATTACAAAAATTACAAAAATTACAAAAATTACAAAAATTACAAAAATTACAAAAATTACAAAAATTACAAAAATTACAAAAGTTACAAAAATTACAAAAATGACAAAAATTACAAAAACTACAAAAATTACAAAAATTACAAAAATTACAAAAATTACAAAAATTACAAAAATTACAAAAATTACAAAAATTACAAAAATTACAAAAATTACAAAAATTACAAAAATTACAAAAATTACAAAAATTACAAAAATGACAAAAATTACAAAAATTACAAAAATTACAAAAATTACAAAAATTACAAAAATTACAAAAATTACAAAAATTACAAAAATTACAACAATTACAAAAATTACAAAAATTACAAAAATTACAAAAATTACAAAAATTACAAAAATTACAAAAATTACAAAAATTACAAAAATTACAAAAATTACAAAAATTACAAAAATTACAAAAATTACAAAAATTACAAAAATTACAAAAATTACAAAAATTACAAAAATTACAAAAATTACAAAAATTACAAAAATTACAAAAATTACAGAAATGACAAAAAATACAAAAAATACAAAAATTACAAAAATTACAAAAATTACAAAAATTACAAAAATTACAAAAATTACAAAAATTACAAAAATTACAAAAATTACAAAAATTACAAAAATTACAAAAATTACAAAAATTACAAAAATTACAAAAATTACAAAAATTACAAAAATTACAAAAATTACAAAAATTACAAAAATTACAAAAATTACAAAAATTACAAAAATTACAAAAATTACAAAAATTACAAAAATTACAAAAATTACAAAAATTACAAAAATTACAAAAATTACAAAAATTACAAAAATTACAAAAATTACAAAAATTACAAAAATTACAAAAATTACAAAAATTACAAAAATTACAAAAATTACAAAAATTACAAAAATTACAAAAATCACAAAAATTACAAAAATGACAAAAATTACAAAAATTACAAAAATTACAAAAATTACAAAAATTACAAAAATTACAAAAATTACAAAAAATACAAAAATTACAAAAATTACAAAAATTACAAAAATTACAAAAATTACAAAAATTACAAAAATTACAAAAATTACAAAAATTACAAAAAATACAAAAATTACAAAAATTACAAAAATTACAAAAATGACAAAAATGACAAAAATGACAAAAATTACAAAAATTACATAAATTACAAAAATTACAAAAATAACAAAAATTACAAAAAAAAAACAAAAATTACAAAAATTACAATAATAACAAAAATTACAAAAATTACAAAAAATTACAAAAATTACAAAAATTACAAAAATTACAAAAATGACAAAAATGACAAAAATGACAAAAATTACAAAAATTACAAAAATTACAAAAATTACAAAAATTACAAAAATTACAAAAATTACAAAAATTACAAAAGTTACAAAAATTACAAAAATTACAAAAATTACAAAAATTACAAAAATTACAAAAATTACAAAAATTACAAAAATTACAAAAATTACAAAAATTACAAAAATTACAAAAATTACAAAAATTACAAAAATTACAAAAATTACAAAAATTACAAAAATTACAAAAATTACAAAAATTACAAAAACTACAAAAATTACAAAAATTACAAAAATTACAAAAATTACAAAAATTACAAAAATTACAAAAATTACAAAAATTACAAAAATTACAAAAATTACAAAAATTACAAAAATTACAAAAATTACAAAAATTACAAAAATTACAAAAATTACAAAAATTACAAAAATAACAAAAATTACAAAAATACCAAAAATAACAAAAATTACAATAATAACAAAAATTACAAAAATTACAAAAAATTACAAAAATTACAAAAATTACAAAAATTACAAAAATTACAAAAATTACAAAAATTGCAAAAATTACAAAAATTACAAAAATTACAAAAATTACAAAAATTACAAAAATTACAAAAATTACAAAAATTACAAAAACTTCAAAAATTGCAAAAATTGCAAAAATTACAAAAATTACAAAAAATTCAAAAATTACAAAAATTACAAAAACTACAAAAATTACAAAAATTACAAAAACAAGTTTTGTCATTGATTTTGATTATGTCAATTTTGTCTTTTTATTCATTTAGTTTAATTTTTATTTGTTTTATCTTGTTTTTGAATTATGTAAATTTTTTTGAGTTTTTGTCAGTTTCGCTAATTTTGTGAATTTTGTTATTCATTTCATCAAATTTGTCAAATTTTAACAAAAGATCATGCAATTAACAAATGTGATAAAATTGATATGAAAATATAAAATTGTCGAAATTGTCAATGATAACTAAATTGGCAAAAATTACAAAATTGAAAACTTAACTCAATTGACAAAAAATACCAGTACGACAAAATGGAAATTGTTGAAAAAATTTTTAAAATTTTCCTTTTTTTCAATTTATTAACAATTTTGTTGATTCAACCGATTAATTATTGGACCCTACGTTACCGCATCGTATTTAACTCCGGCGATTGTAATTTACCCAATTTTGTTTTAAATACACTCGATTTCTTCACTCTAGTGGTCAATCCGAACAAATGTTAAATTTTTTGAAACTTATGGTTGGGAATCTTTTTTAAATTGCGTTCATAATTCTTATTTTTAAGTTACCATATGCTGTAGCTCCAAAAATAGTTCAATGAGATTAAACTTATTCCAAAAACTTTCACAGAAACGGGATCATATAGGATATTCCATGATCTAATAATTTAAAAATCATCAAAAAGTTGCAAATAAAGTATTAAATTATGATATTTTTCCAGTACTCTCAAATCTTATATAGAATTTTGAATTTCTATAATTTCAAAAAATTTTGGATTTACTGCGTTAGAAAATCTGTAATCAAAATTTGATGATTCAGAATTAAGAAAACTATCATTTGTTTATGGTTTTGTATAATATGTATCTTTCAAAAATGACAAGCCGGAATAGAGGCTTAAATCCACTATCAAGTTTATCAAATTTGTTTTTTATTTTTATTTCCATTCATCCCATTTTTCGCTATAAAAAATATACAGCGTGCTTCAGCTTGCGGAACTAAACAACAGCAGAACATTTTTCTTTCAATCTCTAAATAACTTAATTTTGCGAAAAAGTTAATTCGCTATCCCACATCGAATAGACTAATTAGAGATTACCGGTTTAACTTTATAGTGCTAGACACTGTCGTTCCGATATTCAATGCGTTGTTTTTTTTTTGTGAATATAGTTGCTCTGGCCTGTTAAAATTGAAACATAACAAAATATCTATTACTGATGTGCTTTGTAAACCAGTTTAGTATATTGTAGAGAACTCATTTCATTATGATTTTTGCTGAAAAAAAATTCATTAAAATTATGAATATCAGTTTTCACTAAATTTCTAGAAAAATATATATTTTTGTTTATTTTCGCCCCTATATTTCAATTAATCTATTTTGAGTTTTTTTATTAACCATCAAATTTCCACCTGAACTTCACATAAATTTAACAAATCTACTGATTTCAGTGAAAAGAGTTTAAAAAGTTTCTGCTTAAACACATGTACCAGTGGATTAAGTACTCGCACCCATCTCCATGCCTCTCCATTTCGAAGATTCGAAACAAGAATCTGGCAAATCGGGGAAAAGCATCGACAAAGCGCATAAAAGCGTTATACCTACTTTTCACTTCACACCGCCCGCGTACCAGAAGCGGCAAAGCTGAAAACTGACGCTCAAGTGCCAGACATCGGAATTAATTTTTCCGCCACTATCATCGAATAAGAACATGGCAGTACACCCTGCTACCTGCCATTGCTTCCACCATTCCTACTGCTGCCCATTCGGAGGAAGCGGATCCGTTGGAAAGTTCCGAGATTAGGAGTAGACGGTCGACTTGGGGAAAAACTTTTCCCGACTCAACTCAACCCACGATTCCGGATTGTTAGCCTAGATAAGTGTTTGAGTGTATGCATGTGGGTAGGTGTGTCGTCCTCTTTAAGCTTTCTCGTCATTTGAAATGCCATCTGGTGACAGAAGTTGCTATTTCCACCAGCTTTAGGATGCAGATTCCTGTGCCGACGAATGATGCTGTGAATATGTTCGTGGAGAGCTTTGTTTTGTCTGTTTATAATGTCGATTAGTCTGCTTGTGGTGTTTTATTCGAGTATTCTCCAGCTGAAGTGATGTTTTCCATTTGAGAAGCAAGTGATTTCATTTTTCCCCTATTTGGTCATTTTCAAAGTTTTTAGTTCCTTTATGGATTTTTGCTCTGATGACTTGAAAATTTTTCTTAAGAATACCAATTATGGTAAAATTGAAAATTACCTATTGGGATTTTTTTTTGGCTTGAAAAGAGCACACTTCTATTTCATTTGAACAATAACTTTGAAAATACCAAATTTCCTTTAAAAGGAAGTTGCTCTTTTTGCCCGAGCACCCGTTGCAATCTTTTCCCTTATCTCCACTACCTTAAAAGAATATTCTAAACTCAGATATTGGATAAGGGTTTATAGTGCCGATTAATATTTAGTATCCAATTTCTAACTACTAATTAATCGCATCACAACTCATATGTTGATCGTTAAATAATCTATTATTAGATTTTAGGAAATTTGGTTTATTTAATTTGAGCTTGACTGAATAGCAAATGTCTGTATTCACCTTGTTCGAAAATAAGATTGGTACTCAAATATTAAATTTAAGGTGAAAAATTCTCTCACGACATTTCAAACATTTTTTATGATTTTAAACAATTTTTTGATTTGATAAATCCCACGTTTCAATCAGTTTCGGATCCTCTCTGAAACTTTTAATTCCTTGAAGAAGATCCAAAACGAATAGTGAAATGTATTTATAAACACAAAGTTGATCCCCATACACAAATAGAACATTCAAAAGCGAAAGAAGCACATTGATACATACTGCATACATTTAGGGGCAAAAATTATAAGAACTGCTTACAAAAAAGTTAAAAGAAATTTTAATACATTTTCCTAGAAGCAGTTTCACTATTACTATTTTCTTGTTTCTTCTAATTCTATCATTTGACTGAATTTCAGCCATCTTTCCCAAACAGGCATATTTTTGGAATATGGCCCATTTTTTTCAAATTACAATAGTGATAATAATAAGGCCGGAACAAATTTCAAATCCTTCTTTTGTCACTCGGAGATGGAACATCGCGAGGGGGGGGGGGGGGGGGGGGACAATAAAAAATAATGTGAAAAACAAATAAAATAGAATAAATTTCACGAAAGCTTGTATACAATATCATTACACAAAACCTAAAAAACAAGTAATTTTTCATCGAAAAATTCAATAAAATCAAGAATACAAAAGGTGAAATAACTTCCATCTTCCAAAATTTTTTTTTTTTCGCCTTGTAATCTTTTGAATTCTTGAATTTTTCCTCGAAATTTACATTAAATACTTGAAACTTTATTTATTTCTCCCTTCGGGTTTTTGGAAATTTCGAAGGGGGGGGGGGGGGTGACAAAAGAAGATATTGATATTTGTTCCAGCCTAATATGTAGAAGTAAAACCATACCATAGAAAAAAGTCCTAGCTTTAAAAATTTCCAAGCTCTAATAAATTGACACTTTAAATAAGCTTTTCACTGAACGGGCCTAGGGTACCGAGGGCACTGAACGGACCTAAGGATGACAGTTCTCAAATTAGGTAGATGAAAAAGGAAGAAAAAATGCTGCGAATTAAGCGGGAAAGCGAAAAGAAAACATAAGGTCGAATTGTAAACAAGCACGATAGGATGATAGGTGAATTGCGAAACGTAAAAATAGTTCTCTTAAGCAGAACTGTATCGCCAAACGTTTGTGCTAATCAACAGTACACCTTTGTGCATTAGTACGGCAGTGAGCAGAAGTGAAATTTACTTCATCCCAGCCCAGCTAAGGTAGGCCAACGGAAAGTAGATTTGTACCTTTTTTAATTTAATGTTCTTCGAACATAGGCTAAAGTGCTAACCTGATAGTACGGTGGTGCGCAAGTTTGTATAACGGCAAAAGAATCCAGCTTAGGTGAGAAATATTCAGAGAACTTATTGAAGCGCGTTCTAAATGTACAATTTGAAAGTTCAGGTGAAAAACGGAGACACAAGCTGAAAAGTCCAGGCAAAAGGCTACGAATTGAAAGGCCACTAAACATAAGAAAGAAAAACTACAATGTCATTATGATTAGATAATCGAATTGTACCCGTAGGAATTTGAAACTCGCACAACTTCGAACGAATAAAGGATTGTTACAAATTATGAAATTACATTTTCCCAAACAGTAACACTTAAAAAAAACAAACCAAATTTTACCTTTAAAGTTCAAATTATAAGACCCGAATAAACACTCAGGGATTGAAAGGTCATTAATAAAATAAAAAAAATCAATTTATAGGCTTTCGCACGTAGAAAACAGTGTTCACGTACTTTAAACTTAATTATGGCTTATTAAATATATGGAAATATTTCATGTTTATCAAAGTTGACCCGATTGCGTGTCAGGTGTCCTGATTTTTCAGGTTTTTTTCTGATTTTCGAGAGGCCGTCCTGATTTTTCAAAAATGCTTGAATTGTCCTGATTTTTTAAAAATGGCACTTAAAATGTCCTGATTTGTCCTGATTTTTAAAAAATATTTGAATTATAACTAAATTTATTGTAAAATGATGAGAACATCTAACGAATGTTTAATAAAATCGTCTACCCAGTTTAACCAATGATAATTTTCGGTTCAAATGATATTTAAATGGTGTTTTTCGATAATAACTGCAGGCCAGCCAAGGTTATTCTCACTTCAGTTGCATAATTCGCGGCGTCTTCAGCACATATATTTCGCCTTTAGTTATGCAATTTAAGCAGAACTGCTTGTTCCTTTCACCAATTATGTAGTGTCCTGAAAATCCTGATTTTTTTCTCCGCGGTGTCCTGATTTTTGACAAAACGACCTGGCACCTATGCCGGTGATCAAACTTATAAAGACCACCGTCAAACGAGGCATCATGCAACATCAGGGTTAGATGCATCATTTGTATACAACAGCACTTATTCAATTTTTATTTTGATGTGATGTAAAAAAGTTATGATTTGATGATAACACTATGATGATGACATAGTTTCTTACATCGTGAGATAAATTTTTGATTCTTATAGAAAACTTTAAAAAAAATCGAGCATACATGACCCCTAAATGTATGCAGCACTCTCATGCATTTTCTTTTAAAACATTTTTGACAGAAAAAAATTAATTTTATTCGAGTAAATCAAAACTTACTGCAATTGGTGTTTTATGCGTTATGGCATCACTAATATATACAAAATCTAAAAATCTACAAACGTTTTGGGAAACAGTGGTAGAAATTTTGTCACTTTTAGCACATTTTGAAAATTTTGCCATTCAAAAACATTTTCAAGAACTGTGGCCTTCAAGTTTTTCAATAACACGTGTTGTGGTTTCGCATGCTGTGATGCAAAAATAACAATATTTCTATCACATACGACAGGAATAGAAACACAGCTGTAAAAAAATACAACGCCCAAAGATCTTGAAAACATTTTTTCATGGTAAAATTTTCAAAATGTTAAAATTTCTACCACTTTTTCCCAACAACAGTGAACTTGCTCTTAGGCTTGTAATATCCATTGTTTAAATCCAACAACATATTAAAACTATATTAAAACGAATTTAATTTTTCTCTAAATCAGTACTTAAGTGAATGATTGCGTCGGTGTCTGAAACCCAGGATCCAAATTATTATTACCGTCAAACGGGGCATCATACAACAGCGGGGATAGATGCAACATTTGTATACCACAGCACTGATATATTTTTAATTTCATATAACGTAATCGAGTTATCTATTAAAGAATACAAAATGATTATGACATAATTTGTCATATCTTAAGGTAGTATTTTAAAGTTTTTCATTATGATTCAAAATTGAAATAATCCAACAATAAATGTACAAATTCTATCATTTTTCGATCCGTAAAAAACTTTACTAAGTATGACGGATTGGTTTAATGATATGATCTACAATTTTTTTTACTGGTTTATTCATCATATTCCAGTGTGTTGGTGTAAAAATATGTTTCACCAATCACTAATCTTTTTTGATTAAAATTTTTTATAATTCAGATACTCGACTGGGATAAGATGCAACGAAATGCAAATCAAAGAAATACCTAGTAGATCTTGTTTTCATATGATTGTTTTGCGTCACGCGTTTATCAACATTGAAATTTCATTCATCCAAATATTTATTTTTATGATTTCACCAATTTTTCAAGTATTTTCTACCCCTAAATGTATGCAACATCCTTATGTTATTATTATTATATTTATTCATCGAACATTTTGTTTAAATAAATTAGAATATAGAACAAACATAAATCAGATAGAATTAAATAGACTGGACTGGCGAACACGACGAATAAAACGACTAGCTGGTTCATTGAATTGGTACAGATGTTCAGCGTCCTGGAATACTCGCATCATCGCACTCAATGGCTCATTATAGCCGTAGGATGTTCGGTGAACTCGATTTGATAGTAACGAGTGAGATCGAAAGGTCCGTAATGGCGCACTAAAGCATATCATTTCCAGCAAGTGTGGTGACTGGACCTCACCGTTCAATACTTTAGCGACGAATGTTGCTTGTTGAATCCTTCGGCGGCGTTCCAGTGTTTCAATACCCAAAAGCTGGCAGCGATTAGGATAACCGGGAAGATCCTCAGGATGGTGCCATGGCAGATGTCGTAGGGCGAATCTTAAAAAACGCTTCTGTATGCGCCCAATTCGTAAGATCCAACCCAGCTGGTAGGCGGCCCAGACAATTGCAGCATGTTCTATTATGGATCGGACGAGTGCACAGTAGAGCGACTTCAAGCACAGCGGATCAGTGAATTCTCGTGCTATTTTTGAAATGAAACCAAGATGTCGATTGGCTTTATTTATAACGGTTGTTCGGTGGCTGTTGAACGTGCGCTGTGCATCAAGGGTAACACCTAGATCGTCAACTTCCAATACCCTTTTAAGATGCTGATGATCGATGTTATAGTCGTGTAGAATGGGTGATTTTTTCGATGGAATGTTATTACATAGCATTTAGGGATAATAACCGATAACTTATTCAGTCTACACCATACACTAAACCGATCGAGCAGCGATTGGAGCTGGGCACAATCCTCGGTGCATTCTATTGGGACATATATTTTCAAATCATCAGCATATGCAATCTTAGTTCCATCATCCAAACTGATTATCAGGTCGTTGAAAAACAATACAAACAGCAGAGGCCCAAGATTGCATCCCTGAGGCACCCCAGACCGATTTATGAAAGGAAAGGATATGCTATCACCAAATTTAATTCTGATAAAGCATGGATCACTACAAATCTGGACGCATTAAAACGGGTCTATCTCGGAGCTATGTAAACGAAATAAAAATGTCTTGTACTTGTAGGGTTTTTATTGCACTTTAAAGGAAAAATAATAAAAAAATTATTCCGATGTTGTTTTGATGAATTTTCGAACTTTTGGTTGAGTATCACTCATTATAGTTTGAACACCCTATTCGCTGACCTCAGCGGGCATTTTGTTCCACAATCTCTTCATCTCTGTTGCTTCCCGAGTCGTCCTACCATTCTTCTTCATCTTATGCTTGACAATTGCCCAAAATTTTTCGATAGAGCGGAATTGAGGGCAGTTGGGTGGGTTGATGTCCTTTTCGACAAAATCCACCCGTTGGCCCAATACCACTGTAGAACCTCCTAGCTGTAATGGCAGCTTGCCAAATCTGGCGAAAACTTAACTAGTCCTTTGTGAGATCTAATGTACAAAAAAAAAGTTTTTCAGACATTCCTCCTTGTAAATTTCGGAGTCCATGGTCTTGTTTTTCACAAAAACCGGAATTTTTCGTCCGCAGCTGCAAATACCTTGCCAGATCAAACACTTTCTTGCACACTTATCAGCAAAAACGAATTTGAAGTTGCCGGGGACATCACCATGACCAGTGCAGTGCACCACTGCAGTGACTTTACATAATTTTTGGCCAGAAAGCTGCCCAAAATCCATTTTCACGTACGTTTCGTCATCCATGAGGATGCATCTGTCAAACTTCGTTGGAATCTTCTTGTATAACTTGCGGGCATGTCCTTTGGCTACTAAATTCTGCTTCAATGTTCGGTTTGGTTGCTTACTGGTCCGATAGGATCGTATTCCTTCGCGTAGACGAATTCTGCTGACGGTGCACCGGTCGGCGTTGAATTTCTTGGCAATGTCATAGTCCGACTACCCTGTGTTTTCCTTGATCGTTTTCAACACCTTCAAATGCAGTTTCTGATTCTTAGGTCCACTATAACGCTTGGTATGAACCTGCCGATCTATAGTACGCATCTCACGGAAACGTTTGAGAACGCTACACACGGTTGATTTGACAATTTTTAACGATTTCGCGATTTTTGAACCCGGGTGTTCGACGTGGGTGTTCAAAATTTATTTTCATCTCGCGGCTTCCATCACGTGTAACTTTTTTGAAACAAAACGAATCGTAATGAAATTTTCAGTACTGGTAGAAGAAACATTCCTCTACAAAGTGCTGCCAGAACATTCCAGGTCCGACAACTAGGAGCACTATGGTAAAATAAATAGTGCGTCCAGATTTGTAGTGATCCATGCTTTACACCGATCTGTGAGGAAGGATTCCAACCAAACAACCATGTTCTCATGAACACCAAGTTTAGATAGTTTGGCAAGCAATATTCTGTGATCAATCCTGTCAAATGCAGCCTTGATGTCGGTGTAAACAGCATCTACTTGGTTTTTACACACCATCTGGTTCAGACAAAACGATGTGTATTGCAAAAGGTTTGTACTCACCGATCTACCAGGCATAAACCCGAGCTGTTCAGCCGCAATATATTGGGATGAAGCTCGCAATAGAGCGCCACTCACGGTGATTTCGAAAAGTTTAGAACCTGCCGACAAACTGGTTATACCTCGATACTGCTTTACGTCTCTTCGATCGCCATTTTTAAACACTGGAAACATAAACGAATTTTTCCATTTTTCAGGAAATTTACGTTGCTGAAAAGATCTGTTGTAAATTCCTGCTAGAGGCATTGAAAGAGCTTCGATGCAGCGGCAGTAAATTACAGCTGGAATTCCATCAGGTCCAGGAGCGAATGAGGTTTTCAATTTCCTCGCGGCGTGTACAATTAGCTCTTGGTTTATCACAAAAGTGTTAAGTTCGATAGCATCGACTGGGACATGATAATTGGCTTCGCTGCACTCAGTTTCGGAAGAAACAGTGTCTGAAAACACCGATCGAAAATGCTCTGCAAATAAGATGCAACAGGTATCCGGGGAGTTACCAACAGCATCATGGTAGAAAACGGAAGTAGGTAAAGAGCTCGTTTTACGTTTTGAGTTTACGAAAGTCCAAAAACTTCGCGGATTACTGCGTAAACTAGATTGTAAGCGTAGGACGTGGAGCTTATATAACGATGCGTTTAGTCTACGGTAAGCGACGCTTGCTGTTTTGAACTGTTGTTGAAAATTCTCTGTTCGATTTTTTCTCAGTCTGCGAAGACAATCATTTTTTTCCCGTCGTAGTTGCCGCAAGGTGGGCGTGCTCCAAGCGGGTGTCATAGGCGCTTTAAATCTGGGAACATGCGAATCCAACCAGGTACAGATCAAGTTGCAGAACGATTCTGTCATAGTATCAACTGATGAGTCTCCGAAAACTGCATCCCAGTCAACACTGTTCAAGTATTGAAAGAGCAACGAAAGTCCATCTTCCGAAAATTTAAAGGCCTATTCCTTGGTTCGGAGGTTTTTCGAGAACGGTAATTGGTGGACATAGTAGCAGGTAAATCGAAGAGGATATCGGGAGCATTTTTAATTACAATTAGTTCCTCACTAGAACCAAAAACAAGATCCAGTATCCGACCGAGGTGATTGCTGATAGCGTTGAATTGATTCAGATTGAGCGAATTCATTCCATCGATCAATGAGGCAGCGGCAGCACTGCACTGATGGGTGTAACATTCAAGAGAATCGCACCTGCATCACTCGCCTCCAGGGATGGAAAAAAATCTCTTCTAGCGACTTTTGAGCAGGGAGCGACCAACCGTAGGACACATTCAAATCGCCCTAGCAAGCGATACTCTCTGCTCTGTTACTGTTATGTAGGGAGATCTCCGAGAGTGACGAGTTACCACAATCTTAAAAAAGCAAGATAAAAAGAAAGTCCTTGATGAGCGCACTCGCTATGCCTTCCAATATCGTACATACGGATTGCTGTGAGTGGTTGCAACAAAATGCGAATCTCTAAACGTACAGATCCTGACTTAGCCCAGATCGCGATATGTACAACATGCGATCGGATCCCATCATAGCGTTAAGATCAGGGATGGAAAAAAATCTCTTCTAGCGACTTTTGAGCAGGGAGCGACCAACCGTAGGACACATTCAAATCGCCCTAGCAAGCGATACTCTCTGCTCTGTTACTGTTATGTAGGGAGATCTCCGAGAGTGACGAGTTACCACAATCTTAAAAAAGCAAGATAAAAAGAAAGTCCTTGATGAGCGCACTCGCTATGCCTTCCAATATCGTACATACGGATTGCTGTGAGTGGTTGCAACAAAATGCGAATCTCTAAACGTACAGATCCTGACTTAGCCCAGATCGCGATATGTACAACATGCGATCGGATCCCATCATAGCGTTAAGATTGTGATTTTTCGGAAGATTCAAAGAGTAGCTCTTGCTCGCAACAACATTTGTGTGTTGCTTGGTCGTTTGTTTGGAAAAGTACGCAACGGCAATTAATTAGATAAGCCTTGGAATGTAATATAGTAAAAGATGGAAAACAATTCAAACGATGAGGGGGGGTTGGCGGAAGGTTGTGGGTGGAAAACTGGGGGAAAACTGTTGCAAGAAGTAAAAAAATCCACAAAAATGAAAGAAATTTCGAAAAAAATTGAAATAGTTTTAAAAAAAAAATTACATTCAGAATCTATTGACTTTATTGACTTTTTTGATATTATGTGTTGAAACGGTGTGCTAAATTTCAGCACTGTTTTTAGACTTCCTTTCTGTTTGATGCCCGATGGTTACCGACGAAATTGCAAGAATAAAATTGCATACAACTCGTTGCAAAAATCGAATTTTTCACCACACGGTAACCCTCGTTAGATAAATCCTCGACTTGTGCTGGAAAATCTACTTTTCGCAACTTGTAGCATAAATAAAAAAAGATATCTCTATTTGAAAAAATCATTGAGTTTTCAATTTCTGAACTACACATTTACGTTGGCTTAGGTGCAGAATGTTAGTTACATCATTCTGTTTAAAGATTTCAGAGGCATTTTTTAATTAGTAAAATTTAGCTAAAAACAGTGTTGAAAAGTGCTTCTTTTCAACACTGCTTTTTCCATATCTAATCATTAGTATTGACTGGTTATATGTTATACGCTCCAGGATATTTTTAGTAATTGTAAAAAACTGTTGTTTGTAAATCTTTAAAACTGCAGTTTTTAATTTAACACTTCGATGCTTGATTTTTTTGTAAATGTTTTAAATTCTGTTCCATTTAAATAATACATGGGAACAACATTATCAGTGTCTATGTGAAAACCCTGATAACCTGATTCTATTTAGATAGAATTTTGCATCCTGAATCCAAATCATGTGTGGGATATTGATGAAATCAATCAATCATAACTTATGAAACAACAATCTTTAAAAAAACATGAAGTAAATTCAAACTAAGTAGTTGTACTTAATTTAAAAAAGAATTTAAATTCTGCATAACTTTTTAATTTTCAGAACAAGTAAAGAACTACGAATATTTTGATTTATGCCTTAAAATAAGCCTGGTTGAACATTTTTTCAACATTAACATATAAACCAAACTAAGGAAAATCATGCAAGAGAGACCCTTTCCAACTTTTTCTAAGAAGTCAAAACTACCCGCGTTCTTAGAGAAATTTTATAATTCAATTAAAACCTTTTATTTGAGCTTCTTCGAATTATTCTATAGTTTTACCAAAAAGTCCAAATGAAATTTAAATAATTTTACTTGTTTTTTTTTCAAGTGTTGAACTTTGAATTCCAGTTTCCAGATCTAGTAGAAAATAACTAATTGTCCATTCAGCGCTTTTCAATTATTCTTGACACTTCGAAGGAAGGAGAATTTGGTAGCGTTGGGTATCTCATTTAATCTATATAATAACATATCAGGTTTGAGCTGATTTTTGGGTTTTATCAGTTAAAGGTAATTTCGATTGAATATCGTAAAATAAACGGAGATATTTCCACAAAAAAGAGTTAGGAACCAATCAAGCAATTAAAATTGTGCCCTTATTTGTGTGAGGATTAAAAATCAATATGAAATATCTCAATTTAATTTTATAATTCATAATCTGACAAGATTTTGAATCTTTTATGCTAGAATAATGAATTAAAAATGCATATTAAAAAGAAATGAATAATAACTTAAAGGATTCTTCGAAATTGATGTGTTTGTATTCAAACAAAAAAAGTCTAATAAAATTTTTTATTTGATAATTTTGGTTTTTGCAGATCTAGATTATTCATTTTTTCGAACTTTTGTTTATCAATTTTGTAAGACGAGTTCTCATACTCGAATATCCACTTTCATTATGAACTTCTGGATGTCATTGGAATGAAATTGTTTAAATTGAATCAAAATTTAACCTTTTATTGAACAGAATAAACGACTTTTTTTGGCAGTTTCAGATTATTTATAAAAAAAATCTTATTTTTTATGTGGACATAGGTCCGTATTGGACCTTTCTTTAAAATCATATATCGGAGAATCTTGAAAATCACGAAGTCTTGGCGAATGCACTAAGAAAGAAAATCAGATACAGGCATGTAGACATGATTGTAGCCCAAAAATCACTTTAATGTTAACTTTCAATATTGAAAATTTAAACATTTATTTGAATTTTAACTAATTTAAAATTTTGATGGACCAAAAACTTAAATTCTACATTAAAAGTAATTTGTTTCAGAAGAAAAATTGTCGTGGTCGTAGGAAATTCGAAATGAAAATTAAAAAGAACATGCCATACTGAAAATATCAAAGTCAAACAGTTTTTTGCAAAATATTCACACATTCATATATTTGTAAAAAAATCCATGTTCAGAATACAATGAACAATATACAATTTAAGATTTTAATTCATATTCGCATTAACATTACAAAAGTAAGCAGCAGCTTTCATTTTCAAAAGTGTGCTTCTGATTGATCATGTTATAAGAAGATGCAAATTTATTAAATCAAAAATATTTTAAAAAAAATTTAATTATTCCAAGAAAGTGTAGCAAAGCGCATCGGGTGTGCTAGTATACAATAAACAAAAAACACAAAACATTCAACAAAAAAAAACATTTTCATAAGTATGTATTTTAATTGATAAGGGTTTCACGCCTCGAAAAAAAAATCTGTGAAGTTTGGCGGTAGATTTTAATAAATATGGGAGTTTCATGAAAATGGTTTATGAAATCTAAACAGACTTGACATTTAAAATAATAGTATAGTAAAAAGGTATATTTGAGGTATCAAATCAAGGTTTTGATAAAGAAAAACTAAAAATATCAAACACAAACTGCGTTTAGAAAAAAACGAATATGTTCTTCAAGTTTAGACGTTTAATATCACTTCCTATCACGGAATCTTTAAATCATCCTTATTTAACTCAGAAAAATTTAATTGAGTTTTCAAACTGTTAACAGTTTACAACAAAATGAGCAAAACTTTATCTTTATGTTCATATGTAGCGAACTGGTGGTGATACCTGTTCAAAGATTTAATGAAATATCATTAAATATCAATTAAATGAACATTAAAAAAAAAAAAGAACACTTTCCCGGTGATTTGTGGAATCTTCCAGCTTCCTGGCAAAGCTTTGAAATTCCAGAAATTTTCCGGATTTTCCTTATTCCCAATCACCTCATTTTAGCCAACTTGATTTAATTCCAGTTTTATCAGCTTCTGCTTGGAGCTTCCAATACAAAAGTTAAAAAAAATCATATTAATACCAATTCAAACTAATTATAAGCGCTATGGTGATCTAAAACAAAGTAATAAATTTTGAATCAATCAGTTAAAAACTCCCATGCCCGTGCGCTAAGCCAAAAAAAATTCTTCAACATGTGCCGGCCGACAGTTGAACTTCCATCCACGTCGTCTGTCATATGTTGTTGCTTCGTTTGCGCCATCCGATTCGGATCCGCATGGATCTGTGTATGTAAGACACTCACTCTCAGCGAGCCAAGCGTACGTTGCGATTGGTTAAAGTTCGCTAGCAAAAAGGGTAGCTCTTCTCCCCGAGCTACACACAGTCTCAAAATGTGTTTGTCGGTATTCAACCATCATCGTTTCAATAAAGATCTTCTATCGAGGGGATATGATTTTGCTCTCGGTTTGTACAGATCGCGACTTGTACACTTGACGACTAAACGTTTGTCGGATCAAAATCCTTTCGTTTCCATCCCTGCTCGCCTCCCACAACAAACGAGGTTGGTTATAATCGCCACATACCAAGACGGACTCCTCCGCAGAAGCACGGGTGCACAACTCGCGTACGGTGGCCATGTGCATACCATTGCTTTTGTCAGGAGGCACGTATATGGCACAGAAAATATTTTTTTTTTCCGTTGATATTCGCTGCAACACAGACTTGTTCCAAATCATTTCCGCTATCAGTAGTGACAAAGCTGCTCACGTGGTGTTGTTTAACAGCAATCAAAACTCCACCAAAGCTTTTTTTCAAACTATTTCTTGAGCCGCGGTCGCAACGAAAAACGGAATACCTATTGCCGAATAGTTGGGCAGCATTGATTGAATCCGTCAAGCCAGTTTCGGTCAGTATGATGACATCGTAGCTGCAATCTGTGGTTGCCAAATAGAAGTCCTCTGTTTTGGTGCGTAGGCCCCGAACGTTTTGGTAATAGCACCAAGATGCGTCATTGCAAGGAATCCTGTTTGATGCAAGGCTGGAAGGCAAAAATGCATCACTGGGTGAAGTGCTCGAAGCAGACGAATACTTTCCGTGACATGGCAATTGGAAGCCTCCCTCTGAACCACCTGACCGATCAACGGGACGACTTGTAACAGGAACAGTCGGTCGTTGGTGAATGGTGGCCAGAGAAGAGAACTTCCGAATTGGCATGAGAAATGGTGCGTCCCGACGTCCAATTGAAATTTACCGGAGCAGCATCGGTAACATCGGCAGCGAGCTGCAGCAGTAGGTTGCCATCATCAAATATTGGTTCTTCGGCAGAATTGAATACATTCGACCCATACGATGCGGGGCTGGAAGGTTGAGATGCGTGACGAGGGGGAAATCTTAAAACAGACGTATACTTGCCGTTGCATGGCAATTGGAAGCCTTCCCCTGAACCACCTGACCGATAAAAGGGACGACTTGTGACAGGAACAGTCGGTCGCTGGTGGCCAGAGAAGAGAACTTCCGAATTGGCATGAAAAGTAGTGCGTCCCGATGTCCAGTTTGAATTCGACGAGATAGAGCCGGTATCCGAAATATCATCAGCAGCATACTGCAGCACCAAGTTGGTGTCAACATGAATTTGCTCACCATAGCGGGTAAAACAATCCAAATAACGATTCGAGGTGTGGCTAGAAGGCAGGAATGCATGACTGGGAGAAAAATCCAAGGTAAAAGAATACTTGCCGTTACATGGCAATTGGAAGCCTCCCCCTGAACCACCTGACCGATAAACGGGACGACTTGCAGCAGGAACGATCGGCTGTTGGTGGTCAGAGAAGAGAACTTCCGAATTGGCATGGGTGGTGCGTCCCGGTGTCCAATAGATATTATTTGGCGGATGATTATGGTTGAGGAGCACGAAACTGCTTCGAATTGTAGTCCACAAATTCCCGGAAATATAATCCCTTAGGCCAAGAATCAGGATTCAATGCTTTCTGTTTCAAATCTGGAGAAAAGCCGACTTTGAATGATATGAACCGGTAAGAGCTGATATCACTTCCTTTTGAAACCAATTTGACGACATTAACATCCTCAACGCCAAGATTAGCATTGACCATGGCCTTGACAGCACAGTGAAACGGAAACTAAGTCGGTTGAATTCTGTCTAGATCCAAGTTGGCACGGTCCAGTAGAAACAGCATCGGGGATTCGTGTACGCTTCAATGGACGTCTTAGCTCAAGCGTGGGCGTAGACTTGTTCCACAGGAGGGTACGGGGTGGCTTCGGGACGAGCTGCTGAATGTCAAAGCGCATTTCGGTTATCGCACTTGTGAGTTTTTCTACCGGTTTCGTTTGTTTTAACCGGTGCATTAAACGCCATTGAACGGTATGTTGGATTCGAAATCAAAGCAGCGCAATCGTCGCAAAACCAAAAAACATTTTTGGACATTGCATCAATTTGCCTAGCCAAACTCTTTGACACGCCAGAGCAAATGATGTGGAATCGCTTGCCGCAAGCAATTTGCTCGATTCCAGTTATTGCTTCACTGCAAGTCGAGCAGATGGTATCCATTGCGCCTTCAGGTATGCAATAAAATGCTCGATTCGATAGAGCTGGTGGTTCCAAATTTTGCTACCAGATGTCGCTTTAGGCAAAAAAATCGAACACATTTGTGTTTACACAAATGACCTTTGTAAATAAAGGGCACTAATAACAACCGAAACTTTAGGACGATTTATAACTTTTCCGTTCTTTATAGCACATATACTCGAATGAAATCGAATATGATAGAGGTTTTCTCGACGAGAGAACTGACCGACCGTATTTAAAATAACATGAAACACATAAAAAAAGATAATTGAAAAGCAGTCGAACTATTCGTTCTTTTGCATTATAGACTTACCATGGTGTACTTTTGAGAAAAAGAATAGGAAAATAAAAGGAATAATTTGTTTCGACAGAACTCGAAATTACTGATATTGCTGTTTTTATGCGTAATGGCTTTTTTGGTTTCAAAAATTTAGCAGAAACAATACATTTACAAACGTTTTCATTAGATATTTCATTAAATCAAAGTTTGTTGTAAGTTACCCCTTTTTCTAATTATAGTGAAAATCGCATGATTTTTTAAATCTATAAATAACTGAAGAAACCAACATTTTTTCTGACTACGTCAGTGTGATGTCCCACTTACCTTACGTGAGTTTTCAGAAGCCATTGGAGTTGAAATGTGTTGCATGTTGCCGCAGTTGACGGTAGTGTTTCATTAAAAGATACCCAGATTACTTTTAAAAGTAAGGTATGATGAATTTATAACTAGTTTTTGATGGCAGCAGCACATAGGAATTCGAATATTGTAGTTTCCTTTGTATTACTGTTCCTATAAAGTTACTTTATTCTGAAATTGTTTCTTAAAAAACATCAAAGACTTTAAAAAATTAAAGGAATAGGCATCGAAGTTGCGAACTCAGCGCCGATTAAGCATATAATTTTTATTCACGCAATCGAAAGTTGTTTGCAAAATAAAGTGTGTCATTCCTTCAAAGATGATTTTTATTTAGATTTTATTTTAAATGGAACAGTAATAGATAAATCTATTGCTCATTGCTCATCCTTTCAAGAGTATTGCTTGAAAACATTATCGGCCGAACAAATGACTACCATGGGGCGATTTTCAATTAGTGCTGTGCATTAACACGTAGAACTAAGCTAACAAATCGCTATTCTTCCATTAGAACGCTTATGAATGATAACTCGCATAAATGTTCTTCATTCCAAAACACTCTCGATTCATTAATATTCATAATGACATCACGTCGTCATCATCATCGCCGATATTATTGCGATTGCTTGCGGAAATCGTGTCCTTTCATCCCCGTCGTGTGCGTCGCGTCGTCCTCTCATTGATCGAGCGCTGTTGGCGTTTGGCGATCCTGCCAGCTCAGACCTGTGTGTTAGGAAGGAGGAAAAACGAACGGAGCCAATCGGTAGTTATTGTTATTGAGCGACATTACGGTCGTGGTCTGGCACTGTCCGGCGGATATTCATCGGACCACAAGGTTAAATTTGCAATAACTCCGCCGACCGGAGCAGCGCGTATCCCTCCGGGAATCATCATCACCATCCTTCAACGTCATAACTCGTGAACGCCCGCTTGGCTTGGCAAACCCCACCACAATATAACAACAACAACCATAACCAGTTGTCGCGCGTTATTTATTTTGGATCACACAAACAAAGACGATGAGATAACCTTGTCTCTGCCCTCCCCTAGCCAAGCCTCGTATCACCAAAACATTCCACCTTTGCCCCCACGACGAACACGCAGCAAATTCTCCAAAGGAGCGATTTGGCATTCCACATTCTGACATTGTGACCGGAAAAGCCCCCCCGGGGCAAAACGGAATTCGAATCGGAGCCCAGCCAGTCAGTCAGTAGAAGTAGAATCGGGGAAGAGGCTCACGAAATGCGTGCGATAATTTTGCTGTCACCGGATCACGAACTCCGGGTGGAGGAATGCTTTTTGTGTCTGGCTGGCTCCTCCGCGTGTTAAGCCGCGAGTTAATCAGAGTTTGCTGGAGGGATTAGGTGGGAAGTATTAGGGAGGCGCAAGGAAGTGCTCTAGAACAACTAAAAAGTTAAATTGCCTTGGGCTACGTGCCATCGAATCCCCCCAAGAAGGGCACGTTGATGGAAAAGTATTTCATCCTTCACTGCTTAGAAGATAGGTTTACGATGGCAGTTACATTTTCGCGCAACAAGTTTTCGTTTTATCGTTTGGATAGCTGGAATTTAGGTTTATGATAGTGTATGGGACCTGTGTGCACGGAGGTAAAGATCAAAGGACGAAGAAAACATATTCTAAAATTATTGCGTAGCCTAATAATACGTGTTTGAAATGTATTGTTCTGTAAAGAAAATATCATTGTTTTATTAACCTTCCTTTAAAGATAAAAAAAGGACAATTAGACCTGGATTACTATTTTGACTGTATCATTAAAACTACTGAACCAATGTTCTTAAATCATACCATTTTCGAATCGTCTACATATTCACTATCTACTTATGTAGAAAAAAAAACTTTTTATTATTTTGGTTGTGTCTAAAAATTGAAACAAAAGGCAAAATGATCAAAAAAGATGGCGTTTTTGAACATATATCTTTACTATCCTGGTTCGAATAATGAAATTTCAATAAGTCACCTGTATTTAAACTGTTAATTTTTAAAATATGCTCTTCATTCATTCATATCAATCAAAAGTTTTTTAAAACGACTTCAATAAAGTGAGTTAACTTTGATGCAAAACACCAATTTTTTTAGGACGTTCAGGTTGATTTCTGAAGACCATAAAAATCATAACCCCAATTTTCAAGAAGCATCTGAAAGCAAGTACTCGTAACATTTCAAAATGGTGTAGTCTTAAAGAATTGAATCACTAAAACAGTTATAAAATTTATTTTGTTTTGTTTGTAGATTTTCATCTCAAGTTTGTTTTTAAATCAACAATTGTTCAAGCTAAAATCAAGCCTTGTTAGTATCTGCAAATGATTTTGAGCTTAAATTATGTACAAACCCTATGGTTGTATAAAAATTGCCATGAAAATAATTAATAATACACCAAGATTTTTCTACACTGATAAACGTACCGCGTAAAAAAACCGTGCAAGAAAAACCGTGTTAATTCCCGAAAACCGTGTAAAAAAACCGTGCTAATAGCCAAAAACCGTGTAAAAAGACCTTTAAATCTCTGCAGCTCTGAAACTTGAAACAACTTGTAACTTGACACTTGAGACCTGAGACCTAGGACCTTAGACCTGAGACTTGAGACTCTAGAACTAAGACATGAGACACGAGACCTGAGACTTTCGACATGACACCTGATGCCTAAACCCTGACACCTGAGACCTGGAACCTGAGACTTAAGACATGACACCTGAGTCCTGAGATCTGAGACACGAAACCAGAGACATTAGACCAGTGACCAGAGACATGAGACAAGAAACCTGAGATATGAGTCATGAGACCTGAGACTTAAGACATGACAACTGAGACATGAGACATGTGTCTTGTCTCATGTCTCATGTCTCAGGTCTCAGGACTCATGTTTCATGGCCTCATGTCTCAGGTCTCAAGTCTCATATCTCCTGTCTCAGGTCCCAGGTCTTAGGTCTCAGGTCGCAGGTCTCATGTCTCTGGTCTTATATCTCCAGGGTTGCTAGCGATTTTCCGTTTTGAAATTCCAAAGTTTTTCCCGGTTTATCCCCGATTTTTTCCCGGTCAGAAATGATGATTTTTTTAATATAAAATCATTGTGAATAAAAAAAATATTGTGAACGCCTCAGATTTCTAACAATTGTATTCAAAAACTTGTTAAGAGCAAGGTCACTGGTGTTGGGAAAAGGTGGTGAAAATTTTGACATTTTAAAAATTTTACCATGCAAAAATGTTTTAAAGATCTTGGAGCGTTGTATTTTTTACAACACTGTTTCTATTTCAGCCGTATGTGATAGAAATATTGCAATTTTTGTATCACAGAATACGAAAATACAACACGGGTTGTAAAAAACACTAGAAGGCCAAGATCTTGAAAATGTTTTTGCATGGCAAAATTTTCAAAATGTGTCGTAAGTGTTGAAATTTGCACCACTTTTTCCCAACACCAGCGAACTTGCTCTAACCTATTAGAAATCATATTCGCCGTCTTTTAACACGTACACAAAAAAATAATGACTATTACGTGTACTTGAAAATGGTTGCCTTTAAAAACTTTCAACCTGTAATTTAAAAATATTTAATTTTAAATGTATTTGTCTAAAAGTTAAGAGAATATCATTTAATTTTACAGGGACTGCGCTGTCACAAAAAGGAGCATGACAGGTACCGCAATTCCAATGTGGCGGAAAGAGTATAGTGTACCTTTTTGCTGCAATTCTACAGGTCGAACAAAATTTACGTGTCGCTATAAATTACGTGCCCAATAATTCTCATTCGAAGATCAAAAAATTTCAGTTCGTCTGGCATCCCAGTTAGCCAGCGGAAAGAAAAACTTCAAAATTCCTCGCGCCCGCGTTTTGTTTTTCCTTTTCGGTTCAGTTTTTGTTTTGTTCTGAATCTCCATTCAGACAGTTGCTAGCAAGCGATGGCTAGAAAACTAGAAAACTAAAGCCCTAAAAGGGCTTTAGGGCTTTATGGAAAACGTTTTGACGGTCGAAAAAAGTGTTTCTTTGTTTTTCCGTGATGATAAATAATAATAATTTTGTTTCAAACAATTTGGTTTGATTTATTGCTATGCTATTAAAAACAGATAGAATTTGAAACAAAATGAGCGCTTACATTGAATATCCGGTCTTAATTTTTTTTTTCTTTACAGCAAATGAAATCGATTAATGCTGCTAACAATACCCAGATTAACACTCTCCTAACGGATCTTGTCCAACCAAGATGACCACCCTGAACAATGTTTTGCACCGAGAATCCGGATCACAGACTGTCGTCAATGGATTATGAGTTGGCAGGAAGTCGAAGAAGAAACCCGAATTTGTCAGATACAGTGATAGCCAGAATATGTGCCATGGAGTTGGGTTCGGGCAATGTCGCGAATAGTTATTGAAAATTTAAATTTATTACATCTTTAAGAGAACCATTTTACATAAGATCATGAAATAAAAATAAAAAAAACAGCTATAGATATCGAATTATTTCATTATTTCCGAAAAAAAAAAACAAATTAAATCAGAGCAAACAAATAAAAGAAAAGAAAAATTACAGGCCTGTAATTTTGAAGGAAATTTTAATTTGTATACTCACTGACAAGACAATTAAAGGTCACTGAATTTATTTTCGGCCTGTAAAATTATGTTAAATGTCCTGCTCCTTTTTGTTACAGGATATTTACTGTAATTTTACAGTAATTAATTTTTGCTGTGTACTCTTTTCGTAAAAAATTGACAGGTTTTAATTATTTTTTTAAACTAATCTAACGAAATTGGCATCTATCCGTTGCTTTGCTCCACAATTTCAATAGTTTTGAAAAAAACCAGTTAAATTGATCTTGAAACTATAATATACAACTTTTCAGAATTTTTATAGAGACTTTCAAGAATTTTTATAGAGTTCTAGAAAAAAATTGTATAGAAATATGTAAAAAAAATACATTGAAACTTAATATCAAATCAGCTTGTCAACTTGAATGGGGATTTGTCTTACAAAACTTAAAATCATTAGATTTTTCAGGAAAATACTTAGTTATTTTCTGAATGCAGTTATATATTTTGTACAAATCCAAAGACATGTTTCAAAAAATTTGTTTTTTTTTTTCAATACAAAACAATGAATAACTTTAGTAGTGCCCTAGTCATTTGAACTAAAAATTCGTGAAAAAATTGAAAATCGTGTATAAGGCAGGGCTGAACTTTTATCGTTTGAATGTAAGATATTTATTTATTTATTTAGTTAATTAATTCATCGAACAATAAATGTTTAAATGAATGATATAAATTACACTACACTCAAATAGAACGGAACAATCTGGACTGATACATGCGGCGAGTTAAACTACTAGTTGGTTCTCCAAATCGATGAAGGTGCTCCGTGTCCTGGAATATGCGCATCATAGCTGTTAATGGCTCATTGTATCCATAAGATGTTCTGTGAACTTGACTCGATATCAACGAATAGGACCGTAAAGTTCTCGATGGGGCGCTAAAGTCGATAGTTCTTATCAAGTTTGGCGACTGTACTTCTCCGTTCAATATCTTGGCGACGAATGCGGCTTGTTGGATTTTTCGGCGGCGTTCAAGGGTATCTAATCCCAAAAGCTGACACCGGTCGGGATAAGCAGGAAGCTGTTCAGGATGACGCCAAGGCAGGTGTCGTAAAGCGAATCGGACGAACCGCTTTTGCACGCGTTCAATTCGTAGAATCCAATGCAGCTGATATGGTGCCCAGACAATAGCAGCGTGTTCAATTATTGATCGGACAAGAGCGCAGTAGAGGGACTTCAAACATAACGGATCTGTGAATTCCCGCGCCACTCTACAGATAAAGCCTAATTGACGATTTGCTCTATTTATCATGGAGGATCGTTGGCTATTGAACGTTAGCTGCGAATCAAGGATGACTCCAAGATCGTTAACTTCAGAAACTCTGTTTAGCAACTTTTTTTTTTGTTTCGTTTATAGTCGTTTTACCATTTTTATGGCATTCGCGACTTTATCAACGGTGCAGTTGGCGGATCGTTATTGAAAAACTTATCCGGTACAACTGTGTTCGATGTTTGCTCTTGGGCTCGAACTCGCGGACATCGGCTCAGGAGACAACAGACTTGCCAACTGAGCTATATCACAAGCCCTGTTTAGCAACTGATTGCCGATATTATAATCGTAAATAATTGGTGTTCTTTTTTTTGCGGTGGAAGGTTATAACAGAACATTTTGGAACACTAACCGATAGTTTGTTATATCTACACCATACACTAAAGTGATCTATCAACATTTGAAGACGAGCACAATCAGCAACGCATTCCACTGGCATGAATATTTTGAGATCATCCGCATATCCAATACAGGTTCCTTCATCTAAGCTGATAAGCTGAAGATATTATGTTGTATCAGGGTAAAGACCTTAGAATTCGACAGGAGCTTGTTTTCGATACAATTTTTACACATATATTCTAGCTTCCAGCGATCATTTTAATGCATTTGTATGTTGCTGACCCTCTATAAAAAAAAAGAAGCTGGTTAAGTAAGAAACCTCTTAAATGTGAAAAAATGTTCAGTCCTTTGGGCTCTAACTTGTTCAGGTTCGACTGTAATTAGTTTTGTGTTTAGTTTTGTCGATAATAGTTTCATTATACAATTTATAACATTCGAGTTATGCTTTTAAGTATAGCACACTTGCGGAGAGCGAAAATAATATAGTTATCTCACATTTTTTTTTTTTTTAAGAAGAAGCAGTCTTTATTTGTTGACATTAACAGAGAATTTAGAAAACCTTAATGAACTTATGTTCCTCTAAAAGGTTTTGGGTATAGATTACATCAGATGGGTTTAGATGTGATAGTGCTTACCGCTCTAAATTAGCTTTCAATAACTGTTTAACACGCGCTTTAAACATAGGTAAACTGTTACTGTTCCGAATGTCTGCGCCGAGACGATTATACAAAGTTGGGCCTGTTGTGGCCAATCTTCTTTCTCCGATTCTAGTTGAAGCATTTTCTACACACAATCTATCGATAAACCTAGTGTTATAATTGTGTGTTACGTGTTGCATATTGAAATTGTGGTGGATATTCTTGATTTTTACTATTCGATGCATTATCAATAATGTTTGTAAATCTCTTAAGCAACTGATTGGCAAGATATTGTGTTCTGATAATTTGTACAATTCTAAGCTAGGATACATGTAAGGAAGTTTAAAAATTGCTATCATACATCTGTTTTGCTGGACTTTCAACGTTGATAAGTTAGATACATTGGTGTGTCCCCAGGCACTGATAGCGTATGTATATCGACTATGTACAAAACTATGATAAAGCTTCTGTAAAATATGTCTAGGCATGAAGTACGAAAACTTCCGTATGATTCCGCAGATTGGAGCACAATTTTTTATTATGTACGCTATATGGGGCTTCCATGATAAACGATTATCTAGGTGAACTCCTAAGTATTTAAAATTGGAAACTTCTTCTATTTCGTTTTGCTTTTGAATTAAGGGTGAATGCAACGGAAGTTTAGTTTTGATTCCACGAAAAATTATAAATTTTGTTTAAGCAGTGTTTAGCGTTAATAGACTATTCTGAAGGTAGCTATCTACAACATCAAGGTCTTTCTTCATTTCACTTATTGTTGTTTCCACATCCTTATTGGAATACTCCAGCACCGTGTCATCAGCAAACAGTTTTGGGATACCACACAGTCGAAGTTTCGATAGGTCATTCACGTAGATGAGAAACAGTAAAGGTCCTAAATTGCGATCTTGGGGAACACCTACGGTAATCGGTAATTTAGAACTTAAAGTATCGTTTATCTTGACGACTTGTTGGCGATTGTGCAGATAGCTTCTCATTAAATCGTTGACTACTCCTCTTATACCGTACGATTCTAATTTTTTCAATAGCAGACAATGATCTATTGTATCGAAGGCCTTCGAAAGATCCAGGAACAAGGTAGCCGGTATCTCCTTCTTCCTGTCTAAGTTGTGTGACACACTATTCACTAATTCTAGGACAGCTATCTCCGTAGAGCCACCTTTCCGAAATCCATGTTGCTGCTCATACAGGAAGCCTTCGCCTTCAAGAAATTCGTGCAGTCTTGTAGCAATAAGTTTCTCATAAACTTTACTGAACGCAGATAAAACGGAAATCGGTCGATAGCTATTGAGTTCTTTCGGATCACCAGATTTGAAGATTGGACGAACGACAGCAAGTTTTAAAGATTCGGGATACTGACCTAAGCACACGCTATCGTTGAAAGACGACGAGAGGATAGGGGCTAACTCCTTGTGAAAGATTTGTAGGGCAGATACCGGGAAGCCGTCAGCTCCAGCAGCTTTAGCAGGATCCAGTTTAGAAATAATAGTAGTTATTTCTTGGACTGTCGTTGGCCGAAGATACATGGAATGTCTTATTCGTTCAATTGTGCCATGCTCATTAATGTTTCCTGTTGAATGGTGTTGACTAGCTAGCTGTCGTCCAATTGAGGTGAAAAAGTCGTTAAAAGCATTCGCAACTTCTAACGGGTCACTTACAGATTCTCCATGTATATTCAGAACCAGGTCACCGGGTATAGAATTTTTTCCAATTATTTCGTTTATTTGTTTCCAAAGTAGTTTCATGTTAGAAGTGTTCATCAGTTGTTCGTAGTATTCTCTTTTTGCTTTGCGTTTTGTGCTTTGTAGTTGTTTATTTGTACTCTTCAGTTGCTCAGTAATATTGTGGTCGCTGGGGTTCCTTCTTCATTTCCGCAGGATCTTATCTCTGGTTTTCGATAGCTGCCATACTTCGAATGTCATCCAAGGACATATTTTTTTCAGTTTAACTCTAGTAGTGGAAACATTGCTATGTTTTTTGAGAAGTTGCTGATAGCGTTCAGATACAGATTGTAAATTCGCGTTGGGATCTCGATTTCGTGAGCAGAAACTTGTTAAGAAATCTATAAAGTCTCTGTTCAACTTTCTCCAATTGGTATTTCGACGTGATAGAAGTGTAATTTCTGGTGATGTTTTCTGTTACAGTATGCAGTAAGGACAGGCCTATGATCACTAATGTCCCACTCAAACGTACGATTAGTGACGAAGTTTAGATCACTAAAGCGTACAATGGAGTGATCTAACAGGTTGTTGCTGGATGGTCTGGTGATAATGTTATTGGAAACAGTCAGGCCGAAGCAATTCAAGAGACTTTGATATTCCAGAACTGAGTGATCGTTTGGTCTGTTGATAGGGACGTTGAGGTCGCCTAAAATAAACATTGGTTTTCCAGGCTCTGCTTCGGAAATGAGTTGTTCTAATTGGTTGAGGAATTTAGAAATATTATAGTCTGGAGGCCTATAGATCCCGTTAACAGTAATCTGTTCTCCATTCGATACCATCTCTATTCCAATGGAGTAATAGCCTTCATCTTGAAAGTTTTTCTTCATGTTGAATTTTACTTCATCTCTTATGTAAAGCGCTAAACCACCACCATGACTGTTCCGAGATGAAAAAATTGCCTTGTACTCTGGCAAATTGTAGAAGCAATATTCTTTTCTTTGACCCAGGTTTCGCTAATCACAATAACATCAATATTAGTTTTCAAGCTCTCGAGAAACATTTTCAATGAATCGAACTTTTCTTGACTATTCATTCCACGGATATTAATTTGCAACAATTTTGTTTCATTCTTCAAACTATTTAGCTGAATATCATCTGAAGCAACGCAAAGGATATTACTACTTTTATGTGTGAGCAATGTATCAGTCATATTGGCTTTAGCACAGAGAACAGACACACAAGCTAGCCCGTGAAACTTGTGTAAAATTTCCAACGATCGTTTAGAACCAATTTTTGTTTTTTGATTGGGCCACCGGATGTCTCCAAAAACACCAAAGAGAACTGTCAAAACCAAACTGAGAAAAAAACAAAATTTTGGTCAGTTTTGAACAGGTCGTATGAACTGTTTGGCATGTTTCAAGAAAATTACTGTAAAAGTTTTGTAACACTTTTGTTCGTTTGCATAATGAAAAAATATCTTAAAAGTTAATTGCTATTTCGTTCAAACTGTGCTTAATTTTGGACAATGGAATTCAAAAGTGATACTTAAGAGTAACGCGCTTTGAGGTGTCTAGAATCAGTTTTGATGGTTAAGGCTGATCGTCAAGAATGTTCCTAATTGACTGAATATATCCGATTCGTCCTTTGACGTTCAAGAAGTGCAAAAACTTATTGATGAACTGTTAGTCTGACTCAGTAGTGAAAAAATAAAGGAATGATCACCGGTGCTTTTTATAAGGTTTTACTTATTGACAATTTTCAATGAGTTGAACAACTTTCTTTTATTTTAAATTAAGGTAGCGTTTCGGGTTACTCTGGGAGACATCTGATGATGGATGAAGAATAGTAACCGGAATAGTTACGTCAATTTAAAAATAAAAGAAAGTTGTTTCTCTCATTGAAAAAGTGAAAAAGTAAAACCATATAAAATAAAGAAAATGAAATTCTACCCAATCACAAGTAACTCTTATTGCATTTATTTAGCAATGAATTGAACCCGTCTATTTTAAACCAACATTAGTAAAATTATTAATGTCGATTATACACGATTACGCCTTTTCGAAAACTGAGCTGTTGAAAATTTGATTGCTAACTTTTGAACGGCACAATAGATGGCACTGTTTCCAGTCAATTTTCAACGTATTTTTTGGATGTCAGCATTTGAAATTTTACACACTTTTTTGAAGATTTTTTGTTCGAGCTTGTACGTCTGTTCTCTGTGGCTTTAGTCTAAAGTCAATTCTTTTTAGAATGTTTTATTGTTTTATGACTTTCATCATATCTGAATAAGATCGAACAACTACTGGTTTAGAACTAGATGTTCTTTTTAAGAGTATGTGCCCATCAACGCTAGGCCAGATATATGCAATGTTAAGATGTTTTTGCTTGGATCGAAGTTCTTGAAGCATTTTATAATTCGTGGGAGTCATTTCACTCCGAACAGAAACAAATGATTGACTGAGTTGATCATGAGGCGCATCTACCTTAAGTTGTTTTATATGGAGGCGACCATATGCGCGTTTTTCCTGAAGAACCTTCAATTTAGTTGCCAGATTTGTGAAGGCAATGCGAATAGGTGGATTTTTTTTCTCGGATGAATAGGACATGAATCTTTCACATTTTGCAATCGAACTCACAGGAATATTACATCCGAACGATGAGAGAGCTTTTTCAACAACTTTCGGTAGTACTTCATTTTGTACCTTAGGAATACCGGATATAATAAGGTTGTTTGCTACGGAAGCTCTATCTCGATTATCAATCAGTAATTCTAAAGTTTGAAGACGCTCCTCTAGAGACTTCGTAAAGCCGACAGAATCATTCAGTGCCTTTTTCAAATGATTATTTTCTTTTTTGAGATCGCGTACTTCGTCACTCAAAACCTGCAGACTTGTTAACGCTTTGTCTATTATGGCAGATATGAAATCCTGACTACGAATTATTTGATCCGTGATTTCATCGAACTTAGTGCTCATTTTCGATAAGAAATTTTGATTTGCGTTTGGTTCTGTCATAATGGCAACCGGGAATTCAAATACGAAAAGTTTCGAGAACTGAGATACAGATGGCGCTGCGGTCGTAAAAAATTTGACCGACGTCTACCAGAAGCTTTTTGGTTTTGTCAATAGCGTTTACGCAATAGGATTTGCTCTCACCTGATGCAGCCAGTGTATAGGGTGATGTTTCTCACTTTTTGGTTTACGTTGGGCAGATGTCGGGCTGTCCTTATCGCGTTGGCTCGTCGATTTTTGATAGGATGACTAGGTACCGTAGCTGAGGCAAGGGGTGGCGGATCGAATCAAAACAACGAGCGATGTGAGGTTTTTATTTGGCAGCAGATCGGGATTTGTGTACAGTTCTTTTAGCAGGCACTAGATGAGATCAGCTTATGGTTTTTCAGCAGGTAGGCAACAACAGCAGCAGGGTAAGTTAGATAGCAACGGCAGCAGCAGGCAGCAATATCGATCGGGTATCTAGGGTTTGCTGGTGGGCTTCTGGTGAGGTGGGAGAGCAGAGAGTGGGGCGAGGTGGCGGGTACGCTCAATCGACCACTGTCAATCCAGAGCAGGCGAAAAATTGATTTTACCTTCCAGTACAACCCAGTGTCGATATCCCGGTTATCGTAATCCGTAGATTTGGCGCTTATCAGTCTGATTCTATGCAGTGCGGCGTAGTCGGGGCAGTTTTTCGAGTGCGAAACACTGTTGAATTGGAGCGGCTAATGCAGCAGGTGTTCACAGAAGCAAGGTTGCCAGAATATTTTTGCCCCGCAATTTGTTAAAAAGGCGATTCAAACTTCGTTTGTTTACTAAAGAACGAAAATAAACGTTTATGAGATAAATCTATATCAAGACTATCAAAAACTATTCTTAAATTTTGAAATAGTTTTGAAAATATTTTGAAAAGGCTTTGAAAAAATCTCAAGCATTACAATTTTCCCGGTGAGGTGCCAAAATTCCCGGTTTCCAGGTGACGAGATGAAATTCCAAAGTTTTACCCGGTTTTCCCGGTTCGCTAGCAACCCTGTATCTCAGGTCTCAAGTCTCATTCTCTATATTCTTTCAAAAACCGTGTTAATTCGCGAAATCCGAGTGAAAAAACCGTATTAATTCCCGAAAACCGCGTAAAAAAACTGCGTAAAAAACCTTGGTGTAGAGCTACAAATATTACAATAACTAAAAACATGAGAATATAAACTAAAAAAGACCATACTATAATATAATATAAGACTTGATTTATTATTTTATTTTGACATAATTTCAAATCAGAAAGGTGAGGATGTTTGACGTTATCAATTGAAACACACTTTTTAAAGTTTATGTTTAGTTTATAAATAATATTTATAACCAAAAATTTGAACAAAAAATATACAATGTTTGATGAAATGAGTAATTCAACGCTGGTTTTAGTGGAGGAATAGTGAATTTTTTTTTTATTTTTTTTTTTTTTGGGATTTTAAACCTATAGGTTTATTCATCCCCATTGCCCCTGGAGGAATAGTGTTATCTTTATTAATGTTTCGTCAGCCTAGTCATTACATAACTACACAATTCATTAGCGATTGCTATTGTCTCACTCTCCACTTATCATCTTCCCTAAAGCGGACCATAGACAACACAAATGGTGTGTGAAAATTCGATGATATTTTTTAAGCAGTGAAAATATTTAAGCAGTGATCTTAAATTGCCAAAATGTTTCGTCTGTTTAAAACCAAGTGCGTTGCAGATGGTTTCAATCTGACGCACTAAAATATTTATAAAATTTTTTTTAGAACGATGCGGCTTTGTTTCCGCAAGACGAAACAAGATACATGTAATGAGTGTTATAAATATGCTATGCGTCTCAAACTGGCAGAAACTGACGAAGAAAAAGAAATGGTTGTTGAGGAAAGAGATCGCCACCATAATTGAGCAGGCGCAGCATGCAGCATATAGCAAAGAAGACAGACATGCAAAAATCTAAAACAGACCCGGAAACAGGAACGGCTTGTTTTGATTAACAGAAGTGCCTACCAACTCCACATTTAACTTGCGGGATGGCCTATTAGGATATATTGACAGTTCTACACGAACACAACCTTAACAGGAGGCTTCAGCCCTAACCTCAAACCATGGGAGAACAGAATCGATTTTTGAGCAGGGCGCACGATGAACGCGATTTTCCAGTACAAATATCGACAAATTAGCCCTGTGGAAAAGCGATACACGATGTTCATGTTTTGATTTTTTGGGTGTTCAGGAATGTCAAATGCATTGATATTTGGAAAATTATTATATTTTTTGTATTGCATAGTTATTGAAATACCTTTTCATGAGAACTGAGAATTTGTTATATGATTTTAATCGCCGTAATTTGTATGATTATAATTTTAATGGCATGTGCGGCGGAATGAAAACTAGAGAGAATTTATTTTATAGAATTTGAAAGAAAGGTGGATAGACAGGCATTAGTGCGCCAATAGGAGAAAGCTTGATAGGTGTTGAAATTTTAGGCTAGAGGGCATGTTGATGAAAAGCTCCCATGAATTGCTCCCGCCTTTGCTCTGCATTAGCTAACTATACATGAGAAACCCAGAAAGAGAATTCCCATGTATAGCGAGCCCAATGCACAGTGGGGATTTTTGAGCAAAAAAGGTACCTATTTCTGTGACGATCTCCTAAACTGTTCTAAATTTTGGAAAACTATCATTTCTTATGCAAAAAAACACGAGGAATCGAATGGTCTACACCGCTTTCTGATAAAATGACTCTTAACGTCTCATTTTGCCCGAATTCCCCTATTTTTTTGGGTGCAAAGTTATAATTCCGATTGTAGCCATCTACCTTGCAACAAAAATGTCATACAAACCATACTTATTTATGTAAAAATGTCAGCTGAATCGATTGATGTACTCCAATTTTTGTTTTAACTACGACAAGTGGCTCATTTTGCCTCTTTTCCCAAATTTCTCCAAAGAAATGCCGTCAAACAAAGTGTAATCCAACAGTTTTTCATCATGAATGATCATTTTTGGTAGATTAATTCATATTCTAGCTAATCGCGTCACTTTTTTGTACTAGAATGAATATAAATGGCTAAATATCCCCAACCTCCCCTAGCTTTTTTAAATTTATGCATAAATTTCACTGTAACAATCGAGCGATTCACATACCAAATGCAAAAACCAAGTGATTTAGTGTAAAACTTGTCGCTGAATCGAGTGGTGTACACCGCTTAGTGCTCAGCTTACGAGAATGGTCGCAATCACCCCGATTTCCCCTAAAATCGAGCAATATGTGGAAAAAAATCATTATAATAAATGACAATGTATCATAAAATGCACAAAAAACATTGAATCGGGTGTAAAACTTATTGCTGAATCAAATGATGTACACCGCTAAGCGTGAAGTTGACGAGGAAAGCCACAACCACTCCGATTTCCCCTAAATTCATATAATTTCTTCGAGAAAAAATTGTAACAAACGAGTGAATTTGAGTATTACTGTCGAATCGATGAGAAGAGCCTCATCATGTTTAAACCAATATCAATTATCAATTCAACAAAATATTTTTCAAATTTAGGGGAAAAGGGGGTAATCCAGGCTTTTTTCTTCATCTTAACGTTCAGCAGTGTACATCTTTCTGTTCAACAATTAGTTTTTCACATGGTTCAGTTATTTCTGTGCCCTTTCTGATGCATTCTCGAAAGTTACAAGATTTTTTTTCTTGAATTGCAAGTATTTAGGGGAAATTGAGTCAAATAGGACTTTATTCATCAACAGAATTTAAGCGGTGTCCATTATTTTATTCAACAGTTAGTTTCACATATGATTTAATATTTTTGTACCTTTTTCGATGCTTTCTCATTTGTTACTAGGATATTTTTGTTCATATTATATGAGTTTATGAATGAATTTAAGATAAATTGGGGAAAATGAGACTTTTCTTGTCAACTCAGTGCTAAGCGGTGTTCTTCATTCGATTCAGCGATAAGTTATCCACCTGATTCAATGTTTTTCTCATATGTTCATTTGCATTTTCGTTTGTTACAATGTTTTTTCCAAGAAACTGCATAAATTTAGGGGAAATTGGGGTGGTTGTGACTCTTCTCGTCAACTTCACGCTTGGCGGTGTACATCATTCGATTCAGCAATAAGTTTTACACCCGATTCAATGTTTTTTGTATCTGTTAAATTAAATTCTCGTTTGTAACAATGTATTTTTCAAAGAATTTTAATGAATTTAGGAGAAATCGGGGTGATTGAGGCTCTTCTCGTCAACTTCACGCTAAGCGGTGTACATCATTCGATTCAGCAAAAAGTTTTACACCTGTTTCAATCATTTTTGTGCATTTTATGATACATTGTCATTTGTTATAATAATTTTTTTCCACATATCGCTCGATTTTAGGGGAAATCAGGGTGACTGCGGCCATTCTCATAAGCTGAGCACTAAGCGATGTACACCACACGATTCAGCGACAAATTTTACACTAAATCACTTGGGTTATGCATTTGGTATGTGAATCGCTCGATTGTTACAGTGAAATTAGTGCATAAATTTAAAAAAAGCTAGGGGAGGTTGGGGATATTTAGCCATTTGTATTCATTCTAGTACAAAAAAGTGACGCGATTAGCTAGAATATGAATAAATCTACCAAAAATGATCGTTCATGATGAAAAATTGTTGGATTACACTTTGTTTGACTGCATTTCTTTGAAAAAATTCTTAAATTTAGGGGAAAAGAGGCGAAATGAGCCACTTGTAGTAGAAACACAAATTGGAGTACACCAATCGATTCAGCTGACATTTTTACAAAAATAAGTATGGTTTGTATGACATTTTTGTTGCAAGGTAGATGGCTACAACCGGAATTATAACTTTACACCCAAAAAATAGGGGAAATTGGGCAAAATGAGACGTTAAGAGTCATTTTATCAGAAAGCGGTGTAGTCCATTCGATTCCTCGTGATTTTTTACATAAAGAATGGTTGTTTTTTCATGCAAGGCGTTCTTGCCTGAATTGGGTACCCTTTTTTGCTCGAAAATCCCCACAGTGCAATGGTTTGAGAGCTTTTTTTTTCCGGGAATTTAACACAACGGTCATTCTTCCCAATGGTTTGAGAGCGTGTTTTTACGCCCACTTCAAACGAGCAAAAACGTAGCAACCCATGGGCCTACTGAGCTTTGCTTATGCGAGAACAGTTCTATCGACGTTGCCATTATTTCAGATTCGCTGCGAATAGTTGCTACTTGTCGATTTTTTCGCATTTCAAATTTTATCTATTCCGCGTTCTAACTTTTTGGCCAAGTGTCAATTTTTGAACCGTATTTTTCTTGTTGTATTTTTTCTTTTTGCCAAAAATACAACAAGAAAAATACGGTTCTAAAATTGACACTTGGCCAAAAAGTTAGAACGCGGAATAGATAAAATGTGAAATGCGAAAAAATCGACAAGTAGCAACTATTCGCAGCGAATCTGAAATAATGGCAACGTCGATAGAACTGTTCTCGCATAAGGAAAGCTCAGTAGGCCCATGGGTTGCTACGTTTTTGCTCGTTTGAAATGTGCGTAAAAACACGCTCTCAAACCATTGGGCTCGCTATACATGGGAATTCTCTTTCTGGGTTTCTCATGTATAGTTAGCTAATGCAGAGCAAAGGCGGGAGCAATTCATGGGAGCTTTTCATCAACATGCCCTCTAGTCTAAAATTTCAACACCTATCAAGCTTTCTCCTATTGGCGCACTAATGCCTGTCTATCCACCTTTCTTTCAAATTCTATAAAATAAATTCTCTCTAGTTTTCATTCCGCCGCACATGCCATTAAAATTATAATCGAACTGAGAATTTGCAACTTTCCCGTAGATTTCTATTCGGATGGGAAATTAAACGCATTATTTATTGCGGAAATTACACCGATTTAGACTCCTGTGCAAATAATTTCCACGCAGAAATATTTTCGCACTGACGCACACATAGACAACCCGTGTCAGTTTTTCAAATCAGCCGTTGCTCGCTTCTGATTTTCGAATCACATTTCCAAACGGCATAATCGTTATTGTTTTTTCGAAAATTATTATGAAATGCATGCGAACCAAGAAGTTGACTAACGAAAATTGACCGATCAACATCCTTTTTTCATATAGTCAACTTCAACTTTTAGCACATGATAGTTTATATAAAGAATGTGATGGTGTTAGTGAGTGCGGAATTGTTACCTGTAAAATCAGATTCTCTCAATAGTCTAAAAATTCATGCAATTGACAATATCTGAACGAAAAAACACGCCGCACACTTAAACGATGTAGCGAATTATGTGGATATGTTTAAAATAATCAGTGCATGTAGCCGATTATTTTCAAAGTCAACATGGACGAGGCTTTCATTAATTTACTTGTTTGTAACAGTGAATGATTTTGCATTCGTTTAGACGATAGAAACAAATCTTTTTTTATCCACCAAGCAGTACATGAAAATATACTTCAGATGTTTTGAATTCACTTTGAAAATTCATTAGCAAAATATGGCTTATCTTCATCCATTTAGGAAGGCCCCGTAATGTGGACAGTTAAAAAAATTGATCAATTCAAAAATATTATAATTAGTTTACAACAAGCAAATACTGATTTTAGTAAAGCATTTAGCATCACTGATGAGGCCGCCAGCAAATCAAAATTTGGGTTATGGCTGAGGCCAATTTGTTGCCAATACTATCGTAAGTATATACCCTTATTACGCCAGACAGTTATATACGCTCAATTTAACCGTTTTTGCTTCTACTTGCAGAGATAACTCAGTAGATTGTTACCTTTGGGATGAAACCAAAGCTAAAAGAGGCTGTCAGGAAATAGGGTCTTGTCTTTGGAAGGATTTGTTGAGCCTTGACGTTGATATTAAGAACGCTGTGTATTACTCCGATAGATGTTTCGGCCAAAGTTTAAATTTTATTATTTGTTGTATGTTTCTTTGTAGAGAAATGAAACCAACTGTGTTAGATGAAATTTCAGGGACTAGATAAGAGAAAATCGATGTAGATCGATCTACATCGATTTTCTCTTATCTAGTCCCTGAAATTTCATCTAACACAGTTGGTTTCATTTCTCTACAAAAAAAGTTTCGCTGACTGAATGTTTGAGTCAAGACCCATCTTTGGGTCACAGTTTAAATAGTTGTATGTTTCCTAATTTTATTTTCAAATGTTGTTCTGAACGAAGAAATTTAGACATAAGTCATAAATTAATGACATCAGGACATAGCCACATGGAAGTGGACAGCGCTCATGCAGTCATAAAGAAGGCGAAAAAAAACCGCAAGGGCTCTATAGAAACTCCACGAGACTGGGCTGTATTTATAGCAGCCACTCATAAAAAAGAACCAGTTAATGTTCACGAAATGAGGCAGTATTTTTGAACTTTTAAAAGCTTTTAACCACGTTTTTTTTCAGCTCCAGGAATCGTCCATTTCAAATACAATTTCGATGATTAATTCCAATCATTTTCGGTTGTTGACTCTAACTTTAAATTTTTAACATTAGGACCCATCACTACTGAGCCACTCAGTCTAGCACCCGAAAAATTGGAAGATTTGAAGAAGCTTCTGTCATACGATTCGAATAAAGAATATAAATAAAACAATGCTACGGCAGATAGTACCGAAAACGAGGTCGAAAGTCGAAAGGATGTACACTAGATCATTTCGAAGCTGATTTAGATCCTGATATTGAATTAGAATATCCTTTTGTATGAAATAAATAAGCATTATGTAAATGTAATTTTTTTTTGTATATATGCATGTATAAGGCTAAGGGTTTAAAATGTAAAGATGTAAAGTAAGATTTAAATAGTTTGGTTGGCATATTCTGTAAATATTGTTTTGTACACATAAATATGTATAAACATTTTCTTTTAAATTCCTTTACTAGTTGTATTTTTTGTATGACAATAAACTCTTTATTGTTAGAATTTAAAATACTCCTCAAGAACAAGAAATTTTTCTCAGACTTTCTAAATCCCTTCCGAAACATGACTATATGCTACCAATTACTGAGACAATCACTGCAAAAGATTATTGATTCCTGTCGGAAACATCTATGTCCAATCTTAATCCAAAAGCGGAAAAATATACTACTAATCAAACTATCAAATAAAAAATCTTAACGCATATCGTGTTTTGTTTATTTCCTCCTTCCGAAATTCAAATCTTCTCCGAAGAAGAATCCATTCTTTCACAAGAAATTCCGCAACAGTTGAGACATCGTATAAATTTTCTCTCATTTGGGGTGAGATCGTGCCAAATTATTATATCTCGAGTAATATTCATACAACTGCCAGGTCAGTCCCCTCACGTTATCAAACTGGTATTGGAAGCGATACAAGGATCCACACATTCCTTTGGGACAAGGCTGGTAATAGCAGACCGTTTCGTTCCACCTTTCTTGTTCACTATTACCTCGTATTGTACTTGAAGTAGAGGAAAGCCCCATCTCGCCTGCGGAACGGTTTTCTCTGCTGGATAACGACGTCTGGCATAGCTTTTTTCTTCGCATGAAGCTCAGTTTTTACCGGTTTACACTTTTTCACGGTGCCCACAAACTCATCACCGATTCCGAGACCGGAAGCCGTTTCAGATGACCACGGGTTCCTGAGAAAGTCCTGAAAATAGTTGATAACAGAATATTCGAAAATTAACACAAAAGTTTCGCTAACAGATCACCGGTATTACCTTGTTTTGTATTCAAAATCACACGCGCACTGCTTAGAACGAATGATATTTTTCTGTGGAACACCCGGTGCTATAATTTTGGACACGAAATTTAACTGCTAACGGAGCAAAACAAGTTTTTGAACGATTTTTCATCATTCAGAACAGAAGGGCGAAACTTCAATTGAAAACAAAAACAGTTTAATTTCCGGGCGAAATTAGCTTGTCAAAATTCAATGTGTCCGCGTATTGGTGAGAGGTGAAACTAGCAAAACAAATTCAAAATGGCTCAATTTTCAAGAAAATTGAGCAATTTTATGAAAAAATAAGTATAGGGAACTGTTGACCGTAGTATGTTTTGATTCTTACGTGATATCAATCTTTCATTTCTAAATAGGAATTAAAATTGTGTTCAGAAACTCAAACGATCTATTGTTCTCGATTGCGAATTGGACATACACGCTAGTTTTTATTTAACCATATTTGGTTGAAAAATAACCATATTTGACCTTTTCCCGCATTGTGTTTTTTTATGACTTCTCTTTGAGAACCAATAAAATGACTTATGGGGGAGAAGTTCAAATATGGTTATTTTCTAACCATGAGAAATTTTGGAGAGAAGCTGAAATATGGTTATTTTTGAACCAAAATGCGAAATTAAGGAGATGCTGGAACGGTTATTCGAAAAAATGAGATTTATAAGTAAATTTTCGAGAATTGAACCGTTTTCGGAGATAAAATAAAACTAATTTAGAAAATCTTTATATGTCTATTTGACACATATGCCAAAGCGTTGGTAAAGTGTCACAAATAAACTAAAAAAAATTATATGTCTATATCTTTATATGAATATCCGGTATCCAATTTGTGCAAACGGTTTGCCCATCAAACTGGTGAGCTGAGAATATCGCTGCTGCAGGGCTTACTGACTTGTGATCCCAAGCAACGACTCACGGCAGATGTTACGCTTAAGCTACAGCTACTTCAAGGAACTTCCTTTGCCCATTGATCCCGCTATGTTCTCCACCTAGCCGGCCAATAGTGAACTCGGATTAAAGAAAGCTTTGGTTTCCAGTCCCAAGCCACCGAGTGGTGGAGAATTCCAGAAATTCGTAAGAAATATATTGTTTAAGTTTTAAAACAACGAACTGCAACATGATTGGTAAACATGGTAAAATATTTTTACTAAAAAGTTGAAATGAAGTTTATTATAATATCATCGCTTTTGAATTCGTCGGCAATCGTGAAGACTTTCCATTGACGTTGTTTCGATTCTTCCGGCTTTTTTTTCACCCGAAAAGACTTTTGGAAGTCTCTTCGGGCAAAAAGAAAAGCCGGAAGAATCGAAACAACATCAATTACTTCGCAATTTGCGGATATAGGTGCTCAAGTGGATTAATATAGTTTAAAAAAGAACTTACCTTCCAGGAGAGAGCATGCGTCTCCGGATCACCGCGTCTTATTTCCTCCATTTTCACTAGAAACTCCGCGGGAAAAAAAGCGTCCACCAGACTCACCATCCAAAACCAATTTGAAATGGCGTAGAAAATACGCTTTTTTATTTCGTGCCATTTATGGTTAAAAATTTTAACCATTTTTGGTTAGTGCACGAAAACATGAAGAACGGTTGAAATTGCACTGCCAAAAATTGTTAAAAAAAATAACCATATTTGAGTTTGGAAGCAAAAACCATAAAACGGTTACTTTTTAACCATAAATGGTTAGAAAAAAATTAGCGTGTAGCAAGAATAACCAAAACAAACAGAGTGTTGGTTCTGCTCGTGGCAGCAGAAGCCTGCTGCTGTTCCGGACGCCGAAGGAAGCCACAAGTTAAAACAACGTTATTATTACATAAACCATTAAATTAAATTAAATAAAGTTATGTGCTATTGAGATTTTTTTCTTTGAACACAGCATTTGTTGATATTTTTACTAAAACTAAAAAAATAAAAAAAAAATTAAGAAATTTTGAAAACTTATCCAACAAATGGAAAAACTGAACGTCAGCTGTTCTCTTTTAATTCATGATTTAGTTAAATCTGTAAAATGTTTGCAATGCCTCAGATCCCAGTCTATGCCGGTGATCTGCGAAAACCAGAACGAACATGGAATGGTTTCGTTCAACAGACACCTGTGTTGAGGCTACTGCATATATGGTTTTGGCTAGCTGCCAGAGTCGATTATCTGCAGATTGTTTTTTGAACCAATAAACAATTGGTCTAAAATTTTCGTCATTATTTCCAGTGAAAACGCTGTCCTGGTGATCATTGCTCCTGATTGCACTCTCAATAGTGTTTTGGGAACCGGAACTTGAAATCAATGGGCCAGCGCCAAACATCTACGTTATCACGCTTTCAAACAAAATTTTTTCGGAGCTATTACTAATGTTTCGAACGCTGTAGTCTTAAGCATCTCGTATTGGAGCGTTAGAGTCTTTGTCATTTTTTTTTTCAAAGAGATATGAGGTATTGCTTTAAACGAAAAATAAAAATGAAACATCGGCTTTTAAATTAAACTTTTTTTTTACTAACTACTACTTCTTCTCGATCGCTTGTACTCAGCATCGTCAATCCTTGAAACATAATTCGGGGGGTTCATGTAAATTATAAGCGTTTTCTAAGCAATATTAACGAATTTTTTTTTTTTCTCACGCTTCGCCATGGATTCTAATAACAAATGTTTGAATCTATTGGATCCTGGAAGGTTAGTGATATTCTTTTTAGTCGTAAACCATTGCAAGAAAAACTGGCTTAGGAGATATTCCCCTGACCGATGCCTCGTAGATAATTGTGAAGGCTTCGCAAAACTCATTAATAAACTCCCAATGATGCGACAGACCTGAAAATTTCGAATTTTTTTTTTTGTTTCGATTATAGTCGTTTTACCATCTTTATGGCATTCGCGACTTTATCAACGGTGCAGTTGGCGGATCGTTATTGAAAAACTTATCCAGTACAACTGTGTTCGATGTTTGCTCTTGGGCTCGAACTCGCGGACATCGGCTCAGGAGACAACAGACTTGCCAACTGCGCTATATCACAAGCCCTAAAATTTCGAAAATGATTTTTATTATTTAACTTTAATTTAAAGAACATTTTATTTTTTTTTTTACATAGTATTCCGTCTCACGACATAACTTGACGAACATAATTCCTAATTTAAAGAACAAAGCAAATTGATTTTTATCAGAATATATTTATAGCACTCACCTTATTCTGTGTGGGATGTAGCGAAAAGATAAAAAAAGATCGACCTTTCATCAGCGTTTTAAACACCACCGTAGGGGAACATGATCTATAATGCCCCATCTAAGCGAATCGCCAATTTGTCATGTATTCCATGAACAATTCGGTTAAAACCCGAGTGAACTCGTTGAAGAAAAGTGTTTTCTTCAAATGCCAATATTTTTTTCATTACTTAAATTTACTTAACTGCTTCGAAACCTTATTTTTTTAAACCGTATCGAAAGCCCCGTAGCTGAACTGTGTTGCGAATTTGCGCCGGTGTGTATTCAACACGCGCCATACGAACACACCCGCAAACAGTCGAAAGCCGGAAACACACTAATACTTAAAGACTTTTTGAATGGAAAGAAAAATCAAAATGGAATAAAAGAAATTAAAAAAAAATCAAAGTTCATATTTTTGGGACGAAGTTTTCCTAAGAAGCGGTTTCTGCACTTTTAAGCTTTTTCAAATAAAAATTGGCCGTTTTGAAAAGTTATGCAATTTCAGCATTTTATGAGTGGCCGCATCCCAAGTAACAATTTAAGCTTTATTATGGTCAGCAAAATTTCGTTTGGACTATAGCATTAATCTTCATAAAAAGCTAAAGCGCATTCTATAACATCACCTGGACTCTAATAAAGCCAAAATCAGGCTATTTGGCCCTACTCAAGAAACGTCATCATGACATATTGTTGTTGGTCATCAATGTTGGTCATCAAGGTTGGTCACCAAAGCTTTTAAAAAGCTATTATAAAACTTGCATTGTGAATCCATCAACATGGCGTCATTTTGTGCCCTTCGATTTTGCAACCAACATGGCGTAAGTCAATTCATTGTTTTATTATGGTTTTATGATGACCCCAAAAAAAGCTACGATTTGACGTTTCTCTCGCAAGCCAACCAATTACACGCTAAGAATGAGTTCCTCATTTCTGAGTTGTTAATCATTAGTAAATGAGTAAATGAGTAAATGAGGACAGACTTTTTGAATGAAAAGGGATTGGTTGTGAATGACCCGTGGAATAAATCATGAGTTGAAGTCAAATTTCGTTGTCTGACGCCATCTTGAAATCCAAGATGGCGGCTTCCGCTGAACATTAAAATGGTGTAAATGACTTGAAATCGCATGAAACCCCAACAAAATGGGTATCGGGTGAAAGGGCTAAACGAGTAGAAGTTGAATTTCGCTATCAGACGCCATCTTGAAATCCAAAATGGCGGCGTCCGCTCAATTTTTAATGCTTCAATGCTGACAAAAAGTCGCATTAAACCACCACTATACGGGTATTGAATGAAAAGGCTAAACTAGAAGATGTCGATTTTTTTTCTTTCCGACGCCATCTTGGAATCCAAGATGGCAGCTTCCACTGAACTTAAAAATACTGTTAATCAATGAAAATCGCATGAAACTACCACAATATGGGTATTGGGTGAAAAGACCAAACGAGAAGAAGTCGAAATTTACTATCAAACACCATCTTAAAATCCAATATGGCGACTTCCCCTGAACTTAAAAATGATTTAAATCACTAAAAACCGCATGAAATCACCACATTATGGGTACTGAGTGAAACGACTCAACTAGAAGAAGTCGAATTTCGCTATCTGACGCCATCATCAATTCAAGATGGTGGCTTTTGCTATTCTTTTCAAAGCTGTAAATAACTGAAAATCTCATGATACATCCACAATACTGGGTATAGGGTGAAAGGGCTATACAAATAAAAGCCGAAAATCGTTGTCCGACGCCATCATGAAAGCCAAGATGGCGGCTGCAGCTCAACTTCAAAATACTATATAGGACTGATAATCGCATAAACCCCCCACAATGTGGGTATTACTTCAAAGCGATCAACGAGTAGAAGTCGAATTTAACTATCAGACGCCATCCTAAATGGCTTCCGCTGAACTTTAAAATGCTGTAGATGACTTTAAATCTCCACAAAATTGGTATTTGGTAAAGGGGTGGAACCAAGAGAAGACAAATTTCGCTACCAAACTTCATCTTAAAATACAATATGGCGGCTTCCGGTTAGCTGTTAAATACTGCTATCTGTTAAATGCTGCCATCTTGGATTTCAAGATGGCGTAAGATAGCAATATTCGACTTCTACTCATTAAGCCCTTTCACCCAATACCAATTTGGGTTTCATGTCATTTTAAGTCATTTACTACATTTTAAAGTTTAACGGAAGCCGCCAGCTTGGATTTCAAGATGGCGCCAGATACCGAAATTCAACTTCTACCGGTTGATCTCTTTCAACTTATACCCCTATAATATGGGTTTTATGCGATTTCCAGTCATTTACAGTATTTTCAAGTTGAGTGGTAGCCGCCATCTTGGATTAAAGATGGCGACGGGCAACGAAATTTGACTTCTACTCGTTTATCACTTTCACCTTATAACCATATTGTGAAGGTTTCACAATATTTTCAGTAATTTACAGCTTTGAAAATAAAAGCAGAAGCCGCCATCTTGAATTAATGATGGCGTCAAGCAACATTTTTTTCCTACTATTTGGGCCCTTTCACTCAATACTCATATTGTAAAGATATTCATACCTCTTTCGGTGATTTCAAGTTTTCTAAGGTTCAATTTTTTTAATTTAACTCAAAACCAACACGCATAACTTATCAAAAATGTGTAAAAATGGGAGCTCCAATTCAAATATGTGCTATCTAATCTGAGCGTGTCCTGTTTTGACATCTTGATCGAGAACTGTCACTAAGTTTTATGGCGGTTTAATAATCATGCACTGAGTGCTATTATAGAACATGCAAAAGAAAGCTTGGAGCAAACTTCTAAGTTTGTGTTTTATTATAGTTTAAAAAGAGCATTCATAACTCTTTCAAAATAACTAAAACAGTATGTTTAATAAAAGTTTTATTAGCGTTTTCAAAACCATCTGAAAACATATGGTCGAAAAAAAAATATAAGCATTCTGCATGACCATAATAAAACCGTCATAAAACGAGCTGCACAAAAAAATGCCATAATTAAACCATAATTAAACTTCCTAATGCTAGTTGGCTTAATCTGTGTTACTTAGGATGGGCCGTGATGAAACATACCCGTAAAAAGCATATTTTAGTGAGTTTAGTATGATTTTTTTACACTAAATCGTAATTTAGATTCTCCTATATCGTTGAATTATAAAATATTGTCTTACTCATTTTTCTTCGCTTGATGACACCTTATTGAAAGTGTTGTAAAACATACATCGAAACATAGAAAAAACTAAATTGTAAAATTTTGACAAATCAGGGGCATTTTAAGGAAAAAATCATAATTGTCATGGCAAAACACAGCATTAAAAACAGAATAAAGCTTGCTCTTCACACTAACACAAATTTCTATAAGAATGACAGCTATTCGGAGGGAAATTGGAGTTAAGCTATTGTTTTCTCTGCAAAACACACGAGAAATAGTAGGGGAACATGCTCTATTATGCCCCATCTAAGCGAATCACCAATTTGCCATGTATTCCGTGAACATTTCGAGTAAAAAACGAGTGAACTCGTTGAAAAAAAGTATTTTCTACAAGTGCCGATAATGTGGCGCGCATTAGCCACATGGGGCGTTATATTTACTTTTCCCCTATACCGGAACAGGAACATGTACGCTTTGAACAAAACTGTATCGTAAACAGAGATGCCAATGTGCCTGATTTTTTAGGATTTGCCTGATTCTTGAAGGCCCATCTTGATAACATGATAAGCCTCGTTTTTCTCTGATTTTTTGAAAAACATATTTCAAGGACATGATGGCTAGCATCTCACAAATGTTAAAACCACCAGCTCACAGAAAGAGTGTTGTATATGCCGTGACCGAGATTCGATCTTATGACCTTTGGCTTGGAAGACTTGATCGCTATTCTCTCGGCCACGGTCGGCGGCAATAATGCTTGATTCGTGAGCATCAGATCAACAAGTGAGGTTAGAGTGCGAATTAAACTTGGCCTTTTAATTTCAGCTAAATTTAAACAAAAATGGTATTTAATGAAATGAGTTACATATGTATGCCATCGGCATAATACAAACAAGGTCTAAATAGTTAAACTTGAATAATTCGAGTAATCACACTGCAGATCCGGCGAGGTTAATCCGTGTCACGGGCAGCGTCGTTGTTGGTTTAATTATCAAATTTGACGAAAAACTTATTCCAGCTTGAAACCGGTCAGGGAAAGCAGCTCGCGGGAAGGCGCGTCAGAACGAGGTAAGAATTTATCGTTCCCAGCGGGGGTGACTCAGACAGGAATTTGCAGTTCAAACAAACAGCTAGCTGAGAGAGAGACGAGTCACCATCAGCAGCAGCATCATCATCGCCAGCGGAAATGTCGGATATCGAAACGGATGAACAGGAACTTGGTAGGTGAGATCCGCATCAGATCCTTCCCCAACCTGAGCCCGAATGATTCCGGGCAGCAATCCGGTTTACGCTTCAAGCTTTTGCCGCGCCATCCGCCCCAGTCCTGAGCCCCTAAAGGTATGCGGAAACACGGCTTTATTATTCATCGAGCGTTGCAAAAGCGTGGGGGGAACACGTGTCATAAAACATATTTCGGTTCACCCTTACGGCTTTTCCCGTGGGGGTGGCGGTTGCGATAATTTACTGCCGGTTTTCAAAGCTCTCTCTCTAGCGTTTGTCGGGATGAACTGTGGAAACTGCAGGTACCAAAACCAACATTTCAGTGGCACTTTTGCAGATCAATTACGGAATGAAATCGTATAGTTTCATGCCCAACTGATTCTTTATTGACGGAAATTGAGGTGGACGGTGGGCATTTGCGGTTCCGTTGCTTTTTCTGTAGCTTCAAGGTTTCCGTTCCGATGCGTGATGGTAAAATCTATATCAACTGGCGAGCACTGCTTTCGGAAGTTATTGAAGCTGTGGTCTTATATACAACAACGAAGTAACAATTTTAGCTTTATTTTAGTCAGCAAAACTTCGTTAGGACTATAGCATCAATCTTCATGAAAGCTAAAGCGCATTCTATGCATCACCACAACTCTTATAAAGCTAGAAACGTTATCATGACCAATTTTTTAAACTACATACATATTCTCAGGTGAAATGTGTGTTTCTGCTACAACAAATCCAAATATAATAAGGAATTGTAAGAGTTTCTTGCAGACACCCGCATATTCTGACAGACTGAGCTAGCAGCAGAGATAGGGGAGGTTTGTTGATATTCAACCAAACCACAAAACGATAATAAAGCGGTAGAAATATTCACCGTCAGCATCAAAAGCCTACAGCCGAAAATCCAACCGGCTTTAAATTGAGCCAGCCGCGGCGTTGTTTGGGAGTGATATTGAAGAAGGGGTTCATACATTTTTAAATTTCTTGGGTTGAAGGCATTTCGACCCGGACCCGGTTGGTGTGCGGTAGAGAAATCACATGGACAGGCCAAGCCCTCTCAGAGAAGGCATAAAGGTCGAGGCCCTGGGGTAGACAAGCCTGACGTGTGTGCGCTACCGCACATCAAAACTTCAATTTATTCTTCTCAACCTCGCTCTAAAATGTCTAAAGGTACCATCACAACTGATGGTTTCGTTTCTTTTTAAAGCCTTCTACAACCAAAACTAAGACCGGCAGCAGCAGAAGCAGAAGCCGTTGAACCTGTGCTAAGCTAAGTTGCTTTGAAATCGCTTCGACCCACATCTTTCGGGATTTTCCTTTTCCCCACCTTTTCTATACAAGACCTCTTTCAATTCACCGAGATCCCGGTCAGATTCGGCCAAGAAACTGTCAACAAGGCGACGCCATCGCATATTGGTTCATTCGGATTGGTTGTTTCCTGCCTAACACAAAGGCTGGGGACGATGGGCAAAATGATGCCTACTAAAGGATATGTGAATTTAGCAGTATTTTATAAACCTAAATTGTTGCATCTTTATGAACATGTGTATTTCTAGAAGGATGGTTATTTCTAACAATGCATGGTTTTAAATAAAGTAATAAGGATTATTCTAGAAAAAAGGTTAAACATACTTAAACAAGCAATAGCTTCCAATGAAATTTCTTAAGATTCCAGACACCTGATGCAGTGGATATGAGTTTAGTTTTCAAATAAAAGAGTCATTATTCAAATTTGTTCTATAATATGTAAGTGTCGTTCGAAATGCAAAGAATCTTTTGTCAACCGTTTAAATAAGCTTTCCATAATTTTACTCGCACGTTCTGGGCTAGACAGTTCTGGGCAATACCGTCAACTGGGGCAACATGCAACAATTTTCATCTTCAATAATGGCTTCTAAAAAACTTATATTCACAGTTAATCCTACCCCTTATGGCTCAAAAGTGTTAAAGTCTTATGAACACGTATAAAAATTTAACGTTTTTAATATATTTGCGATGCCATTACACATGAAAACACCAATTGCAATAATTTTTTTAGTCTGTAATAACTTATTTTTACATTATTTTTCTGAAAATATAGGTGCTGCATACATTTAGGGGTTAAATAATACTACGAAAAATTCTACAAGCTGAAATCATAAAATTAAATGTTTGGATGAATTAAATTTCAATGTTAACAACGCGTAATGCAAAACATTCATATTCAAGAACATGGATACGAGATTTACAAGGTGTTCCTTTGACTTGCATGTTGTTGCATTTAACCCCAGACACCTAACTGAATTATAAAAATATTGTTCGAAAAATATTTTAACACCAACAGTGTTGGTATAGCATGAGGAAACCAGTAAAAGTTTGTAGGTAATATTATCAAGCCAATCCGTCATACTGGGTGAAGTTTTTTACGGCATCGAAAAATGTCAAAATTTGTACATGTATTGCTCGATTTTTCAAATTTTATATAAAATTTAAAAAAAACCCTTAAAAATAACTAGCATAAGATGCGAGAAATTATGTCATTATTGTTTTGTTATCATTAAAAGAAAATTTAATTACAATACATTAAATTAAAAATTGATTCAGTGTGGTGTTATATAAATGTTGCACCTAACCCTGCTGTTGCATGATGACCCGTTTGACGGTAGTTAAAAAACACATTCCTTGAATCGCGCACGTTTGTTTTTTTTTTTCAAATTCAAATAAAATTGAAAAAAAAACTGAGAAATATATGGTTTTTGTGTGTGATTTCCAGTTCTTGTTACTTCTAAAGTTGTGAAGAACGGTAGTGTGCTGAAGATTCTGCGATTTATCTCATCCGTAATTGATTGACGCCGGAAGATTTCTTTTCAAAAGTTTCCGCTGACAGTGATATCATAGCTGGTGCAAGTGAAACTACTGGACAGCGCAAATCGGACCAGCAGGCCAAGAGGAAATCTACCGACAGCAACGGTGCAGGAAGTCCTAATGTGTAAGCCCAACTGAAGGAAATTTCCGAAAAGTTGCAGAAATTTGATGAATTGGAGAAACTCAACAAGGAACTGCAGAAAACCGTGGTTAAACTAACACAATGAGTGGATGAAATTGCTGCAGCGGGTACTGAAACAGGAAATTCAGGATCTTAAGCAGGAGAGACTGAAGAAATAAGTTGTCATCAATGGTGTGTAGTTACAGCATCCGAAGCATCACTGTGCAATAAAATTGGTGATCGTATTGAAATTGATTTCCAGCAAGGTGTTTAAGTGGTTCGGTCATTTATTCTGAAATCGGACCAAACAGACATTGTGTTGGTGAAATTAAAACATTTGGAAGAAAAGGTAAGGTTTATCAAGGCAGTCAAAAGTATTGGTAAAGAGTTGTCCCCCAGCAGCTGGTCATTTCATCGAAAAACAAGGCCATCATTATTCAGGACAACCTAACCGTCTAAAGCGTAAGCTCCATTCCAAAGTAAGGGAGCTTATCAAATTTGGATTTTAAAAGCCGTGGATCTACAAAGGGTCCACTTGGATTTCTCATCCTGAAACCAAGACGAGATCTCGAATTCGTGACGTACCTGATGTTGAAGAAATAGAATTTCTACTTGTGACACAACAGCAGAAACCGGAAGCCACCATCCAGGAGGACATCGTTGAGTAATTTATCTTATTTCACTTTATTTTTTCTTTTTGTTTGTATTTCTTAATCTATTATTAATTTTAATTAGTTTTTGAATTTCAATTAAAAACACATTAATGCTACAGAGCACAACTTCAGTTTATTTAACGATTCATATTTTAATTTGGTTTTGCAAAAACTAAGTACTGTAATAGTGTTTATCGTCAATTTTGTAACCTCGATAAATTTAAGTTTTTTTCTATTCTTCAAATAAACGCGCGTATCAAATATTTGGCGCCAAAAAATCGTTAAGCCGAATATTCCGCTCACTCAGTTGAGCTAAGTATTCGGCCGAATAGATCGAATAGGCCGAATATTTATTTTTAAAATTTGTACAACAACAGACTTGTTATTTTTTTCAAATGATTTTGGATAATTTATGAAAATATCCAAAAGTAATATTGAAAAAGCTACACAATCATCAAAAATTTATGGTTTCAGCAAAACATCTTAGGTGTATCCGCGTATCCTTCACTGTAGATCGTACACGTGAATGCTGATGAGCATCGCTTTTTACTTTGATTATCGTTTATTCCAGTTTTCCTTGATATGTATATCAAGACTTGTCAAATCAAAATTCGTCCTGAATACCTGACCATGCGGATACGTATGGTTGAAAGTAAGGTATGCTTAAGGTTAAAGATCATCTTTTTTAACTACTATTTTGAAGATATCTTGCTCAAATTTGACCTTGATCTAATTCAAAATTGCTTGGCACCTGTTTCGACATGTTTGTCCCAGATTTCACAGGAACACAATTTCTTTGGTAATAAACGCCCTAGAAGTGACAAGTCATCTAAGGTCCTTTCAGTTATTCGTAACATTCAAAAAATCAGAAAAACCCCTACTTGAAAAAGTTCTTGTATCATCTGATTATATCATCTGGTTGAAAATAATCGACTCAAAAACATAAGGGCATTAAAATTGAAAACAAAGAAGGAAAATGAAATAATCGCTTTTGTTTTTTTCGTTAAAAAACTGAACAGAATATTCGACCGAATATTCGTATGGCCGAATAATCGAAAAGGTCAATATGTGGTATTCAGCCATTCGCCGAATACCCCCATTCGGTACATCTCTAATTTTGAACATCGATTGTGTTGACTTGAAATTGAATTTGGAATAATCAAACTTAATCTTAATTGCAAACTGGACCTGAAAGTTATCAGTGAAAGTATAATTTTCTATCCAGTTCATACAGCAAATTTTCCCCCTCACCTACAGATGAAGTATATATATCCTCCCTAATTAAATCATTTTGCAATCACACTAGTCCAAGTCATGATAATATAATTGACTATGTCCTGAAATCCGTCAGATACATCATAAGTCCTGTTCTATCTGATATTTTTAATTTTTGCTTTGAACGTAGTATTTCTCCTAGTAGTCTCAAAATAGCAAAAGTAACATTTATTTTTAAACCGGAAATCCTTCATTCTGCAATAATTATCGTCCTATTTCAATATTATCAGGAGTTATCAAAATATTAGAAAGAATATGAAGGTTTGTTACTTTAATTTATCGGCCTTATCGATCACCGATGAGGACGATAAATTTGAGTAACAAAAATATTTAAAAAAAAATATTAGCAAAAAGATTACAATCCTTTTAAACCCTTTAGTGCATTACTTTCTTTAACAGAGAAGAGCAGCTATTGATTCAGTGAATTAATAACATTTGCGAGGATTGAAGTCGTTATTGTGAGTATTATAAAATTAATGGCCTATCAAAGTTGAAAAATAATTTTTGAAATTCTTAATTCATTTCAAGGTGTTTGTGATTGATTGACATAAAAAAATTGTTAGAATTTCAGCGATTTTCCAAAAACTGCTTTTCTAAAAAAAAATAAATTTGATTTTTGCAATTCTTGCGTATACTTTGTTCGATATCTCACGAATACATCATAATATCGTAATAAAAATACCATAAGCTAATTTTCTTTTGATCTCTACAATATTTTTTTGTGAATACTTTACTCAAAAATATCTTTCTTGTTATTTGCAAATGACTCTGCATTATTTTACTACAATCACATCTCAGGAGAAATGACAATATCTTGTGTTTCCACATGACATTATTGATCTTTTTTTTTTCGTATAAATAAATTGACTTTAAATATAGATAAACCAAACATAATAACCTTTAAAACTTCTCAAGGGCAAAATTCCAGTCCCTTTGTTCTTACTAAATCTGTTTTTCCTAGTTTGAAAGTTTTAACTGGCTGTAAATATTTAGTAGTTATTTTAAATGACTATTTGAATTGGAACATACTTAATAAGGACTAGAAAAGTGTGTAACGACTCTTTCTTGCCACTAATGTCAGCAACTTGTTTTAGGGCGCCACTTCCGGAAGGGAAGATTGCTGACACGTGATTATGATCCGGCCACAGACTCCTCTCAAGGCGGGTATAACGTCATTTGGCTTGAAAATATCGGTTTTAGGTTCACGCTGCCCAAACGGTGAAACGGGGAAAAGTAGGATGGGAAAAAAAATGCACGAGACAAAATAACCCACTCTAGTCACTCTAATTTTCCAGCTATAACAATTTTCAAAAGCTCACTTCAAAGAGGGTTGCCTATCCGTCAGGCGCGTATTACGGAGTAAAACAGTGCTCGGGTTACAGCAACAATCTATGTTTTCTTATCGAATGTGTGTTTAGGAGCTCCTAGCTATTTCCCTAACATTTGTGTGTAGCTTACAGTAGGTTTTTTTATTTAATTTCTAACCTGGTTTGTGCTTCCGGATCCGATGTTTAGTTGACTGCAGTTGGAGTACGTTGGATGGTGACACTATTCGATGCTACGTTGCCGAAATAATCGCCCACGGGATGTTGCCAAGACGGAGTGTTGTATCGGGCAGTATCCAGTCTCGGGGGCCTTCAATCCACAACCGAGCTGAAATTACAAGCTCGGGGGCCTTCAATCCACAACCAAGCTGTCGGCCTCTATCGTAGGGCGTATGTTTCGCACGGGATCTTCAGCCCCGGATTTAAACCCACGTTGACGCGGGTTACCTGTCAACGTTCTATTATTTTATCTTTTCTCATAATTTAGAAACGTACTTTTTGATTTACCTTTTCTTACGCTGTTAATTTGCACTAGCGTAGTTAGTTATCCTGTAGCACCTGTAGTCCTGTGTCACGATTTTTCTTCGCCTATGGAGTGAGGTTACACGCGGTTCTTAGAACTATAAAGTTATTTCCAAGGTATTACTTCCGACATACTGGTATCTCCAAATAACCGTCGTTATATTATTGTCTTCTCAAGATAGTCGCCTAATATATTTAGACTCACAAAATAGCAACTTAGATATGATTAACCGGTATACTTTTTCTAAGTATGCCTCTAATTATCGAATATTAGCGAATTAGCGATATATCACTTCCGATAACGGTCTGTCGGTTTTGGCGTTCTCTAAAAAAGTGGCCGAGTCATTGATTCTCTAGGTCAGCTTCAGCATGAGTTTTGCAATTCCATAAAGGAATCAGTTGTTTTGTCTCGTTTTCACTCATGGGGATGGGAACCGGGATCAGGGAACCGTTTTCAGTTGCTCCAAACCGGAGCAGAACCGTGAACCTAGCGGTCAAACTTGGAACCATTTCAAGCGTTGCTGCCGTCAGCTTGAATAGTTTCACCGATAGATGTCTCTAATTTTTGCACGGTAGTGTTGTGCGGCCGCAACGTCTTAATTCATTAAGGTGGTTCGTTACAAGTGAATGATAAATTATGTGGAGAATATTAGACGGAATTCTATGTTTTACTTTACTTACTAAACCTGTTACTTTGTTGAGTTTTTGTAATAAGTTATGAATAATTCAATGAATGAATTCATAAGTACAAAATAAAATCCTACGTCTTATCAATAATCTGCTATATCGCAGTCGTTCTGCTGAATTTTATATATGCTGTAAATAGTAACTGAGAGGCCTGTGCATATTTCAAATTTGTTGTTTTATTTATCTGAGCATTACAAATAGCACACACTGCAATATATATTTTGATCGTACCAATCATCAATATTTAACCCGTAGGTAATAGAAATATATTAACTGCTCTTCGGTCAGTACATCTATTGGAGCACGTTCTTAAGTCTTGGGAGGCGTTCAACTTTTTAACTTTCTAGAAGAAAAATTTGGTCCGCTTCGCAATTATGGTCATTTCAAAAATTCTGTAAAGATATTTCTTCTTAACTCCAATGTATCATCAACACTTTTAAAATCGTGCAATATTTTCTTATTTCATGGAAATTAACTTGTATCTTGTTTATATTTGTGATCATGATATTGTTCATTTAGGGTTTTAATAACTTTCATTGCTGATTTCATTTTTTATGTAGTTTTTTTCTCGCTTTATTACTATTTGATACACGATTCGATAATAAATAATAACATTTAATAGATTGCCTCACAAAATAAGCTGTAACTTTGTCAAATTTTACGTTTTCATCTCAAAATTTGGTAAGATTATGTAAAAAAATACATTTTAGCATATGGTCAAATTTTGTCAAAATCGATAAACGTGGTTTTGGGGTAACAGGCGTGGGAAAATCAAACTAAGACCAGAAACAGGAGCAGCAGCTTCCCAGTAACAAAGTTGAACGCAACCTTAAACACCGCGAAAAAACGGGGAAAAACGCGACCGCACACGAGCAGGACCAACTGGCATTTGATAAAACATTTCCAATCCAAAAACCAGGCAAATTTGAACTAATTCCATACACTATTACAATTTAATATGTAAGAGGAAAGAGTAAGAAAATTCCTTCAAATTAAAATTTTTATCGAACCCGCAGTGTCATTCAAACAGAATATTTTTATCTCTCGTAAGTAATAGTTGCAACGACTTTATAAAAAAAATCCAAATCCATATTTCGAGGGTTTAAAAATCAACCGATGGCATCTTATACTAAACTACCCGAAGCTATTTTTTCTCTCCAGATCAGCGTCTCCACCTAGTTCTCTGGTTGTTCCTAGTTTCTCCTTTTGGATGGCTTGGGAAGATGCTACCGGGCTTTATTTTTCTTCAGATCTTTTCTAGACCAAGCCGGCTGGACCCGGCGCATGGAGTGCGACGTGATGAGATCTTGGGTTATCTTTTTATGCGGTTTTCGGCTGTTTTGTTTCATTTGTCGTTGCACTGAACCGGCTGGGCTATTAGGGAGTATCTCCGTACGACACAGGCTGGAATTGTGATAGGTAGGACACGACTAAAAAGAAATAATGGATTTCGGTCAACATCTTTATCTAGGAGTACGCTATTTAGAATTGAATTCGACTGACTGAATTCGGACGACGATGGGTGAGGTGAGGTGACCATCTTTTGTCTACAAAAAATCTAACCTAGTTTTTCTGTTCGTTGGGCAGACAGTTTAAATATGTTCTACAATAACGAGTGTACACTGTAACCGATCTGCTTGGACACACTGATGTCAGACGTCTGACACTTTACAGGACTGCGATTGAACATTAGCCAAACATTTTTGTATCAAAATTCAAAAGGTTTTGGATGAGGGTTTATTCAAGATTGCCATAAAAATTTCTGGTGTTTTAGTGTAGTGTACAGTCAATAATTTTTGTTGGTAAGATCAAACCTGTGTTTCTATTCGGCACAACAGCTTGGGCTATTTAAACAAAGTCAAGATGTGCATTGGCTTGAAAGCTTAACATTAGTGTGATGATGATTTGCTAATGATCATCCTCTTAGATAAAGACATTACTTTAATATTCTTCTATTAACAGCAAGCAAATAAGCTGTAATTTAAATGAAATTCAACAACAATTTATCGAAAAGTTACGCCATGGCATCCAGAAACTCCGCAACAAAAAAAAATTCCTATCAACAAGCAATTGTTTATCGATTCATTTATAAAGGACATCGCTATGAACAACATGTCTTTAGCTAGTATTGAATGGAAAGGACGACGGTTGACCCCATTTCGGCAGCTCTTGGAATTACGGTGAATCGCCAGAATATAAAAAAGTATCTTCGGTCAGCAGCATCAAATATTCGATCTGTCTTGGCCGAAGAACTGAAAGGGAAACTCATCTGCTTGAAAATTGATTCCGCATCTAAGTATCACAGGCATGTGTTGGACATAAATGTTCAATTCACATTAAAAGATAAGCTCTTCATCCGTACTTTAGGTAAATATTCGAGACTTTGTTACTAATTAACGATTTACTCATCACGATGCAATTCATTACAGGAATGATAGAAATCTTAGAACGGTAAACAGGAGAGTTAATGTTGGCGGCCTTAAGATTGCTCAAACATCAAGTAGCTTTCTCTGTGTTGGAAACAATGTTCGGAAAATCGCTCTAGAAAAGCAATCAGGATTGGTTAATAGCAACGCAAAGATTCAAGCTATTTCCGGACACATGTTGCACAAGAAGCAGCGACTACCAATAAACCGTGAAAGTCGATTGGCTTGACTCACGTTAAAAAATGCTTTTTTTGGATCAAGCGGTCTTCTCATCCTAAATGGCAGTACAAACTTACCGAGGCTAGGCAAAATCTCCGCACTCAGATTTTGAAGCAGGAGGAGAAAGAAATATTTGATTTTTTTTTACCGATCTCTCTCGATTTCCAGTCATAAAGCGAATAAACAGGACATACAGATACCGCAAGTTCTTCAATAAAAGAGGGACCAATCGATATAGTTCATCATCACTCCGACTACACGACTGGCTGACCAGTGTTCCTGACTGCGATCTGTTTGAACTTCAAGAAGAACCCACTTGCAAAGTGTTACCAGATTCGCCGACTCTTAGCGAAGTGAGGCAAATATGGGGCCATATGAAGAACGGCAAAGCTCCCGGAATAGACCAAATGTACTCAGAATTTTTAAAGTATAGCGACGAGAGAACCCTTGAGCAGCTCCACAGTCTGAAAAAACGAGTCTGGGAAGAAAACTGTTTGCCTGATGAGTGGAAGCAAACGATAATTGTTCCAATTCCCTAAGTAAGATCCCCGAAGGCAGACAACGAATACCGTAAAATTTTTTTGAGCAGCTGTGCGTATAAAGTGTATGCCACATGGCTTTCGCATAGGCTTCAGGACATCGTGGGACCTATCGTTCCACCTTCGACCACCTCCACGTTCTACAGCGCGTACTGCAAGCAATCTTGTAAACCATCGACATTTTCTCTGACAGTCGCACAGCCTGCTTCTATCAGTTTTATTGGTCGTGCCATCAAACGAGTGCGACCAAACACTTGCAGAACAGTCGACTACCATCAGACGAAACGACATTCATTCTTCTTTGTGTGATTGTCGAACGAAATTTCGAGAGCGATGATTTGATTGATGGTCAAACGACTAGAATTCCCGACAGTTGACGACGTCGCCTGTCTCTTTCACGCAACGGAATCTACAGACGCAATAAGCAAATGCAATCCTTTCTATTCACTCTCTCATGTGGAAAAAAAATCCGTCGCTCTGCAGCGCCGGGTGATGTTTAGATGTGAATGTGGAATGATTATTTACGCATATGGAATGAAAGTCAAACGACTAATCACTACAAAGATCCAAATTTCATTTGACATTTTTTTGTTCTCCGATCAAACGATTGCGCTCTCCATGATTGTCATGAACGATGTGTTGTGGGTGTCAGCGGAAAAGTTCAAACGATGGTGACCACTTACAAGACTGACTGCAAGAGTACTGGAATGAGGGAAAAACACTTTATTTAATGTCCCTGGACATCGAAAAGGCGTTCGATGAAGTCTCGTTACATTCCTTGCCCGCAATTCTGAGATGTAAGTGGTTTATATTTTGATTTTATTTGTGTATATTTGACTAAATTCCAATGATTCTAGGCAAAGGTGTGAACAATCGAACTATTAATCGAGTCCTTGAATGCCTGCGTGGCGAACGACAGCAAGCAGGGCTTTTATAACTACGGGTAGTGTAAAGTGTCAAATAGCCCAATCAGCCATGCTGTGACATTGTTTACAAAACAAGAAAGGATCAAAGCGATCAAAAGCGCAGGTAGAGTGTTCGCTAGAATGACAAAAAAATAGCAGCAGAGGAAATTGAATCGGATTTTGGTAAGAACAAAAAATTATTTTCGAACTTGATTGGAAAATATTGATTTTATTATTTTTTTTGTAGGATACGTACACGCAAATTAATCTGCACGTAGCAAAACGATGGTTCACGCCGAATTGCGAGTCATTTCCCTTAGGAACTGGGCGCAGGCAAGTTCCTCCGGAGGCGAATGGATAAGGTAAATATAATTTCTGTTTTCATCGATGTTACCATTTAACCTTTTTTTATAGGAACTACCGGTAGCAAATCCGCAAGCATCCCAAAGAGGAAGAACCACCTGTTTTCATCCATTATAGGAAGATTCCGGAAACTGATTAGGAAGCCAAAGAAAAAAAACTCGAGGCCCACAGTATCATGATCCGGGATATTCAATATGTTTCGATTCACCAGTTAATTTCATCGATTCAGCAGCTGGAATATACTGGAACTGTTTGGACCGATTCTAAACGTTCAGTTACGGTAAGCAGCAATGGCAGCAATCAGTAAGTTGTCATTAATTATAATTACTAATTCGATATTCTATATTTTGCAGCGGACTTAAACTTCGCAACATTTGAACCAGGGACACTATGTGAGCTGCGAAATTTTGATTTAAAAAATCCATAAATTTGAGTGAAAATGGAACTGTTTTCTTCGGTGATTTATGGTGCTATACTACGAATTTCAAGTGTAACAGGAAGAATCCAACTTTCTTATCGGCGGATGTTTAAACGAGTGGACGGAAAGATACGAAGGCAAGATAGCTGATCTACAGAAACCCAAAGCTAATATTTCATATTCTAATTATTATTGCGGCGAGTATAATGTTGGTAAGTATCGTTATGTCCTAATTCCTTAACAGCATTTAATGTATCAATGTTCTATATATACTTTCCCAAATCACATAAATTCATATTTAGGTATTTCCATATTGAAAATATTATATGTAGCGTTTGGTAGGGATCTCCACGCTTCATTCCTCCCCTGTACCCTGTATCTTTCGCGGTTTTCATCACATGGTTGGCCTGGCCGTTGTAATGTCTGCAATGCATAGGAATATGTAACAGATAATACGCTGAAAAGAAAAATGAAAGACGCAAGTTTTTCATTTTCCAGGATGCCTACATGTTTTGGCCATGTTGATGTAAGAAGAAGAAGAAGAAGAAGAGAACATTTGAAACAGGGACACTATGCGTTCCTACTAAAACTCCAGCCGGAACTACAATGTCGATAAGAGTGTCCTCCAAGCGACCAAAGTATCCTAAAAGTCATCGAAGGCAACAGGAAGCTTCAGCTGAAGCAAGTCACTATCACGGTTAAGTCGTAGCCCTAAGAAGCAGACGAGCATCATCATTCATCATCGCCAAAAGGCATCATCGGAATATGCGCCAGACTGTCCCAATGAGCTCCGACTGAAGCCAAGTTTGCTGTCCCTGACAGCTGAAGCTGCTGTCACCAGTACCGGCGCCTACAATTTGTTACGAATCGGTAAATACATAACTTGGATTTGATATTTCTGCTTTCAATTTCAATTTTTATTCGATTAAAATAACTTATTTTTACTATCCAACGATTCTACGCACCGCGATACTACTGTTGAGTTTATTATTTTTGCCGTGTAGTTGATTTTTAGTGACGTCATATAATACACCACTACCAAAGCACGACTGTCTCAGCATTACCTTTTATTAAAATTCTTCGAAACGAAACGTAAACAATGCCTGTCAAAATTTCGGCTTCCGTGCCCACTTCTCCACCGCGCCTACTTTGTGTTAAAGTTGTTCCACCCTAGATTTAAACGCCCAAGTGCTGTGGCAAGGCCAGTTGTCAAGACCCACTATTCGTCATCGGGGTGTTAAACAGGAGTGCCTTCTCTCACCCTATTTGTTTGATTTGTTGGTGGAAGCCGTGTTGGAGTCGGTTGAAGATGTAGTGCCATACTTCAGGCTCAATCAGGAAGGCTTGCAAACACTTCCCATGGTTCTCACATTTGCCGACGATATAATAATATTGGCAGAAGGCCGTAGTGAGGTTGAGTTGCTTTTGATCAAAATAAGGGAGTTTTTATCCTATGTTGGATTAAAACTCAAATGCAACGTTCTTGTCCAGGAACCAAGGATGTTGTGGAACAAGTAGAGATTCTAGGAAAGACGTATCCAGCTGCAAAGCCTATGCGATACTTGGGGGTTTACTTAACGCCCCAGCTATCGCGTCCTATGACCACCCGTACGAGGTGTAAGAGTGCTGTACGGATGTGAAAAAGCGTTCTTAACTTTTAGAAAAAGTTTCGACCGCCTTGGCAGGTTGGGAAGCTATATTGCAGTTTGAATGGTAAAAGTCCAAAAGGTCCGAATTTCGTAGATTTACTTTATCTCTGGCCACACAATTAGTGATGCGCGAGCGCTCAAGAGCCGCTTATTTGAACCGGTTCTTCAAAAAGAACGAACGACCCGTGGCTCTTAAAAAAAGAGCCGCGGTTCAAAAATGAACCGTGACCCGCCGCTCAACACCGATTGAAATATTTAACCGCTACAATATGCAAGAGCGGAAAGTGGAGAGCCGTCCGTTCTTCGAATCAAACGAGTCACGGGTTCGTTCGTTCTTTCCAAAAGAGCCGGTTCAAATAAACAGCTCTTGGTTGCTCTCCCATCACCAAACAAGCAACACAAACTGAAGAGCGGAGAACAGCAGAAATCCGTTCGTTCGCTCTCCCGAACCAAAAGAACCGAGGTGGGTGGTGGGTGGTTAAAAAAGAGCTACAGGACGGCTCGAAAAAAAAACGAACAGAGCATCCGAGCAGAGCCGTTTATTTGATCAAATTGAACGGCTCTCCATACTCCGCTCTTGCCGTTCAGATTGTGAACCAGAGTTGAGCGAGTCGCGGTTCTTTTTTGAGCGGTTCTTTTTTGAGCCGTTCTTTTTCGAGCCGTTCTTTTGCGAGCCGTTTTTCGACTCTTTTTTGAACCACCACCCAGCACGGTTCCTTTGGTTCGAGAGAACGATCGAACGGCTTTCTGCTGTTCTTCGCTTCTCAGTCTATGTTACCTGTGATTTGATGGGCGAAGAACCAAAAGCTGCTAATTTGAAGCAAAAGCAGATAAACACACAAAAGAGGGATGCGCTGGATTCTTTGATTTTTCAGCCATATCTCGTGTTCCGTATACGTATTCGTATACAAAATTAACAAAATTCAGACACTCGAAAAATGTGAGCCTATAATGTAATTTTAACTTTAATTTGGGTAATGTGAGCAAGCTGCTAAAGTGTGCTAGAGATAAATGAACGAAAACTGAGGACTCCAGCGGACATGTTTCTGTGTAATTGAACATGTTTTTTTAATAACATTAAACATTAATCCCGAGTATATATTCGTAGTAGAAGTTTAATACGTAATGTTGCTTTGAATTTAGCACTTTTAAAAAAAGTAATTTATAATTTTCATTAAAATGCTAGATATTTTAAAATATTAATTACAATTTCATAATATTTATTCAATGTTCAAAAATATTTATGGAGAGAGTATGTCCACGTGGACATGACTCAAACTCCTACCCCCCTCTACATGGAAATTTCCAAACCAACCCCCCCACGCCCTTCCCTTAGGTTGACCACGTGGTATGTGAACGGCTCCAGTGTTAGCCGCGTGACACGGTTCATTTTTGAACCGTTCAAATGAACCGGCTCATTGAATTGAGCGAGCGGCTCTGAGCCGCTCATTGAAATGAGCCGTTTTGCCCACCTCTACACACAATCTTTAGAAAGCTCAAATTTCTTGATAGGATGGTGTGATAGTTGATCTATGTTACGTAGAAAATTTGATCAAAAAATATCATCAGAAAAAAAAAGTAATGGAAGTTCTAAGTCAAAATGACAGAGCGCGAGCTTTCGATTTCTATACATTTATTAACGGTACTGTATATGCCTAACCAGTAATTCACATACAGATGTTCAACCTGATTAAACTGATATAATGTTTAAGCAAGTACACCAACATAAATTTGCTATATCCTAAATCTATATTTTGTAGTAAAACAAATCGATTAAGAACTAACCTGAAATATTATTTGTCCCAAGGAATGCAATTATGGTAATCTTGCTCAAAAGACTCCTAAAGTTCGATACCGTGCAAACTACTTGTTAATTTCCATATCCGACGTAGTTTACATGATTTCCGTTCCAACTCCAACAAGTTTTTTTTAAAACTTGCTCAGCTTAAAAAAGAGAATGGTTCCAACCTAATAATTATTGAATATTTAAATCCCGGGTCATTGACAATATTTAGTTAACGGATAAAAATAAGCTTTCTTCGCTCGATTAAGGGTTTGAAAATCTTCAGGATGGCGGTTTAGAACTACAAAATGTTAAAAAAACATTCAAATTACGATAGACAGTTTTTTCTACTGACCGGTTACTATGATTTAAACGCAATTTCAAAAATTTTCTCAATATCCGTTTTGTTCTTGTTTGCGGTTGAATAGTCGTATCTGCAAGTCTCGTGAGCCCTTTCATACAAGCTTTCTCACTAAACTTAATTTAAGTGAAATGAGCTTTCTTTCGATTTCAGCAATGTTTACATGAAACTTAAAACGATGTATGGCTACGCTCATGAATGTGCAAAGTGCATGAATATCCTAAAAATATATTTTGACAATTGGCGAACGAGCATGTATACAGGCGTGTTTTCGATATTGAGCTTTTGGTTCATTTTCGGATGAATTCAGATGTTGGATCTGACTGATACACTGCAATAAACTCAATTGATTTTTTTCAGTAGACATTGACAATTTTCAGCACTGGTTGATAGACGTACCGTAAAATGGGGTGATTCGGAAAAAAATTTGGACTATGTCCTTAATATTTATTTCTGTCAAATGCTGCTGTTTCAGCTATCGGTTTAATTTAGATGCTGCATTTTGATGACCTGAATCAAACTTAGTCAAAGAAAATAAATGAAATTGAAAAGGTTTTCGTTTCATTTTATTATCATTTTTTAAAACATAATTTTGTAAATTTTCATTCGCCGCCCAAGTGGGATGAGGGACAATAGCTTTTTTTTATGGAGAAACTCGTTTACTTAGAAACTGTACAACAATAAAAATGCGTTCATTTTAGCTTCGATAATTTGAAACGCAAATCAGTGCATAGTTTTTCACTTTACAGATTTTTTTTCCAATTCCCAGTAGGCATTTTTTTATCATCCACATTTTGGTATATTTGAAGAAATGTTGATGGTGGTGCCTAACTCCAGGGGCAAAGAAATCTCGAATAAAAATTAGATTTTGATTTCTAGACTTCATTTTCTAGGATCATCTTTGAAGTAAATTTTCACGCGCGCACTTTGAAAAATTTGAGTATTTTTTTCAAAACGTCTCACATTTGACGTTCTTTTAATGTTCTACTTTAAATATTTCATTACTGTTACAATGTTTAGAAAAGCAACTTGAAATAAGTAGGTACTATCTATTCATTGTGTATTCAAAAACGGAATGGTCCATCTACATCGTTAGTAAACGGTGTTCAGTACATTGGTAAATTACATATATTTCTAGTAGCCGGACGCCATCACGAGCGAGTTACATATTTCAGAGCAAAATATTGATATTTAATATACCACTTCATGTGTTACCTGCAAAAGCTACCCGAAGGAATCTGGCAAAATAAATAATCCAAATCATTATTCACTCACTTAGTTCCTACTTCATCAGGCAAACATAAATCACACAAAACACACGTTTCAGCAAATCCCATCATCCGCAGATCTCTCCGGCAAATCAAGCGTGCTTTCCACGAGACTTCCTCGTCTGGCTGCTGCTGGGGGGTTTTAGTATTGAGAAGAAGGCAAAAATACACCCAAGATACATGAACCATAAGTAATAACTTGAACCAAGTTAGGCACGCCAGGATTTTTCACACACATGAACTTATCCCCGAGTTTTTTTTCCTACCTTCGCGGATTGACTCAACCGAGTGAGAAAGGAAAAAAATCACTATAAACCGCGGTTTCGGTTTTCGCTTTCAATTTTTTTTTATTCTTAACTTGTACTTTTCTTGAAGAACGTTCCTGCGAGCGAAGAAAATCGAAAAGGTAGCACAAGCATGGATGTAATTTTTGTTTGTACATGACTGGCTGTTGTTCATTTTTTTCCATATCGAACCTGCCCTTTCTTTGCCTTTTTTGTTGCTACCCCATCACTCGGGGCTGGCTGTCTTCTAGGCTTTTTCGATGGTGGAACAAATTTGTTTGAGTTTTCCTTTCCTTTACAGTCGATTCCGGCATTCTTGTGCTATATGCATGGATGGATTGAAATCAACACCGCACCATTTTTACCTTTCTTTTAGCTGGGAAATGTGATGGATTTTTAAATATTTAAAATACAAAACAGCTACATTTAAAAGTTATCTTCGTGATCCGAATAAATGGGTGAAGTGGAGTGGTAAATTTTAAAAAGTTCTTTTTAACGCACCTGCTCACCATAAAGTCATTGTTAATTTTTTTTTCATATTCATTTTAATTCATATACAATATTTAAAAGGTAGATAATTTGTTTTGCATTCGATAAAAATCAAACTCGATATATTTATTCATCGACTAGATGCATACAATTGAATAAGTTCATTCATTATTTATTACCAAAATGTTTAAATGACTGATTCTTTCTCTCATACCAATGTGCATGCCATCTGCTTTCAGGATGTCAAGACGTTGGGAGCTTATTTATTACTAACTTAAGCCCGTGTGCATTGCAGATAATTAAAAGTACAGGCGATTACTATTCTAATCAACATTGCAACGTTTTGTTTTTTGCATACCCTAAAAACTGCATAAACGATGTAAACCATCATATCAAATTTAAAATGCAATTCGAAATTGCTTGGGGTTTTCTTTTGATTTTTAATTTTTTTATCTGCATGAGAGCCTCTCACTTCTCAAAACCATGGTTTGTTTTATGCATTAAATAGTTTTTTTCTCTTCATTTAGTTGTAGATTTTTCTTTACGAAGCATTTACTCCCGATTCATGTTTCGAAAGCTCCTCTTTTCGAGAAATGTAAAACACCATTTAATCTTTAATCAGATTTTATTAAGTGAAATAATCCATTTTAAAAATAATTACAGATTATCTTGAATTTATAAAATTAAAGGTACAAGTAACGTTAAAAAGTGAAAAAAATGTAATTCAAATTCAGCAGGAACTCTTTAAGAACAATAAATTGTCAAATGACTTGATAAACTGCTGATGGCGAATGATTCAGTGTTTAGGAATAATGAGGTCTTTAAACAGTGGTGAGGTTTATAAATACATATGAACAGTATTTAATAAAATCAAACATTTCAAAACAACTTAAGTTGAAATTCGAAATTGCTTGAAATGGCAATCCATCATTTCGATATTATCTTTCTAATCATTACGAGATGCATTGAAGCTTGTACAAAAAAAGTGATGAAAAAATGATCTTTCAGATTTTATTCCAGATAACAGAATTACTTTAATTTTACTTCGGATTCCTTATGCAGTAGTATTGTCGAAATTTCCAATATTTTTTACCCCTGAATGTATGCAACATCATTTTGTTCAACGAATATAAGCATGAACTACACGTTGAGTTTCGCATGTTACATTCAGTTGCTTTGTTGGGAGCGCAGATTTATTTTTTCAAATCTAGTGCTAACTAAACATTCCTCTCCTGGAGATTTTTTCCACATAATGGTACCGTCAAAAGGGGAAAAATTGATCACCGGGATAGCTTTATTTTTTTTATAAAATTTGAAAAATCGAGCAATAAATGTACAAATTTTAACATTTTTCGATGCCGTAAAAACTTTACCTGGTATGACAGATTGGCTTGCTAATATGAACTACAAACTTTTTACTGGTTTTCTCATGCTATATTAACACTGTTGTTGTAAAAATATTTTTCGAAAAATTACTCAATTTTTTTAGATAAATATTTTTATAGTTCAGATAGGTGTCTGGGGTAAAATGCTAATCAAAGAAACACCTTGAAATCTCTTTTCCATGTGCTGGAATATGAATGTTTGCATAACGCGTTTGTTAACATTGAAGTTGCTTTCATCCAAACATTGATTTTTATGATTTCAGCTTGTAAAATTTTTCTTAGTATTATTTAACCCCCAAATGTATGCAGCATTCTTATTTTCAGGAAAAAATGGGAAAATTAGTTTTTACAGACCACCAAAATTACTGCAATTGGTGTTTTCATGCGTAATGGTCTTTGAGGCATCGCAAATATATTAAAAGCTATAAATTTTCACACGTGTTCATATGATTTTACATTAAAAGCAAAGTTTGTTGCAACTCACCCCATTTTCTGAGGAGAGTGAAAATCGCATGTGTTTAGAAAATTAAAAATAACTAATGAAACCAACATTTTTTCTAACTATGCCAATTTGATGTCCCATCATCCTTAAAACTTTTGATGCATGAGGAGTAGGGTTAACTGTGAACATAAGGTTTTTAGAAGCCATTGAAGTTGAAAATTGTTGCATGTTGCCCCAGTTGACGGTAATCATCAAAAACTAAGTCTTAAGTTAAAATATCTCAAAACTTTTTTTTACGTTAAAAACCTACATGTTGAGTTTCAAATTGGGAAAAACTTGGTATGTTTTTTTAAATTTCAAATGTAAGTAAAATATTATTTCAAAATCTTGAAATATCTATTTTTTCGAAGGCTCGCAAACAAACACTCTTCCTGATGAAATTAAAGCGTTTAGAAGCAGCAGATTGATTTATGAGACAGTTGAACTTTTTTCCTTACTAAATGTATAGTTTTGGTGTAATTTGTGTTGTATTTTGAAGTAAATTTCTGAAATTAAAAAATAGTGACGTTTTGCAAGAGTCAGCCAGGCCAAGAAAAAAAGGCTAGAAATCCTATCAAATGGTGAAGTTTGAAGGGAAAAAAATAATGGGGAATAGTGCGAGGGCCAACAGAATTTAATGAAGGCAAAATTTAATTTTTTTTGTAGTTAGAATTTTATAAGTCATGTTAAAAAATTTAGCCCCTTAATTTATGCAGTATCATTGTTCATCTTTCGACTTTAATTGTTGTTTGGCCTTTACACATTAAGAACCGCGATGTTGTTCTTTTGGGCCACCAAGAAATCTAAAACAATAAACACCGATATTCAGCATTGTATATTTCAGAATTCACTGGACTAAAAGTTACAAATTTAGTACCTTTGAGCCACCGAATGTGTTGTGTTCAATTTTGTAGAGTTTCATGATTAGTTGCTACCTTTTCTTCGGGTCACATCAGGAGCCAAACCTTGTTGGAAAATAAACCATGTGATGTGACGCAACAAATTTCCAAAAAACATTATTGGCGTTTCCTCAAACAAAAACTTAATTACTGCTACCACCCTTGTTCTCGCAACTTCGGCTTCAACCCTGCAACGAGTCGTACTGACATTCGCCGTTATACGAATGTGCGCTAGGCGTCAACCGGTGCACTCCAGAGTCAGTTAAGTTTTCACTTTTGTATCGACGAGTAGAGGAAATAAAAACTAAGAGAAAATTGCTGTATATGAGTAGAGTTTAGTTCATTTCTAACAAAAACACAGCATATTTGACGACGAGAAGTGCCACTGAAGTTTCACACAGATTACCGTACAACAATGGCAGAAGGCGGTGGAAACGAAGATTTTCCGGGCTTCGAACAGGTTTCCGCACACGAGGTGATCAAGCAAATGGCGGATCAAAACGCGCGTCTGCTGCTGATTCTGGAACGCCTTTCCATCCAGCAGATGGCGGTGACGCGGAGCGGAGTGCGGAGCAGATCATCGAATCATTGTCATCGACGATCAAGGAATTTAGTTCCGACCCAGCCGCTGGAATGACATTTGACCGGTGGTTCAACAAAAACGAAGATCTCTTCAGTGCAGACGATAGGGACTACTCCTGCGCAGTTTGAGTGTATCAGTTCACGAAAAATTTACTAACTACCTCCTACCGTAACACCCACGGGACTGTACCTTCAACCAGGTAGTCCAGAAGCTGAAGACGATATTCGGCCATCAAAAATTACTCTTCAGTAAACGTTACGATTGTCTCCGGGTGGTGAAAATTAATGCCGACGATTATGTCACCTACGTCGGAATCGTAAACCGTCAGTGCGAAGACTTTGATTTGGCAAATCTCACCATTGACCAATTCAAAGCACTGATTTTCGTCTGTAGCATGCAATCCTCGAAGGAAGCGGAGGTCAGAACGCGTCTGCTGTCGAAACTGGAATCTGAAGCAAGAGGAGAACTCAATCTGGAAGTGCTCATCACGGAATGCCAGCGGCTGTCCAATCTCAAGTACGACACGGCGCTGGTGGAAAGGCAGGCAAGCTCCAGTGTACATCAGAAGCAGCAGCACCAGCCAAAGAAACCGACAGCCACCCCAAGCAACGCAAGTCTTCCTCGCTCACCCTGCTGGCAGTGTGGGGGAATGCATTTCGTCAAAGATTGCTCCTACACTCGCCACGTCTGTAAACAGTGCAACAGAGAGGGGCACAAAGAAGGATACTGCAGCTGTTTCAACCGGATCGTCAAAACGACCAACGATACGCGGTGAAACTTCAGTTCGACGGCGGCTCGGATATCACGATCATTTCCGAGTAGGCTTGGAAGAAATGTGGATCACCAACATTGCTGCAAACCGAACACAGAGCACACACAGCGTCCGGCGAAAAGTTGCCTCTTCTGGGAGAAATCACCTGTACGATGCAGATCGGCGAAAAACAACAGCAAGGAACCTGCTACGTTACGTCAGTGCGGGATCTCAACTTGCTCGGTCTGGACTTTATCAACGCATTCGATTTCTGGGCGAAGCCGTTAACCAGCATCTGCAATCAGGTAAATCGTTCCAATTCTATCCAACCTATCAACCAGTACCTCACCCGTTTTCCTGAAGTTTTTAGGGATTCATTTGATCACTGTACGAAGACTAAGGTGAAACTCTACCTGGAACTCGATTCTCAACCGGTGTTCAGGCCAAAACGACCGGTATCGTTCCACGCAGTTCCCAAAGTCGACGAGGAGCTCGATCGGCTCCAGCGGCTCAACATCGGCGTGAGACTATTCTGACTGGGCAGCCCCAATCGTCTCGGTCAGGAAGCCGGGAGGAAAAATTCGAGTCTGTGCCGACTATTCGACCGGCCTGAACGCAGTGCTCAAACCACACCACTACCCGCTCCCGGCACCCGAGGACATCTCCGAAACTGTCGGGGAGCAAGGTGTTCAGCATCATCGACTTGTCTGACGCCTATCTTCAGGTCGAGGTCGACGACGATTCGAAGCGGATGCTGACAATAAACACACACCGAGGGCTGTTCCAGTTTAACAGTTTGCCCCCCGGGAGTGAAATCCGCACCAGGAGCCTCCCAATAGCTCATGAGCAAAATGATTGCTGGTCTGGAAGGGGTGGACAGTTTTCTCGATGACTTCATCATCTTCAGCGCAAGTCGAGAACAGCACAATCGTATTCTGGAGGAGCTCTTCAAAAGCATCCAGGACTACGGTTTCCACCTGTGGCCGGAAAAGTGCAACTTCTTCCAATCTGAGATCCGATATTTGGGCTTCATCATCAACGCTGACGGAATCAAGCCTGATCCAGCGAAGGTGGCGTCAATCGTCAGTATGCCACAACCGAAGGACGTCAGTGAGCTCAGATCGTTTCTCGGAGCAGCAAATTTCTACGGAAAGTTCGTTCGGGAAATTCATCGCATCCATCAACCCCTCGATGATCTCCCGAAAAAGGACAAGAAGTTTGTGTGGAGTGCACAGTGCAACGAAGCTTTCGAAACCATCAAGAAAGTTTTGCAGTCAGACCTGTTACTCCACTTCCACAACAATCCATCACTAGAGCTTATTGTGGCGGGTGACGCTTCGAAAACAGGAATAGGCGCAGTAATCATGCCAGCTCAAAGCGATTGCGCATGCTTCGAAAACGTTGACCAGCACGGAACAAAACTACAGTCAGGTCGAAAAAGAAGCCCTTGCCCTGGTTTTCGCAGTAACGAAGTTCCGTCGCATGCTACTCTGACGACAGTTTACGCTGCAGACGAACCATCAACCGTTGCTGAAAATACTCGGATCGAAAAAAGGCATTCCACTACACACCGCCAATCGACTCCAACGGTGGGCTCAATCGCTGCTGGGACTCGATTTCAACGTGGAATACATCTCTACAGACAAGTTCGGCTACGCAGATGTGCTATCGAGGCTGATCAGTAGGTAATCATCAGAAGCCGGAGGAAGAGTATGTCGTCGCGTCGATCAGTCTGGAAGAGGATGTCAACGAGAGTCTTGAAGATTGCTTCACATCCCTGCTAGTGAACTACGATGGTCAGTGCCGCAACAAGAAAGGATGCAACCCTTCAGCAGGTTGTCCAGTTGATCGACAATGGTTGGCCTCGTAAGATTGAAGATCCAAAACTCAAAACTTTCCACTCTCGCCGTGATTCTCTATCAGTGGTCAACGGATGCATCATGATGGAGGACCGTGTAGGCGTCAACCGGTGCACTCCAGAGTCAGTTAAGTTTTCACTTTTGTATCGACGAGTAGAGGAAATAAAAACTAAGAAAAAATTGCTGCATATGAGTAGAGTTTAGTTCATTTCTACCGAAAACACAGCAATTACTATATTGTTGCTTTAACAAATTTAAAAAAGATTGATTTGAAGCTTGAAAAATCTGCCGAATTCCATACCAATGCAATTGATATTTGTAATCACTATACATGTGCCATCTCCGTACGTTTCATATACCGTGCAGAATGCTTCCAACATAATTTCAGCTATGGATAATAAAAAGGCAGTTGAAACTGCTTCAAATGTTGAGATTACAATACAAACAAATTTTAAGCACACAAATCTTCGGGTTTATGAGGATACGCACTACGCACATAACACTGTCAAGGATCCTTCATAATAGTAGAAAATAACGTAAAAAGGAAGAAATAATTCTTTGAGGATGTTCCCAGAAGATTCTGACATTTTGAACTTGTGCTGGGAATGCAGAATAAAAATTCTATAATTTCTTGGCTTAATTTTGCCCCTGGAGGTAGGCATCATCATTAACATTTCTTCGAATAAAAAGCACAGATGAAAAAAGATCTATGTAAAAAGGAAGGTCAGAAGAAAAAATGATAAAAGGGGGAATTTTTTTTTTTTTTCAAATCATCGCAAAGCGAATAATAACGCAAAGATTTCTGTTCAAAACGGAGTGTAACTGTAAGCATTATTTATGTGTGAAGGCACTCAAACTTCACGACTTTCTCAATTAGTAACCAACTGGTCCTATCTACCACACCCTGGGGATGAGAAAAAGATCTGTTATAAAATGATAATAATAAATCCTTGATAATTTTTTTATTTCTTCATTTTATATAGTTATGTTTACGACCACAAAATAAAGTGTATCTAAATGAAGTTGAGGGCCAAAAAAGAACTAAATTTGACAGAAAACTTAACCAAAACGGTTCAAAACCTTTCCCGGTTCATCCCAATTTACAGAATTATTAGGCCTCAAATCACTTATAAGAGAATGAATCCATCGAAATTCTATCCCTGGACGCTTGATTTGTCGTTCGGTTGGTTTCGGTTTTGCATTGTATGGTGGTACACGTCTTGTATTGTTTTGAGCCGTTTTTTTTGCTTTCATTCCTCCCTTCCAGAAAAGGTGTCGTTCACCGTGCTCGAGTTGTGATACGGTTAATAATCTAATTTGTTTTGAATTTCACGGTCTGCGAGGGAGTAGTATTTGTATGCAAACATAACGTAAAATGAATGACGAATCCGGAACACACAGCCACACAAGGGACTCGCCGGAACTGAGGAGACATATGGGATTTTTCTCCTTTTCTGTTGAAATGTGATTGCACAAGATTGTAATGGAATAGGAAAAAAACCTTTTTATTTACAAATGTACAGATAAGTGCACTAAAAGTTTAAATTTTATTGTTTTGCATATGATGTAGAGCTAGATTCGATAGCTCAATCACGTAATTGCTTCGAAAATAGTTAAAAAAAAACTATTCAAACTTTTAACAGAATGAAAAATGTTGATGATTTCTTCAAACATTTAGTCATAGCTTCCGACGTGTTGGTCGTGTTGGTGTTCATGATATCATCAAGTGCATTCAACAAGTGTTCAATGAACACAAACGAGTAACTTTTGATGACCTTCCACTGCCGAATGAGACAAAATCTGGCTGAGGAAAAGGAGAATCCATAAAAGAAGAACGTTCCAATTTTACGATCTAATCAAACATGATTAATTAATCAATCAACAAAACCTGCTGGCTGGACCAAACGACAAACAAACAAGTTGGTTTGGCCAGATTTTGGTCCGAGAAACCAAAAACACATCTCGGATGTGGCCGGTTTATGGTCCAAGTTCGGTGTCTCATAGTAGCTAGTAGGTAGACGATACTGAGACGGGGTTCCCAGAACGGGTGAATGATAGAAGTTGCCGGAAAAGAATCAATCGTCTCGGAGCCTGGGTGGCATCTTGGCATTCGATGACCGAGAGCCTCGTTAAGCCAAACAGATCCGTTAGTTGGCCCGATGTGTAGTTACAGACCGGCAGTACAAGCATTGGGTACTAATCACCAAATTACATCACCCAGTAGCGATTCGATTTATGCTTGGGTCAGACAGAACGTAACATCCAGTACAAAATACAACACAACCATACAGAGACAATTAAGTTTTATGCAACAGGGTATGGTTTGGGAAAATTGAGACTTCTCAGACGTCGTCGACGGACGGACGTGAAGCGACGCTGCTGCAGACAACGACGACGCACATCCGCAGAGATGTTGATAATGATGGCGAATTCTAAGCACGTTTCCACATGAAAACACGAAACATCCTCGAAAGGAAAACGGGAAGGCCAATTGTTTTGCAGTATCTTAGAAAATTCAAACGCTTCGTTTTATGGAATCCTCTCACGATTTTGTTGCGAAGCATATTTACACTGGAAGATAACAGCCATCTTGACAAAATCCTTAGCAGTATCGAATTAAATAATTAGATAAACCCGATGTAATAAATAAGCAAAATGACATTTAGAGAATAAAAAGTCTACTCTTTTAATCTTGCTTTTTGAAAACATCAATGAATCACACACCTTTAAATCACTGATCACACTGAAAGGACGCTTAAAACAAAAATTCAACCATTTTCTGACTAATTTTGTTTGTCAGATTTTGCAGGTTCGCAATACCGACAAAAGGTGGCGAACCTACCATTTTCCGATACAAATGCCCTGTAGCCCGATTAGCCCGATTTTATCGTACACTCAGAAAAATATTATTATGTATGCCATAAGATTCTCTTATGAAGTGGCGCCATAAGAAAAATTAATGAAATTCATAAGATTGTCTTATGACGCGAATGAATTCTGAAGATGAATGCCTACTTCAATGAGAGGTTGTTGCTTTTCATAAGAGATTCTTATGGAAACAGTAAATCACTTTCTAATAAGAAAAATTCTCGATATTTCATCCTGAAAACATTCGCTTTATTGTTTGCCAAATTTGTTTAAAATTAAATCCTTCATGGTCACCATCAGCAGCGTATCAACAGACGGCTCCATCAAAGTTTTTTTGTCGTTCACACCAAAAACATCAAATCGAACTTACCATTCCGGAGATAACAATAACATTTAACATTGAAGGAAAACTATAATAACTATGAACTGGCGATTGCTTCGTACTGTTAGATGATGAAAAAAAAAAACTGAGGCTATGAATGAATGTGTTCATCATTTTTTCACAATGCCATTTCTTCTATTTTTCTTTAGAACATCGTATGAAAATTGAAAGAATTTCATAAGACTCTTATGAAAAATTAGTTTGGACGCAAAAAAGTGGTTCATAAGATGTATCTTATGAAATTTATAATAAGATTTCCTCTGAGTGTAGGAATTGCTTATATTTTAATGTTGGGTGGCACTATTTGACTGGGATAGTATTTCTTCATGTTTTCTAGTCAAACATAAGGTTGCCGGGTTACCCGGTTTTATCCGGGTTTGCCCGGATATTTAATATAAAATTTGGGAAAAGTCCTGTCTGGCCCAGTTGCACGGTTTCATTGGAAAAATTCGGATTTTGACAGGGTTTAATCTTATTCTCAAATCAAACTTTAAAAAAAGCAAATTGTATTGTAAAAAAAATTTATTTATGCGTCCAGAACGAAAAAAGTTTTAAAGTTAATTTTTTTTTTTATTTTTGATTACCCGAGCAGACTTTGATGCCAAAATTGATAGTAAAATGAGACCTTAATAAGGTGTCAACAGCAAACCGATAGCGGTTTTTGGTGTCAAATTTTTCATAAGAGCAAAATGTGGCATAACCAAGGTCTCAAACATATTTTTCTGACAGCAAACTGAGACCAAATTCAGGTTCCAACAGCAAAGTTTAAGCAAAATTTGGTATAGAATTTCCTGATAGCAAAATAAGCTATCATTAACGTATCCAATTTAAAAAAAAAATTCGGTGTTTCTCGGTCCAAATTATTAAAATTATTTCCAAAAGTTTTTTATTTTTATAGTTTATGCAATGATATCAAAATTACAGCATAAAAACTATATACGGTGGTTTTTTCCTGTTATTTTCCCCGCAGATGATTTACCATTTCATAAATTTTATTAAGTTGAATCATTTACATACATTATAGTAAAAATAAGTAATATAACATTATAGTGAATATAAGTAACATTTATGACCGACTTGAACGAAAATGATTAGAAATAAATTAACTTGTTCAGCTATGAAATTCTACAAATGATTTTTTTTTTTTAATTTTAATACATCAAGCCTTTAATTATGTATAGGAACTTTAATAATTGATTTTGAAAACAGTAAAAATACGTAAATATTGAAGAATAAGCTTTTGGCCACCAGATTGCATGTATGGAAAAGGATTTACTAAATGTACATAATTTTTATTCAAAGATGTGTTTTGCTTCCAAACCTCAATTTTTCTTATCGAAACCGCTTTAAAATTATTCAAAAATCCGAGCAGTTATACCAAGAAAAGTGTCTATTAATAAACTAATTAGGTTATAATTAACTAACATTTATTTCAAATAAAAAAGATGCGCTTATCACGAAACTGGGTTATAAGCGACCTAATGATTATAATTAATGTTTAATAATCAATTACAACTAACCCACTTTTAACGTGTAGTAGTGACAGTTCAATTCGGAAATCAAAACATCGCAGATGTTGCTTTATTTGTTTTGAAGGAATTTATGGTGGTTTTTATACGGTAAGTAAAAGTGTTCTGAATGTTTGATGTACTTAATTATTGATTTTCTTATATTTAATGTGATTCATTACAGGTAACGCATGTACCCACAGATTTCCAAAACACCAAACATGGGATCTAAAAATCTCCACCAGAATCGGTTCCCGGTGCGATGCAATTCTACGATCAAAGGTTTCTAAATTTCCACCAACAAAGTTCCAAGCGGAAGAGTGCATTGATTTTAAGTTGCCTGAGAAATGTTATTTGGATCCGCCTGCTGCCGTCACAAGTGCCTCTACCCGGAATGTATCCGACAGGAATCATTATTATCTTCGCTCTTTTGATAATTCGTCAACAAACGTTTCTACTGTGAACTGCCAACTACATGTTCAAAAAAATGGAGAAGAATGTAAGTACTTCATTGCTCATCTGAATCTAACTAATTCTTTAGGTTTTTTTTGCAATTTTTAAAATAAGCGATGTTTTTAAGTGTAATGATTGCAACACTATTTTTATTTTTATTATGCTATTAGATGTGCTTTAAATGAGCTTCCGGACGAAAAATATGTCGAACATTCATCGAGAGCTGCCTAGTGAATCAATGTTCCCACAAGTCAGCTGCAAAGGATGTTGCTTTTCCGTTTAGCGAACAATGTGTCCTCGCCTTTCAAAGAGTCAACAAGCAGATGCAATTCTAATCAAGGGTAGGAACTTAATTGTATATTTGAAAAATGAACCCATAAAGAACATCTTTAATGCTCTATAGCCACATATTCACAGGCCTTTATACGATTTTCGAATACCCATTTCGATATTTTATTTTCAGAACAGTGACACCTTTACATGTCGGAAGCCATGAGGTTTAAGTGGGATACACTTCACGGTGGCTCAGCTTACCACATCGATAACACGTATAATCACCTCTGTGAAACGAAAATGGTGCTCGAGGGGAGGAGAGACCAAGCAGCAAAGCTGGAAGACTTAAATATGTAGGTAGTACTTATTTTCATTACTGTAAGTAGACACGTGTATCAAAATACGCATTTGTATGAGAAGTTAAAACAAGGAAGATCAGTAGCGTCCATGCTTCTGAATACAATTGAAGTGGTTAGGATAATATTAAGGCACGTGTTCAAATGCAAGTTTCGAGAAAAACGCTCGTCAAAATGATCAAGGTGCTCGATTTTTCATATCCATCATCCAATCCATCATCTGAACACGATGATCAGTTTACATAAATTTAGATGATTCCGATATTACATTTCACAAAACATGAATTTTAGTTTTACACATGTAATTTTTTTTAAGTCAGATTAGGCACTCAATATTGACATAAGTGAAAATCTTGTTTCTTATCGAATATAATTTAATTCCAGTTTAAGATTGATTTTGAAGCTTGAAACTAAAAATCAGATGTTGGGTTTTGATATTTACTTATTATTTTTTAAACACAGCTATGATTAATAATATTTTTCTTGAATGCTGATTTCTTATATTTAATGTAATTCTGCTTTAGGTTCCAATTCTGATAAATATGCCAAATCTCGATTGTAATATTCAAATTGGAAATCTTATTTCGATTGTCGAATTTCATACTTGGTTCAATCTCACATCTTAATTGAGGCCCTAATGATGAGAAGGGTAATCTATATCTGGTGCGAAATTCAGTTTTTTTTTATAATTTTTTTAGATTGCATTGAAAACTGCTCGAATTTCGAAAAATGTGTGAAAAATTGAGCACCTTGACGAATCCAAAGCGCTTCAATTTATGTTAAAACCTGATTCCAAAAAAGAAAAGAAAATCTGGTGCGCTAACATTAAGAAGGTATTAAGAAGAATACGAAATTCGCCTCGGATTCTAAGACGACATCTTCCTTTATTTAAACTCAATCGTGAGTTGCCAAGATATTGATTTTTCTTAGACTCGCATCTATTGAAGTTTGAATCGTTTAGCATATGTTTGGGAACGATTTATTCTTTTCAAATAATTTCACCCCAATTCCACATAATCACACGATACTTCATTCAACAACTCTTTACCAATATCGACGTCATCACTAGCAGTGAAATGTAGGTGCAGGCTACATGAATCAGGTCAGGCTATTATTTTCAAAAGACACTAGTTTTATCATGCTTATTCAGATAAACAAAATCTTTAGCACTTTTCTCGCTCATTGGTCGTTAGCTTTTGAATCAAACATGGTTTTTTGATTTCAGGACCTGAAGCCAAGTCCAGTAGCTACCGAATTTTAAGATGATTTGTTTAAATAATTCTGCTTATTCAACGTTTTCTTAAACATTTTAATAATCGGACGCTTACTTATTTCGGTTGATCTTATATTCACGAATCGATTAGTTATTTGTGGCTCAGCTTAGGAATCGAACAGCACTCTTGGTTTTGTGTATTTTTAAATGCTTCTGATTCGCAAACAAGTACTGCATGATTATTCTATCTCTTTATCAATCTATTGCAGATGGATGCAGATGGATGGAGAGGATTTGAACATCCATGCGTATGCTCGATAAACCTACTGAAAGGATATGTTCAGTGCTTGTTTATGAAAACTACGCTTCTGCTACAGTGCCAATTTCTGGTACATAGTACCCAGTTTCAAGGAGCACAATTGTACCGCGCCGTTACATTCGGAATCACATTATATATAGAATTACAAAGAAAAAATGTTCCTCAAATATTTTAGATTAAGTTTATTTTACGAATTAAGTATCAAAGTTTTTTTTATTTTTTTTCCTGAGTCACGTCCTATGTATGTATAAGTTCAATACTTTTTCAGAAATCCATAACAGTTGGATATTTCGAAATATTATCTACTTAGAGAATAAACATTATATTCATTATGCCTTAAAATTTCCTGATTTAATTCAAAATAAAACCGACACTGATAAAAATATGGCAAAAAAAAAACAAAAGGTAAAATATTTTCATTGAAAATATTTTAGAATCATCTGTTATTATTTGTAGATAAACTTTCGAAAAATCGATTTTTTTAACTTTTTTTTAAATATACATAAACTTGATTGTTTTGACTGTGCACATTGTGTCGTTTGTGCATGGGTGTTGCCCTAGGTTGCCTCCTATGTTTTAGACCAAAATTTGCCTACATTAGGGCGTTTAATCTTGATGGATTTCAACCGTTGCTTTGAGAAGCGTTTGTAAAACATATTTTTTCTCATAGTTAAACTTTGAAAGTAATTTCTTTGCCAAAATAAAGTTGAATTATTGAAATGCTAAATTGTTAGCATTTACAGCAACTTTTTGAAAGGAAAGATTTATTTTTGAAAAGTAATTTTCTCCTAGTTTCAGTTGTATATGTACAAACTCTGAAACCAAAGTTCCATTGTACAAAGCGATTTTTTTAGACCTTAGAATCACGAATATTAAGCAACGAGATGGCATACGTTATGGCGTTTCTCGAAGCGATGAAAATTTTATACTGTACAGTTTAGTGTTCCCAAGAAAAAACATCGAAGACACCTAAGTTGGTATACCGTAATTGTTTACCCAAACCAAGTTTTAGAGAAAATTATATCAAATTTACTTAGCTATCGTGCTGTGTTTGGTATCATTTTGCCTGAAATAATGCCAACAATACCAAAATTGGGTTCCCAAATTTCATACCCGATCGATCAAACTTTTCGGACAAAATTTCCGCAAACTTTGCTATCACGCCTTTAGTGTCTTATTTGTTTCCGTTTTGTTTGACATAAGATGGAAAACAGCAAAACTGGAAGCAAACATACGTAAACCCGCAAACAGCAACGGAATATCAAATATTGCTTAATCTGAGGCCTAACCAATATCTCGTTTTTCGAAAAATTTTGAGAGCATACTGTTGTCTAATTTTGCTGTAACCGAATTTTTTTTTGATGCTTTATATTGGCATCATTGTGCTCTCCAAGCTCTCAGAAAACGAGGTGTAATTAGGGTCTCAGTTTTAGCAAAATTTGGTATCACTTTGCTAACCAAGTATGAAAAATTTTGCTCTCATTTTTGCTGTGTACCACCTTATGTCAACCAAAATGAGAGCAACTTTTCCTCTCAGGGCGTGATAGCAAAATTTGCTATAATTTTGCCATAAAAGTCTGCTCGGGTAATAATTTCCAGGTTTTGACCCAATTTGCCGAGATATTGCATGGATTTTGGAAGATAATTTTTAAATCTAATGCCCGGATTTTTCAAGGATTTTAGGTTAAATAATTTGAATTCGTCTGGACCGGATAGGTGCTGCAAAAATTCTGACATTCTAAATGTGTACCTATAGTTGTATTTTTTTGCCGCGATATATTTTCATGCTGTTTTAAAGACTTTTCAACGAGTTTAAAGTCTAAACCCGCAGAAAAATGACGATTAAATAGCAAAACAAAATTTATGTGTTGATCGAGCTATGCCCATTAATGGTATGCCAAACAAGAAGAAAATAATAAAGATTTCAATGTATTTCGTGTGATCCGAAGCTTCACATATCCGAGGTGGTTCTTCCCTCGATTATCTCCGATAAGCGGGGTTCTATGTACTGAACATTGATAACCATATTATCTTGATCCGGTTTTGGATATCATTCGGGCGCATAGGTAACTAGGCACATATGGGGATCTTGTATTATCACAAAAACTCGGATAACGTGAAAATTTGGATAACCGGTGCTCGGATAAACAGAGTTCTTCTATATGTTTGGATACAGCGCTCACAAATTAGTCAAAAATCAGCTCTTACATTCTTGGTTCTTGGTAAAACGGGGTAACCTTGATAACCGGGGTAACTTTGACCAACAATAAATTTATGCACATTATCATCAATAGCTCAGTCTATAGTTTGAATTTTTAAAACTGTTTTCTAAGTTTGAAAGCCGCTAAGAGTAAACCCGTATTGGACAAATGGATAGGAACCCTATCAAATGGTTAACTTTGATGAAAAAATGAAAATGGAAATAATGGGAAGGTCTAGGGGATTGTGTGAAGGTACAATTTCATTTGTATTTTGTAGGTCAAACTATTTAGCAATTATTGTAATTTTTGCCCCTTAATGTATGCAACAAAATAGTTATTTTTTCGATTATAAATGTTTTTAAAAGAAAACGTTAAAAAGCAAGGTAAAACTGATAAACTAGCATTTGTCAATATAATGAAGTTGTTTTGCATCCTTTATGATCAAGAAATTTCGTTAAAACCGCCAAAATAGAGATTGATCAATGTAACCCAAAGCGTCAAATTCTAAACAGAGACGAAATCGATTTTTAAATCAAATTTAAAGTAGTCTTATAAATTTCTGCATCCATGTTTTACGTTCGTAGAAGTCCAGAACTGGTTTTAAAAATATGAAACATGCCACATTCCCCTTTACAGTAAAAATAAACCAAAAACATTGAGAAAAGTGATCAATATTACCCCGGATTACGGTACCAGCCTCAAAAATGGTTAATTTTTTATTGTTGTTTGCTTCTGGATTTATTTAGAAATTTGAAGCATTACTCAAGCCTGAACGTAGCATAAGTTGAAAAATGATGTTAATGCTTTGTGGAAATATCAATGATTTTTCCTGTTGGTAATCCATTTACAGCCTGGGACCGACTTCAGCATCCTCGTCATTCAAAACTTGCGGAATATTCCCTAAGTCCAAGAAAAAAAATGCGATTTCATATTCACTGACACAGGACAGGTATCGATTTTCTAAAAAAGCAAATTTTAAATTTGGTTTAAAAGAAGGATTGGATTTTTCTTACAAAAGTGACGTTACACCCCCAAAACCCAAACCTCAACGGGGGATATCCAGGGGTTATGCCCTTATCGTGGATGCGAAAGAAGGCACAAAGTATGGGGACTTGTTCCGAAAGCTACGCACAGGGTTGTACTCCATTTACCCGAAAACCATTGCCCAGAATGAAAAATTCCCAGAATTCCAATCGCCAGAAAGAACCATTCCCCAGATTTTTTCTTCCCCAGACGAACCATTCCCCAGAAAAATTTTCGCCAGAATGTACCATTTCCCAGAAATTTTTTCACCAGAATGAACCATGTACCAGAAATTTTTTAGCCAGAAGGACCATTTCCCAGAAAATTGAAAACATTTATCCTTACTAGAAATTATTTAAAAAAAAGGAATTGTTACAAAAAAATGAGGTTTCATAACTTTATTCTTTTGCGGCAAGGCCGCAACCAACGAGGATGAATGGGCTGAGCCGGCACAAAGCCGCCGAAGCTCCCAAATCCGAGGAGGCCGCCGACCCGCCGTCGGAAGCGGCGGCCCTAAGACATTGGTCTAGGTCTGCCGGGGCTTCATAGGTCTTCGTGAAAGCTAGGGGTGATCCCTTAGCCCCGTCCGCCTCGCGACAGCGTGAAGGACAAAACGTCTTTCAAGTTTGAACGCGCAGCGTGAGGAGTCGGATACCAAAAAGGGTTTTTTAAAGGACCATGGTAAGCATTGAATCAATTAAAGTACCCAATATTGGTTCTAAAATAAATTTAGTTGGAAAATTTCAAAGTCTTTCATTTAAAAAATCATTTTGAAAAAATTAATTTCGAATCATATGAAATATTCAAGAATTCATTAGAAAAAAAACAAATAACACTAGGGGAAAAAATCTGGGATTTGTGCCATTCTGGTAAATGTTCCATTCTGGGGAAAAAATTCTGGGAAGTGGTCCATTCTGGGAAAAAAAATTCTGGTAAATGGTGCATTCTGGGGAATTTTTTTTCTGGGAAATGGTTCATTCTGGGGTTTGATTTCGGGTATTTGTCATTCTGGGAAAAATTTATTCTGGGCAATGGTTTTCGGGTAAATGGGATATAATCACGCACAGAGCTATCTGCTCTTGGTGAGAGCGTCACGTAAACAAGACGCACCCAAAAAGGCGAACTACTCTTTGAGCTAAAAAAAGACCCGGCGCGACGGTAAAGAGCACCGACTTCAAGGAGCTTGTTGAAAGCGACTGTCCGAGCGCTATCGCAGGTCGCATCTATTGTATACCTGGCATGAGCAACGAATCAGTAGTTACAAAAATAAGAAAAGCGTAGGGTGGAATGCAACGATTCGCCTCTCACCAATAGCTGCCAACACGCTACTGACATGACGGTAGGGAGTGTAAGAGCTTCGGCATAGGGCATTTTAGAACTGCACCCGAAATACCGGAGCAGATGCTGGTATTTTGGTCATCTATCCTGAAGCTACAACGGACCTGACCGGTCACGAAGCTGTCAATGATGCGGTGAAGAGGGACACTCTGCTCGAGGATGCAAAAATCAGCAGAAATGTATGCTAAGCAAGCAGGTGGATGGCAATATCCACGAAACTGGTGGCTTGGACTGCCCGGTATATACATAAAAGGCAATGGCAAGCCGGTAAAACTGGAAATAATCGACTAAACCATATCGAAGGTGCACAACTTCTGCTGGATACAGAATCCCGTCTGGAAACGGTAATTGGATAACGGGCAGGTCTGGCTTAGCTGCTGTCTACGCCACGGGACGTTTTCCTATCCAGGAGATAGTGGTAGATTCTCGGGACGGATTTGTGATTGCTAAAACTAACGGCATCTTTTTTTTGCGCAGCGTCTACGCTCCACCAAGATGGACGATCAGGGAGTTCAACATAATGTTTGATGAATTCACTCACGAGCTGACAGGAAGAGCCTCTGTAGTAATAGGAGGAGACGGACACGGACATTTCTGTAATTTTTGGTGCGCATGTCAAATACTGTTGTGAAAGTGCATCGAAAGTCATAAATTCATTGGATTGGATTATGCCGAACTGTCATGGTCCAAAGAGTAGCAAGAGACGTCTCCTTGTGAGCGTAGCGCTGTCGAAACTACGATGCGGAGGAGCGGGTAAATCGGAAGTATGGAGAGGTCAACTTCTACCAGACGCAGTTTCTTTCGGATCATGGGTGCTTTAATCAATACCTTCATCGGTTTGAACTTATCAGCTCGACTTACAGCCCTGAATGTGTAGATACGGAAGAATCGGCAGAACATGCTATCTTTTTCTGCCCCAGGTTCATTTCAAGGCGTCAACAACTTAAAAACTTAAACGCTGAAAATGTTGTGAGTGAAATTTGTTGCGGCGAACAATGCGTCTAGTTATAGTCGACGAAATCTCGCAAATCATGCGCGATCTAATACGAATTAGGAAAGATGATGAACGGAGAGAGCGATATAGTCAACCAAATTTGACAAGCTAACGGAAGGTCTTGGGCCCAGTGATGTCACATTTCTATCGGTATTTTGAAACCCAAAAAAATCTTTTATCGGTATGTAAATCCTAAAAATCGGTATGAAAATCGGTATTTGAGGTGAATATTCAAAAATACCTACATTTTCAACTTCCTAACGTATTTTTCTGTAAATAGAAGCTTGCAATAAACAGCAATTCTAAGAATTCTTATGACTGACTAAATGTGTTTTAGCTTATATTATTGCATTTTCCCCGTAACTTGGTTCTAGGTAACACTAGTTACCTAGTTACCTACGGTTTTGAAATTTTAACAGAACTTTATGTTTGTCATGACTTGTACATTTTTTTTTAATTTTAAAACTATCTGCTTTTGCTGACGAAAGCAAAAATCACAAATGAAAATTCAGCAGAAAATCCGAAATAAGTGTTTCTTTCCAGTACTCATAACTGAATGGAAATTTTTTTTTAAGAGTTACCGTTTGATAAGAAAAATAGAGGCATGGAAAGCACCTTCAGGTTACACGATGGTTAGGCATATAAATCAAGTAAAAACTTGAGACTTTGATGTTTGGCTGAAGTGGGATGTAAATTTGATAAGGTTATAATAGAACTAGGTCAACCTAAAGGAAATTTTTATTTAGTAAGCACATACAAATCCAATGGCTGTTTACCTTATTACATACCGTGTATCACTTCAAATCTAGACATACCCCATCTGGCAACAAGTTGAACAAGGATTATGATTATATTCAAACGGTGTATGTATTTCCTTGAAAAGTTAGCATCTCACGAGACAAGAGCTTTTATGCGATCGTCAATTAAGATTGACCTTAAGGGGGGGGGGGGGGGGGGTGGTAGTTACCTAACCTTTTTCATTTCAAGAATGTTGTGTCAAATTTGAGAGTCAATTGAAGCAAAACTGTAGAAATTATAGGCCTTTATCTCCTCCTATCTAATACTGCAAGAAAGCAAGAGCAGAAACTTCAAACGCGTTTTTCTCGAAAGCACATTTTTAAAGTCCGTGGACATCGTCATTTGAAAACTACTTATCCGATTCTTTTCAAATTTGGAGCATATTTTCTACATATAAAATACCAGACCCCAACGTTTTTCTTTTTTGTTTTTTTTTTTACTTTGGGGAGATTTTACAGGTGAAAAATGGCGGATTTTTTCGTGAAAAATCGTAGTTTTTACTTCAAACAGCCACAAAAATTTCATAAATTTTTTTTAAGTTAGATAAAAACGTTGGGGTTCAGAAAAACATCTATTAAAAATATTTTGCTCTGGTCTTTTGACTTCAGATGATTCTATGCTGAGATACAGTGTCCACCGCAAATCCTGTTTTCTAAAAGGCATCCTCGAAAGTGCTCCGTCACCGGCTCATTTTTCAATATTTTTCTACGAAAAAATGACTAAATGTTCTCTTAACAATGCTTTGTATAATGCAAAAAATTTGAATACATTTGTTTGAACAATAGCTCTAGAAAAAAATCTATTGGCAGTCGCAGAAGGTCAAATTTCAGCCTTGAGCTTAGTCCATTGGCTTTGAGGTTGAGTACCATAATAGTGCATCACACTATTATGGTACAAAACAGCGCGAACAACTGAACAAATTATGAGAGTGAGCCGTGGAGATCTTTGCAGAATACTTTAAAAGTTGTTCAGATCAAAGTTACGCCACGCCAGCTACCGAACTTTGTCTTCTTTCTACGGGACCTTTACGAGGATAGCTTGAATGAAGTGGAAATTTTGAAGTGGAATGAATTTTTAGTTAAAATCTTAAAAATCGGTATGAAATCGGTATGTTTTGCCAAAAATCTGTAATCGGTATATACCGATTCTTGGTCAAAATTTTGCTCAAAAATCGGTATAAATACCGGAAAATCGGTATGTGTGGCATCGCTGCTTGGGCCTCGTACTTCACTACAACTCAAAAGCAATGCGATCTTAGGGCGCGGTATAACCCTAATCTGGACTCATACATACGTGTGGTGGGATTTAAAAGGTCTCACGTACTCAGCTTTCCTGCAGCAAAAAGAAGCGGAGATACCGTTCGTGACCATGGTCGTGACGGGATTCTAGCTTGGTAGTTTCTCAATCGGCCATGCCTTGGTGGTTAGAAATCCGGCGGGAGTGGATGCTGTGACGGGCGCGAGTTACTTTGAAAGCGTTACCTAATCGGCACACGTCTCGGGGTCCCCGGGATAGTGGATGCTGTGACGGGCGTGAGTTACTATGAAAGCGGTACTCAACTGGCACACGTCTCGGGGTCTTCCGTACCAGTTTGAAGTTGGCGATATAGGAAAAGGAGAAAGGAGATAAAGGAAAAATACCAAAATTGAGAAAGAGGAAAAGGGTGAGATGTATAAGTGCATGAGCACAGCCTACCCCTTGATGTAGTATCATCATAGGGTGAAACCAAGGGGCACATCTGGCACATGAAGCCCAAGGTGGTTTTAGTGGGACGAACCCACTAACGACAGCAAACATCCGGCTGTTATGGTTTGAATTCAAATTTCCATCTTGTAAAAAAAATATAAAATGTATGTATGTTAGTTGTTGACATTTTACTAAAAACTGATAATGAAAACTTAACTGATTGCAAATTTCATGTTTCTCAGTGTGACACGATTTTTGTACTTAATTTTTTGTCTTAAGTTTCATATCTATGTATATCCCTGAATATTGTTTCAAGTTGCATTCCAATTTGCTTTAAATTTGAACTGTCACCCAAATCTTCCCTGGTACGATAGCCAGTTTCGGCCAATCGAAAAGACAAGTTTGACCACGTCACAACTTACAGGCTTAGTAGAAATTTGCTTGAACCAGGACCATTATCGTTGATTTTAATTAATTCCGTTAATTTCATTCCGTTTTCAGGAATGGGCTGGGACTATTATCGAGTTTGGCCGGCCTATTGTCTAACGGCCGTGCAGATACTACCTACTGTCCGGATTTTTGTTTGCTTATTTAAGCCATCGATGATGCCGCCGGACTGGGGATAGTTTCTTGAACGTTTTCGAGAACCCTAGAGGTGGCTCAAGGGTGAATCGGCTAAGCCAGCCGGTATTTCAAGGTGATGATGATGAGGCTGATGATAACGCAATTAGTTTTTATTGATATTGTTATGGGTTGAATATATAAATCTCGGTTAGCAGTTTGTCAGTATGGCTTCTGTGATTTTCATGGCTACTTCGATCATTAAGAGCCCATGAATAATAATTCTCCCAGCCAAAGAATTAAGGTTAACACTGTTCAATAATCACACAAAACCACGCTTCTGAAATTAACAAACCGTCAATTCAGTCAGACACTGGGAGAAAACCCTCGTTTCATGTCTCACACATTGCAATAAAGTATCGTTAATGTGAAAATGACTCCGCCCAGACGATTCCAGCTTTTGGAAGCTGTCGACGTAATACTGGGGACCCGCGCTTTGGATCGTTTCTGAAATTGATGTTTTACATCATGTCGTGAAGCCGTTCTTGACAAACAAAAAAAAACCATCTAGGAGAGTTCAGTCAGACGACTGATCTCGCAGCAACACGGCCAGAACTGGGAATGGGGACAATAAAATTTTATTTCTAAATCGATTGTCTTTCCTCTCTTGGATGGCACAGTTTTCGAGCCAATGAAATGCGTCTCCGGTTTACCAGCCATTCCTTGAATTCGGGCCAATTTGAGCTGAAGAGAGTGTCTGTAACGGCATTTTTGAAAAACGATCTGATTTTTCATGCCCTGGAACACTACTGTAGATGGAATTTCAAACATGCTAGAATTTAAAGTTCAAACTGTAGGCTAGTTCGACGAGGTTCAACAGAGCCAATTGCAGTAGTTGGAATAGCGTTTGAATCAAATCTTATAGTATTTTGAAATAATTAATGAATAGTTAAAAAAAACGTCAAATTCATTTTTTGAATCTCAGTTCATTGAGGACAGAAAAATAGAGCCTCTCCTATCGAACTCTAGTTATCCGAGCTTTCGCGTAATCGGAACTCCCGGGTTCCTACAAGATCCTCAAATATATCGAGGATCATATGTTAAATTGATGCATTGTTATCCATGGTTTCACTTATTCGAAATAGTCTTGCCCACGACTATTTCGGATAGGAGAGGTTCAACTGAATTTCTGAATTATTTTTATCGAGTATACAGAGGCTTGTAGAATCATATAAATCTTTTAAAATCGATTAGGTATGTACCTTATATTGCTGCAGCTCTTTCTTAAAGGTTTCCATTCCATTCCATCCCTCATTTTTTAATCCGTTTTTCGATTTTGCTTTCAAAAGTGTATAATCAACACATCAATTTCCATATTAATGTATTCTAATCGTGAAGCTAAGCGAGAGAATTAATCAAAAGGAGAAAGTTTTTGTACCACTGCTCCTCGTCTTCCAAAGAATAGATCTCACTCTCTTCTAAATTGTAATAATAACTTTTTACAACTAATATCGCATCCAACGTCAGGTCGGTCGGTCGCTCGGTGCAAAGATAAAACGAACTTCAACACCTGGCTCGGAAGTAGCATCTTCTTTCTGAACTCCACGGAACTTCCGTTGTGGAAGTTTTGAAGAAAAAACGGAAGGCACCGGCAGCAGCGAGAAAGCTAGGCAAATTGAGTCCTCAATTATTCAACATTCTGTCGGCCAAAAGTGGCCGTTTTGGCGATGCCGAAGACATTTTGATGCTTTGACAGATTTCGCTCTTCTTTATTCATGAAATTTTGATCCGGCAAAGGAATAAGGAATAATTGATTGTTTAATATGTATTCCACTTTAATGCAGGTTTTATTTGAACAACTTTTATTTTTTTTTGACGTGGTGCTGCAACCATGGTTATTTTTTTGTGTCAGGTAATATGCAAAATGATATGAAATCAGGTATAATAAGATACAAATCATGCTGGACGTTCATTTTAGTTTGCGGCAGCCATTCTTTACATAAATTATTCAAATCCATAACTCCCAATTTGAACTCAATTTTAATTAGGGGAAAACTGTACAAGACGCACCAGTTAAGGATAATCGCTATTTATGCCATCATCTATGAACTAAATTGAAAGTTCACGATGATTCAGGGATCACATTTACATCTTACCAAAAAGAAATAATATGTTAAAAACACGATTTTGGTTATGTTTTTGTGAAAATCTTAAACAGCCAGAAAACAAGCCGCGGGGTAGAACGCCAAAACTAGTGGACAGAACGCACCATACTGGATGGGTGGTGAGAAATGGAACAATGATTATACGGAATATAGTAATTGAAACATCATTTATTTTTATTACATGGTCATCATATTTTTGCAAACTAACCATACTTTGGCAAAAAATCCTTTTTTATTGCTTAATTTAACTAAAATTTTTCTTTTCAAAATTCACTTTTTTTATCCTTAGAGTATGGTGGGGTAAAAGTACGACCTTAGTGCTATCCTATTTTTAGAAAATTTTGCAGTTGTTTTTCTAAAAAACCAAGAACAGCATTGGATTTCTTAGACTTTTATCCCTCTTCTAAAAAATTACGAAGATAATCGATCAACGCATTTGATAGCAGTAGTGAAAATGCCAAACTGCTATCGAAGCGTACTCTTACCCCACCTCTGGGGCAAAAGTTCGAATGATGTGGGGTAAAAGTACGACCATTCAGAATTCCACAGTTTAGCATGAAGTCAAGAGAAAAATTATTTAAAATCAATCTTTGCTTACTTCTGTGTTCGCTTCTGATACAAATCCTATACGTGGGAGAACAACCTGCGCGGATTTGGAGTTCTTCACTTATAGTCCATATTCAACAGGTTTACGAAAACCAGTTTTCATCGTATTTGAGCAATTTTTCGCGCGTGCAAGTCTTTGTAGAAACAAAAATATGCGCTGATGTTCCCAGTGAATTTTAGAAAGATGTTAAAACTTTCCGTTCAGATTTACTTCAGTAGACTCTATATATCATTCGTACTTTTGCCCCATTTGCAGTTCGTACTTTTGCCCCTTCAAGGTTTCTTGTGATTCACAGCTTATTGTGCAAAACAGAGACATATTAATTAAATTCTTTCTTCGGCATTTGCTAGTGGTTGAAAACAACTAAACAGACACATTTAGACTTTCATTGAAAGCAAGAATTTTGATTGCTCAAACATGTTTGCCGTTATTTTCAATATTACATCATTTGGGCAAAAAAGCTGCTTTACCTCATATTTCGGAGTATTTTCAATATTTCTAAAAAAAATTTTGTCTGGATGAAGGCAGTCCAAATCACTATCAATCCACGCCAGAGTTTTGAATTTTTCTGTTCACGGTTTGTGATAATCTCTAATTGTACTTTTACCCGACTCGTACTTTTACCCCACCTTACTCTATAGGTAACACAAATTCAATTTCTTCACTGATTTCGCGGCAAACATGGCGGCAGATAATTTTTGCGAGTCAAATATTGGTGCACCTTTTTTACTCAAACAAGGACGAAATTTGTTATAATTATGCATTCTTATCGTAATTTAGGAGTCAGCAAATAAAAAGAAAGACATTTTGTTTTGACATTTCATTTTTCTCAAAAGTTAACAGCATTCAAAATTTGAGCCTAAAAGGCAACAAGTTTCAGATTCAGATTTCAGATTTCAGATTTCAGATTTCAGATTTCAGATTCAGATTTCAGATTCAGATTTCAGATTCAGATTTCAGATTCAGATTTCAGATTCAGATTTCAGATTCAGTTTTCAGATTCAGATTTCAGATTCAGATTTCAGATTCAGATTTCAGATTCAGATTTCAGATTCAGATTTCAGATTCAGATTTCAGATTCAGATTTCAGATTCAGATTTCAAATTCAGATTTCAAATTTCAGATTCAGATACGTGAAATGTTCCACTGATTATTTCAGACCCCTCCCTTTTTCCAGTGAAAGAAAGGGGGAGAGAGGCTCCCATACAATTTTTTAACATAATTCGATAACTATTCTATTTGACTATGCTTTCTCGGGAACCTTTCAAAGCGGGGATGAATAGGTGAGAGGGTGCTCTCAGATTTTTTTTTGCCCAACTCGACAACATTTTTAGCCAATGAGGACAAATTCGTCTTCGTCAAGTGGAGCTGAAAAGGAGAGAGGGATGCACCCATAATTTTTTCTAATAACTTTCTTGATTCTGAAACAGAGGAATCTCATAATTTAATTCTCAATGACTTGGAAACTGATCAAGTAAATGGAACCAAATTTTCTTGGGAAAGGTATTGAAAATGGAGCAAAAATATTTAGTAAAGTTATTATATTTATGAGAATTAATCTCTTTTGTACTGCAATTCGATACTCAAGTTATTTAAAAACGAACACACTCTCGGTGAAACTTCATGTTTCTTTGGAGAGATCTGATTTACTTAACACTAAGGTGTAGTGTACATCAAGGATATGATGGCTAGCATTTTACAAATGCCTCAAACACCAGCTCACAGAAAGATTACTATATATGCCGTGACCGAGATTCGATCTCATGACCTAGTACCTAGACCAAGAACCTAGACCTAGACCTAAAATAGCTTAGAAGACTTGAACACTTGATGCTTTAATCAGGGAGCCCTAATCTTTTGCAAAAATCATGCAAAATCTAAAGATAAAAGTTCCATTGACTTTTTGGGTCATATAAATATTTTATTTCTCAGTTTATACGTGTCAGACAAAAATAATTCGAAAAGATTGTCTACTACCCTATCATAATTGCATACCTAAAGGCGCAATTTTCTAAGTTTTAGATCATGGGTGGCCAAACCATGACTCGAGGATCTAAGCAATCCTTGATCGAGTGCGGTCGGGTTTTTCTCGCTCGTGGAATTTTTTGCGCTTGAATTTTCAGGGAAAGTTAAAAAAATTTCAAAATAACTCTTATTGTAATGAAGTCCGTTTTATCCGAAAAGTTTTTCGACTAATTGAAGTACCTAATGGAGAAAATGTGGCTTTTTGTTTCGGTTGTGAAAGTTTCATCGAAAATTTTGTGTTAAAGTTGATAAATCTTCATTTCAAGCAATTTAATGAAATTAGTTTGTTTGAAGTGCGCGAGGGAGTTCAATTGTGAATAGACTCTGTGTTGAAATTGTGTACCGGAAATTTGTTGAAATCAAAGTGTCTTAAGAATAAAATTAAGTGCGGACAGAAAAGGATCATGAAGTGGAAAAAAATGTCTTTATTTGATTTCGTTCGAGCCATGGGAAACGAAGGTGGAAATTTGTTCCAGTTATTTGCTGATGTCGTTAAAACCTTTCAAATTGGTGAGTTCGTTCCTTTTTATTCTTGTTTTTAATGTCTTTCCATGTCCCAAACAACAAAGTTTCAAAGAGTTGATTCGTGAAAAGTGCTTTGATATATTTTTCAATCGTTGAAATGAGTTGATATTGAATTTGATAAGAACATAGAAGCGCATTTTCTTACATGCGCTGTGTAACGCTGATAATTAAATATTTTTTCCCCGTGGTTATCATAGCTTGCTTTGCAGCGATGCGACCGTATGAGTTATTCACTATTTCTTGTTTGTAATGCATGAAATGCGAAGCCTTTGGTGAAATCTGGTACCTATAATTCTTGTCCTATGTATAATATTTATGCTCATTGAATGTTTTCAACAACTTGGACCTTGATGGACCAAATCGAATATGAAAATTCAAAAGTCATCAACTACTCCTTCGCTCATAGAGAAATAGCAAGTTGAGAAAAAAAAATATTTTGATTTTTAAATGAACAATGTATAAATGTAATCAGGTAAGAACTTTTATATTTATCCACATTATTTTAATCATACTTTTTGGCATTGAAATCTTTAAACAAGGAAAATATTTTATAGATTTTAGTGCCCTATTAATCATATTTTTTTCTTTTTCAACTCTTTTCAAGAGCGAGTATTGGCGCTATAACCATGGTCGATGACCCGGGATGATGGTACAAAGAATTCAAAGGATTGTAAAATTATTAGGGAAATTTTTCCTTAATAACTGTACTGATAACTTTTGAATTTCTATGTATAAAAACCTCATTTCCAACCGTTGAAGGAAGCATGGCAAGGTCCAACATCAAGGAGCATAGAAGTATCTTAGCGTCTATGCTTCCAACGAATAAACATTAAATAAACACGAGAACGTATGGTACTGTTGTCCACGTTTCTTCCTCCCTTGTGTTCCTGTTGTCTTTGCGTCCAATACTGCACAGTGGGCCCGGCCGTGTCAAAATGAGTAGTAAATGTATTTTTGCTACTCACCGGGATGCTGACAAGATCTGGCTGTGTATGTATCATAAGCATAAGCATAAGCATAGGGGAGAGTGGGGATACTTGATCCCCTTTTCTTATTTTCACCATATCTTTTTTGAAAAATTTAGCAACTCGCCGTCTCTGACATTTTCTGACAGCTTGTAACTTCAAGTTTCTATGCTCCAAAAATTAGAACGATACTTGAACCCGTTGATGAACAAGAAGCATTTTCGTGGGAGTAAAAAAATTGCGATTTTTCTGAAGTTAGGGGAGACTTGATCCCCTATTGAAGGAGACTTGATCTTTTATTCAGGAAGTCCTAATCCTTGTATAAAAATCAAACAAAACCCCAAGATAGAATGTTAATTGACTATTTTGGTCATGTTTGTCCTCATTTCACAATTTATAGCAGACATAAGAAGAAAATTCTATAACTTTGTCTCAACGCTAATAACATTGCATACTTAAAGGCGCTATTTTTTATAATTAAGAGAAAATTAATTATTTTTGCTCTTTTCTTCAGACAAATGTTTGATAAATATTAGTTTTTGGATGAATATTAGTAATTTCGTAATCAGCAATCATAACGATCAATTCAGAAGAAGAATATGCCATTTGGAAGGGGGATCAATTGTACCCAACTCTAGGGGATCAATTGTACCCATAATCCACATTTTAGAAAACTTTTTCTGAAAAAAGTTGAGAGTTTTCCATTGCTTTGAAAATATGGCATCATGAAGTTCATTTTACGCTCGAACGATTGATATATTGGAACAAATATTTTTTTCATAATTTTCCCATGTAAGGAACATTTTAAAGTGATGAAAAAAGATCTTCAAGTTACATTTTGTGAAATTTTTCAAACAAAGTTCAATTACTCAAACAATTATTTTGTTAAAATTTTTTAAACTACAAGCATTGTTATTTTGCTCATTTTGGCACATTTTTCTAGAACATTTGATCTTTGTAAGACATTCCAGTTTCGAGATATAGCTAAGGAATCAAGTATCCCCAGGGATCAAGTATCCCCATTCTCCCCTAAGCATGGGTGGCCAAACCATGACTCATGTGGCCCGCGACCAACTATTTATGGCCCGCGAAGCTGATTTTGAAAAGGCATGTTTTAAGAATTGATCGATTTTCTTGGTCTGCGTATATCTTTTGGAAAAATATATCTTAATCTACTCTAACTAAATTCAAAACAAAGATATGAAAATCTCTTGAGTGATATAAGCCAAAGGGGTAAATCTTGTGTTTGGCCATTTTCTGTACATTTTTTGAATATTGGCAATTTTCTTTCGAAAGTAAAAGAATGCGAATATAATTTTGAAAATGTTGAAAATTCATCATGGAGAATCGTTTGGCGTTTTTTACACAAATTGATTATTTCTGAACTTGTACCCCTTTGGCTCTACGGGTCTCACATAATTTTTCAAAAAAGGTTACCATCACTGTATAAAAAAACAATTACAATTCCAATTTTTAAATTATCACATTATCTGTAAATTCCATCACACATTTTTCAATGATTCCCGATTGGATTTTGGTGACTACACGGCATTGGTATGAAGAGCATTCAAGCGAACTCTAGTTTTGATATTAAGGAGTTTAGATAGCCTCTGAAAAATAGTAAGATCGTATCAAAATCGTTTAACCCTTTCCTTCCCATGGTAGCACAGGTGATCCACGACTTTGCACAGCTCGCATTTGAACTGGGCACTTTGGATCAACGCCATTTCCTCACCAAATGTGTAGATATGAATGAAGAAACATTGCAGAAAATTTTAAGAAAATAAATTCACTAGTTTTTGCTCGGCAGATCAAAAGCTGCACAAAAGTCGGATTTTTTTCGAATTTAAATCAAGTCGTCATTTGTTGTTCAATTACATGACAAGTTTTCATAATAATCATCAATTAAAAATACTGACATGCAGAAGGTTGCTTGTGTAATCAAAATCAAACAATGGTTTGCTTAGATTTCCACTACAACATATATATTTTCGAATAACTACAGTGGATCACAGGTGAACACTGGGAACAAAACGTACTTTTCATTTGGCTGGGCTTTTTAACAATACACATGAAAATCACTCCGTCAAAAGTATTTTCTCTTCAGGATAGGTATTTCGACTACTAAAATAACCACTGATCTGAAAATATATTGAATCTTATGTTATTTTTTTATATAAAAACGTAATATCCAGTTTTTTTCTGGCGACAAGTGTCATGGCGGTCATTGTTCAGGACAAAAATAAAAATTTCGTAAATTTCAATAGTTTGACTTTTGAGAAATGGATATACCCAAGAAATATTTTACAAATTAGGATCGTTTTAGATTGTTATCAATGCGGTGATTAAATTCCATGTATTTTGCCATTATTTCTTATTTTTCATTTGCATCCTATATGTTGTTATCTTCCCAATGGAGCATACATGATCCACCTCACAATCTAAATTTATCAACTGGATCAAAAAAGTAGACTTAAATTATGCATCTTTTGTTCTAGAATTCTTGTTGTAAAGCAGTTTTTATATTTTTAAAACGTGAAAAACCTCGTGGGAAGGAAAGGGTTAAAAATCCAAAAAAAAAACCACCGAGGCATATCAACATAATAATTAAAAATATAGGGGAGAGTGGGGATACTTGATCCCCTTTTCTTATTTTCACCATATCTTTTTGGAAAATTTTAGAAACTCGCCGTCTTTGACATTTTCTGACAGCTTGTAACTTCAAGTTTCTATGCTTAAAAAATTAGAACGATACTTAAACCCGTTGATAAACTAGAAGCATTTTCGTGGGAGTAAAAAAATTGTGATTTTTCTGAAGTTAGGGGTGACTTGATCCCCTTTTGAAGGAGACTTGATCTTTTATTCAGGAAGCCATAATCCTTGTATAAAAATCAAACAAAACCCCAAGATAGAATGTTAATCTACTATTTTGGTCATGTTTGTTCTCATTTCACAATTTATAGCAGACATATGAAGAAAATTCTATAACTTTGTCTCAACGCTAATAACATTGCATACTTAAAGGCGCTATTTTTTATAATTATGAGAAAATTAATGATTTTTGGTCTTTTCTTCAGACAATTGTTTGATAAATATCAGTTTTTGGATAAATATTAGTAATTTCGTGATTAGCAATCATAACGATCAATTCAGAAGAAGAATATGCCGTTTGGAAGGGGGATCAATTGTACCCAACTCTAGGGGATCAATTATACCCATAATCAACATTTTAGAAAACTTTTTCTGAAAAAAGTTGAGAGTTTTCCATTGCTTTGAAAATATGGCATTATGAAGTTCATTCTACGCTCGAACGATTGATATATTGGAACAAATATTTTTTTCATAATTTTCCCATGTAAGGAACATTTTAAAGTGATGAAAAAAGATCTTCAAGTTACATTATGTGAAATTTTTTAAACAAAGTTCAATTACTCAAACAATTATTTTGTTAAAAAAATTTTAAACTACAAGCATTGTTATTTTGCTCATTTGGCACATTTTTCTAGAACATTTGATCTTTGTAAGACACTCTAGTTTCGAGATATAGCTAAGGAATCAAGTATCCCCAGGGATCAAGTATCCTCATTCTCCCCTACATTTACAACGATTTCAACCATTCGTAATATGAATTCAATTTCAACAACGTCGTTCATCCATCCAAATTTAATAACTTTTGCAAATTATGTAAAAATCGAAAGTTTGCTATGTAAATTGCTAAGCTTTAACAGAAAAGGGTATATTTATGGAAATTAAACCAAAGCCAAACAATTTTAAATGGCATCTTGCTCTGTAGGGGAGAGTGGGGATACTTGATCCCCTTTTCTTATTTTCACCATATCTTTTTGGAAAAAATTAGTAACTCGCCGTCTTTGACATTTTCTGACAGTTTGTAACTTCAAGTTTCTATGCTCCAAAAATTAGAACGATACTTGAACTCGTTGATGAACTAGAAGCATTTTCGTGGGAGTAAAAAAATTGCGATTTTTCTGAAGTAAGGGGAGACTTGATCCCCTATTGAAGGAGACTTGATCTTTTATTCAGGAAGCCCTAATCCTTGTATTAAAATCAAACAAAACCCCAAGATAGAATGTTAATTGACTATTTTGGTCGTGTTCATTCTCATTTCACAATTTATAGCAGACATAAGAAGAAAATTCTATAACTTTTTCTCAACGCTAATAACATAGCATACCTAAAGGCGCTATTTTTTATAATTAAGAGAAAATTAATTATTTTTGCTCTTTTCTTCAGACAATTGTTTGATAAATATTAGGTTTCGGATAAATATTAGTGATTTCGTAATCAGCAATCATAACGATCAATTCAGAAGAAGAATATGCCGTTTGGAAGGGGGATCAATTGTACCCAACTCTAGGGGATCAATTATACCCATAATCAACATTTTACAAAAAAAAATTCTGAAAAAAGTTGAGAGTTTTCCATTACTTTGAAAATATGGCATTATGAAGTTCATTTTATGCTCGAACGATTGATAAATTGGAACAAATCTTTTTTCATAATTTTCCCATGTAAGGAACATTTTAAAGTGATGAAAAAAGATCTTCAAGTTACATTTTGTGAAATTTTTCAAACAAAGTTCAATTACTCAAACAATTATTTTGTTAAAAAAATTTAAACTACAAGCATTGTTATTTTGCTCATTTTGGTACATTTTTCTAAAACATTTGATCTTCGTAAGACATTCCAGTTTCGAGATATAGCTAAAGAATCAAGTATCCCCAGGGATCAAGTATCCTCATTCTCCCCTATTATTTTCCGGGGGCCCCTTTAGTTGTTATATTTCAAATTGTCATTCCGATTTTCTAGTTTTTTTTATTGATTTGTAGAAATTGAAGTAGTGTAATTAAAGAAATATTAAAACTTTTTTTTCCTCGGGGGGCCCCCCTGAGCCGGGGGGCCCGGGGCAATTGCCCCTTTTGCCCCCCCCCTTAATCCGGCCTTGCTTAACAGTAGCAAAATCATCGGCAAAGAAATGACATAATGTGAATCCAATGGACAGTTATTTTAAAATTTATTTGATGAATAACCTGAAATTTTTTGATGAATTTGATGAATAACCTGAAGTCTAGCTAACTAACTTCTATCGATAATGAAAAATCTTTTTCAATTATTTCATATTTTTGCGGCCAGTTTCTCTGTTAAAGTATTTTATTTTTGGGTCTTGAGTTTGCTTATTGAATTTTTGAGGCATTAAAAAAGTTTGAAATGTTTTGCAATGCTACTACCTTAAATTTAAAAAAATACCATATTGATAAGGATTCCTACGCAGTAGATGGATAAGATCTTCATGTTGAAATCTTCATTTTCATTTTTTCCCGGTAAAAGGATCGTGATTTCCCGATTCCCGGGGACGCTAGAACGGCCGGAAAATGGACATTCTATTCGCCTGTGATTCCTGTTTAGGTCCGAGATAGAATTTTCCAAAAAAAAAATTAGAATGCAATCAAACAACCATTATTTGACCATTTGTGCTCAAATGGACATTCAGATGAAGATAAAAGAAAAATTAGACTTCTATTAGCTAACTCTCATAAACCATTCAAGCTCAAATGAATCACCAGGAACAGAAGCGCAGCGAGGCGCGGCTTGTGTGTGATCAATGTTTTTGTAAAATGACACGGACTTTGCTTTAATTGGATTCAATTAGAATGAAAAGTGGATATCGAATTTGCCGAGCGCCGTATTGCATCGATAATTCAACACCGCCCAATTGCCGCAAACAAAACTCGATAGCGAGCGTATCTAATTTATTGAGAATTAGAGCTGTTGTTGGTGCCAATCTCGTCACAATCAAACACACAACAGCCGCCACCAAATCACCCCCGGACACAATACAACAATGATTTAATCAAACCAATATCCCATTGCTGTCGGTTCGGGTTTTCCTTCCTAGTTCAGGTGCGCTGTAACCGGAAGAGAGCAGAAGTAAACTGGGTCGATTATTACTGTTAAATAAAGAAAACTTATTTGGTAGCGAATAGAGAATCAGTCGAAAGTTATAGAATTTTATTCGAAGAATGCTTTGGAGCTACGAAGAGCACGTGTTTCAATCAATTGCATTCATTCCCTAAGTTATTTTTCTACATAAAGTAGGATTATAATTCACAAATAAAGGCAATTTTCGATCAGCTTTCTTCACTAATTAAAAGGTTGCACAACTGCCTGAAAATCGACCCATTCTGTCAGATTATTGTGTGTGTGCAGTATCCAATCAAATCCATCATTAAATCCGGATGAATAGATAACCGTTGTCGAGTTTGACCCGTAAATTGCCACGAAAAATGAAAACCCACATCAAGCCCGCCCGTGTTCTGCAGTCCTGTGTGGCACGAGGAAGGTCATGTAAATCAACATACATATGTACCTACTAGCCTTGTACCATGTCCGGCCAAAATGGCGGCCCAAAACTTGACCACAGGCCTCGGATATCGGTAATTGCAATTTTGCACAGCGTTTGGTTAACCAAAAATCCATTAAACCCTAGATTTCCATTTCGAAATTATAGACCGAGGCCGATTGTCGGGAACTAAGCAGGAGTAAGTAGGAAAGGAACGGATTAATGGTAGGGAAAATTTTGCGCCTATTTTCGGTGTGCCAGTCCGTGGTTTGATGTCCCCTTCAACCAAATGAGAGGTGGGCTAATTGAAAATAAACCATCGAAGCTGCTGGGGGATATTTTGTTTGGGTTTTAATCTATATGAGGGATCCTAAATCAAGTTAAAATATTAGCAGCCATTTGGCAACGTTTGATGTCTAGATTAAACGAGTCCCATTTACAGAACCAGGCATGGATCAACACTATCAAATGTGTTTGATTTTCTGGACGTAATGACAAATTCACACTAATTAGGTCAACACTTCAAGGGTGAGTAAGTTGGAGTTTTTTAAACAACTTATTTTACAGCAAATTTGTTCACTTATCGAAATTTTTCAACACGTAGAAAAAGCCATTGATTTCAAAACCACATAAAAAAATAAGTTTTTAAACTCTACAAGGACTGACCTGTCAATATGACTGGTTCGTCACTTTGTGTGTAGGATATATTCGAACCGTAAAATGGGATAACTTTGATCATCGGAGTAAATTTGACCAACAATAAACTTTTCCACATTATCATCAATAACTCAGTCTATAGTTTGAATTTTTGAAAACTGTTTTGAAAGCATATTAATTAATATCAAATAGGCAACATTTGGTTTATTTTTGATTTTTTTTTCTGTTAGTAAAACATCTAATTTCAAAATCTTAAAATATCTATTTTTTCAAGGCTCGCAAACAAACAGCTCTCCTGATGATACCACAAGCATTTAGAAACAAACGGGTTGATTAATGTGAAAGAACAACTTTTTTCCTTTGTATATGAACAGTTATAATGCTATTTTTATAGTCATTCAATGATAAATTTTTGATATTTAAAAAATAAGGATTTACAACACTTTTTATGTGCTCTTCATCCAACGTTTCGAATTAATATTTATTCTTTTTCAAGGAACTAAAATAAAACATAAAGCATAAAACATATTTCTTATGGAACCAAAAAATGTTCACTTACTCGAACATTCGTGCGGTTTCTGACTATAAAATTTTAAATTTGAAATGGTTCAGCTCAAAAGTGAGGAGGATAGCGTGTAACTTACGTGCCCGGTACTATAATTTGGCCTGGGCGGCGGCGCCTAATCCGTATTCCGAATGACGTCCCGAAGCAACACTTTATCCACTCGACTCACAGTTTGTTATTGTTGTTTGGGTTCTTCTTCATAGCCAGAAACCGGCGCCGATGAGTGCTTGTGAGCAGTCCGAGAGAGTGTGTGGAACACTCCGCCGTAGGAGATCGCTCTTCCGTCTGTGTCGTTCTGTATATTTACGGTATTCGGAGTGCTTTGAATATAGCACATTTCGAGTACCTCTAGATGCCGGCGGTGCTTGTTGGAGCTATCGAGAACGGTGGCTTTGTCGAAGTCGAACATGTGTCCCTGGTTGAAGCAATGTTCAACAACGGCCGATTGTCGTAGCTCTCTGATGGCTGGGTCTGATGCTGTGGACCCTGAGGCGATGATTCGGTTCAATTTGGTGACGTCGCATTTATGCTTGGACATTCTAGTACGAAGTTTGTAGCTAGTTTGCCCAACATAAACTTTTGAGCATGTCTCGTTACGGTCGGATGCGCCTGCGCACGGGATGTTGTATACCACATTGGAACGATCGATCGGTTGTATCGGATCCTTAACCACAGGCAGTAGGCTGCGTATTGTATGTTGTTGCGTGGTGCCGATGCGTACTTGCGGATAGTCTGTTTTCAGTGAACGAACTATGTTCGCAGTTAGGCCGTCGATGTTCAGTATGGATCGGTAATGTTGTGTGGGTGTATCTTGTGTGTTTTGGCTGGTGGTGTCGGTTTCGTTCGCTTTCTGCACTAATCTATTTATTAACGTTGTAGGGTAATCGTTTAACTTCAAATTTTCATGAATCAACTTAAGTGCGGCATCGGGGGAAACGTTTGTCGAAAAGATTTTCACACGTTTTATGAAGTTCAGAGCCGTGTTGATTTTGAGCCGTGTGTTGTGAGCTGATCTGAAATTCAAAAAGCGACCCGACGCTATCGCTTTTCGATACCACTCGGTTTTTATTGATTGGTCTGGCTGCCTGATCAATATCAGATCCAAGTACGGGAGGCGATAATCTGACTCTATCTCGACCGTAAATTGGATTTTCGGGTGGTATTGATTGAATTTTTCTCTTACCTGTTCGACATGTTCTCTTGGTAGGGCTAGCAGTAGGTCATCAACATATTTCCTTAGGATCGGGATCTGGAAATCGAGTGTCCGTGTGACATTGTCTAAAAGTGATTCCATCACAAAGTCAGCTATCGGGCTAGACACAGGATTGCCCATCGCCGTGCCGTATGTTTGCTGGTAGAATTTATTTTTAAATCTGAAATAACTGCAGCTCATGCAGAAGTTAACGATTTCGAGGAACATATCCAAATTTATGTTCGTGTTCTTCTTTATCGCGTCCCAGTTGTAGATGATGTTGCGGAGAACTAGGTCTCGGGGGATACAGGTGAAAAGCGAAACAACATCGAAAGAAACGAGGTTGTGATCCGGTGGGAGTACAACATTGTTGATGAAATCGCAGAACTCAAACGAATCTTTGACGTTGTATTTGCTGTTGATCGATGCTTGGAGTATTCGTCCTATATATTTGGACAATTCATAAGAAGGTGACGTCATGCATGGTACTACTGGTCTTAATGGCAAGCCTACTTTGTGTGCCTTGGGTGTCCCGTAGATGCAAGTGGCGGTTGCTTTGTACGTTTTTAGCTTTAATTCTGTTGCCCTGTTGATTAATTTTAAATCTGCTAACCTTTTTGCGAACTCGTTGTTCTTAGTTTGAAAACCGTTTGTAGGATCGCGAGCTAGGCCTGAATATGTGCTTTGGTCCCCGATTAGTGCTTCCATCTTTGCATCGTAATCTTCGCGTTTCATCATTACTGTTACGTTACCTTTGTCGGCTTCGCGTACGATGATGCTCGGATCAGATTTTAGGAATTGTTTTGTGGCGATAATAGCGATGTTGTTTCGCTTTTCACCTGTATCCCCCGAGACCTAGTTCTCCGCAACATCATCTACAACTGGGACGCGATAAAGAAGAACACGAACATAAATTTGGATATGTTCCTCGAAATCGTTAACTTCTGCATGAGCTGCAGTTATTTCAGATTTAAAAATAAATTCTACCAGCAAACATACGGCACGGCGATGGGCAATCCTGTGTCTAGCCCGATAGCTGACTTTGTGATGGAATCACTTTTAGACAATGTCACACGGACACTCGATTTCCAAATCCCGATCCTAAGGAAATATGTTGATGACCTACTGCTAGCCCTACCAAGAGAACATTTCGAACAGGTAAGAGAAAAATTCAATCAATACCACCCGAAAATCCAATTTACGGTCGAGATAGAGTCAGATTATCGCCTCCCGTACTTGGATCTGATATTGATCAGGCAGCCAGACCAATCAATAAAAACCGAGTGGTATCGAAAAGCGATAGCGTCGGGTCGCTTTTTGAATTTCAGATCAGCTCACAACACACGGCTCAAAATCAACACGGCTCTGAACTTCATAAAACGTGTGAAAATCTTTTCGACAAACGTTTCCCCCGATGCCGCACTTAAGTTGATTCATGAAAATTTGAAGTTAAACGATTACCCTACAACGTTAATAAATAGATTAGTGCAGAAAGCGAACGAAACCGACACCACCAGCCAAAACACACAAGATACACCCACACAACATTACCGATCCATACTGAACATCGACGGCCTAACTGCGAACATAGTTCGTTCACTGAAAACAGACTATCCGCAAGTACGCATCGGCACCACGCAACAACATACAATACGCAGCCTACTGCCTGTGGTTAAGGATCCGATACAACCGATCGATCGTTCCAATGTGGTATACAACATCCCGTGCGCAGGCGCATCCGACCGTAACGAGACATGCTCAAAAGTTTATGTTGGGCAAACTAGCTACAAACTTCGTACTAGAATGTCCAAGCATAAATGCGACGTCACCAAATTGAACCGAATCATCGCCTCAGGGTCCACAGCATCAGACCCAGCCATCAGAGAGCTACGACAATCGGCCGTTGTTGAACATTGCTTCAACCAGGGACACATGTTCGACTTCGACAAAGCCACCGTTCTCGATAGCTCCAACAAGCACCGCCGGCATCTAGAGGTACTCGAAATGTGCTATATTCAAAGCACTCCGAATACCGTAAATATACAGAACGACACAGACGGAAGAGCGATCTCCTACGGCGGAGTGTTCCACACACTCTCTCGGACTGCTCACAAGCACTCATCGGCGCCGGTTTCTGGCTATGAAGAAGAACCCAAACAACAATAACAAACTGTGAGTCGAGTGGATAAAGCAGGGGGGTGAGGACAAGAGAGACGCCCGTGGCAATGATGACGTCGCGACGGTATCGAACATTTCGCACATTTCGTGCACCGTCGAACATACAATATTGTTCAGATTGTTCAGGGTTCAGTAAAAGCTCAAATTTACTCATGTAAACGTTACTTTAAAATTCTGCAAAAAACCATGCATGAGTTTTGAACCAATACATAGCTTTTAAGACCCCAGGGTTTGAGAAATGCCCCCAAAGTTCAGACTGTAGCCCCACACAACAGTTATTGTTCAGCCTCACAATCCATCGGGACGCCCTACAATCCATCGGGACGCCTTACAATCCGTCGGGACGGCTAATCATCATGACACGCGAGAATACACAGGCGTCTCTCTTGTGCTCACTCCCCTGGGATAAAGTGTTGCTTCGGGACGTCATTCGGAATACGGATTAGGCGCCGCCGCCCAGGCCAAATTATAGTACCGGGCACGTAAGTTACACGCTATCCTCCTCACTTTTGAGCTGAACCATTTCAAATTTAAAATTTTATAGCCAGAAACCGACGATTGATGAACGCTTTAGGAGCGCATCTGTTTCGGACTATAGCACGAATGTTCGAGTAAGTGAACATTTTTTGGTTCCATAAGAAATATGTTTTATGCTTTATGTTTTATTTTAGTTCCTTGAAAAAGAATAGATATTAATTCGAAACGTTGGATGAAGAGCACATAAGAAGTGTTGTAAATCTTGACCGAAAGACCGAAAGCCGAACATAACCTATAAATTATTCCCGGTCGAAAAATAAATAAAAAATAAGGACGTTTTCCAAGAGTAAGCCCGTATTGGACAAATGGATAGGAACCCTATGAAATCGTTAACTTTGAAGAAAAAATGGAAATAGTGGGAGGGCCTAGAAGAATGTGTGAAGGTAAAATTTCATTTGTATTTGGAGCTCAAACTATTTAGCATTTATAATTATTTTTGCCCCTAAATGTAGGCAGCATCATAGTTCTTTTTTCGATTGTGAATATTGTTTAAAAAAATTAAAAATCAAGGTTCAAGGGAACTGAAAATTGATTATTGAATTGCAGTTTTATTCGGAGCGTTGTTAATTTTTTTTTTATTTATTATCGTCTTTGGTTGAATTACCGTCCAGACTAATAGCTTAAATCTAAGAAATTCTGCTAAGGACTAATTTAAACCTACGTTTACACATATTAAAATCAAACAAGTGACACACTGAGTTAAAACGTTCACAACACTTGTCAATAGGATGATTTCTGCCATATGCGGTACGATGATAGGGTATCCAAAGAAACTGGCGTTGTCGAAGTGACCTTGTAGGTACGTAGATATTGACACGTTGAAGTATGTACGGGGAGTCGACACGGCGAGTCAAGGTATTAAAAATGAAAACTTGCTGCAATTCGTACGACGCTTTTCAAGTGTGGTTAAGGATATCAGGGCACATCTCTGCTCATACGGCGGAAGTCGGAGCGGTTCGTTCCACGGGAGACGCCGTAGAGCGTATCTGACGAAGCTACGTTGAACCCGTTCTAGGCGGTTGCATTGTGTAATCTGAGTAGGAGCCCACACCTGGAAGGCATACTCAAGTATGCTACGAACTGAAGAACAATAAATGGCTTCGGTTTCGGTGTTCCGGCGCAAAAACCCAAGTGCAGCAAATCCTTTTGCAGAGGTAAGCGCAATGTGTTCGGAGAAAGTGAGCCTGTAATCAATTTTCACTCCCAGGTCAAGAATAGACTTCACATTCACCAAGCAGAAACCTGATAGGTGGTAGTCAAATCTGATCATGTTTCGTGAACGGGTAAAGTTGATGATCTTACTTTTTAGCATTGGCCTGCATTCCGTTCATTCGGCACCAGTTTTCTAACGAGACAATGTCAGCTTGAAGGGCGAGACAGTCTACAGTGCTTACAATCTTTCGAAAAAGCTTCAGATCGTCGGCATACATTAGCGTATCTGATTGAAGAGTTGCACAGAGATCGTTAACGAAGATTATGAAGAGAAGAGGCCCGAGATGGCTTCCTTGAGGTACACCTGACGGAATGGCAAATGTTCTCGAACGTGAGCTGTTGACTTTCGTGAAAGCATGACGGTCGTTGAGGTACGACGCAATCCAGTCAAGTGCCCAATCAGGGAAACCTATACGATCCAGCTTTCCAATTAGTATTTTATGCGGAACGCGGTCGAATGCTTTCGCAAAATCAATGTAGATAGAATCGACTTGACAACCTTTCTCCATACAGTCACTCAATGAGCTTACGTAGCACATCAGGTTGGTAACGGTCGACCTTTGTTTCACAAAACCATGTTGAGCCTCGCAGATCAAAGATTCATCAGCAGCATATATCCGTTCGTGCATCAAGACTTCAAAAATCTTCGAGATGGAGTTCAAAATCGAAATAGGACGACAGTTTTCAACGCTGTGAATATTTCCCGATTTATGTATTGGAGAGATAGCGGCAATTTTCCATGCTCTAGGGAACGATCTTTCTGTGATTGAACGATTTAGAACTCTGCCAATCGGGGCAGCTAAAGGTGCTGCACATAGTTTTAAAAATGCGGGAGGTATGTTATCTGGACCAGCACCTTTCGTTGGGTCAACTGCGGACAACTTCTCGTAGATTTCCTGAACAGTGAAGTACGGTACAGGCAAGTTGATATCGTTGGATTGTAAAGAGGCGAGGTAGTTGTTGTCTGTGTCAGTACCAGCTGAACAATAAACACTCTGGAAAAAGTCTGCAAACATATTTGCCGATTCCGTCGGGTTGGAAGCAATGGCACCATTAAATGTCAAATCAACGGGAATTGATGCGTTTCGTTTTCTATTTTTAAAATATTTCCAGAAAGATGAGGGATCGCGTTTAAAATTTTATTGAAGTTGAGAAACATGTCGACGATAGAGCAAATCATTTAAATTTTTAAATTCGTTCTCTAAGGATCTCAAACGGCATCTTCGATCTTCAGAACGATTTCTGTTGAAACATTTACGAGCCTTTTGTAGTTGATTGCGAAGTCGAGTAAGATCGGAGCTCCACCACGCGTGTCTCATAGATTTGAGGCTTTTTGGGCGCTTCAACGGTACATTTGTCTTAAAACTGCATAATTTTTTTCCATACAAATCATCAAGAGCGGAGTCATCATTGTCGGCAGCTTCTAGGGATTCCCAATCGGTTGAATCCAACACAGCAGTTACAAGATCGTAATTACTTTTACTAAAATCAAAAGCTCTCCAACAGATTCTACTTGAGGACATACGCCATGGGTGATTTCAAGGCATAAGACGTAGGGCTTAAGATGGCGGTCCGTAGGAAGGATCGAAATGGGTGACTCAAATAAGCTCAGGTTCTCAGGGTTGTTTGAAAATACGAGGTCTAAATATCTCATATTGGTGTTCGGTATATTACAAAGTTGGTGCAAACCTGCGGAAAGAATCCCATAGATAAGGCGATTTTAGCATCGGTTGAAGAATTTGAGGGTAGTAAGCTGTTCATGTCTTGGTCGAAGGTCCAAAGGAGGTTTGGGAGATTATAATCTCCGGCAACGATTACTGTGTCACGTACAGAAGCAATGCTCATTATTTTTTGGACTTCAGCAAAGTGGCTGTCGTAATTTCGAAGGCAGCTATTAGGTCGTAGATAAATGCAACAAAGGAACAATAAACTCGAGCTAACATTGCATTGATTTTAACAACGGTTTGTTCCAGATGTTCACAGTTTTCGATAACAAGAGGGGTTGCGTTTAGGTCGTTCTTGACAGCGATTAGTACACCTCCTCCTCGTAGAGCTGTGCTGGTTTCAGAAGAACGATCACAACGATAAATAGTGTAATTCGATGCTAATTCACTGTTACTTATATTATCGTTCAACCAAGTTTCTGTGATAATAAGACAGTCGAGGTCACTTGAACCAAGTGCGTTGTAAAAAGCGGTTGTTTTGGTGCGCATACCACCTGCGTTCTGGTAGTATATCGAAAGAGTGCGCTGGAAAACTTGGTCGGTTGGAATTACTCGGTTTGACTTCGTTCTAATAGGATCTAGGGTCGAATATACAGTGGGGGCAGCAATTATTGTGTCGGAGTTATGTGAGGAGTTGTTTGAGCAGTTGGATTCGCAGTCAACAATTGCTGCTTCGGTGCCCAAAAAACTGCACTAGCACTAGTGCCAGTGAATTCTCTAAAGCGAATTCCAACAGGCCACGTCTCAGTGGCTAATGTTTTGCTTTTAAAGTCAGCATGGATATCCACTTTGAACGACACAAATGACAATGTGTTAATGTCCCTTCCCCTGGGTACAAGTTTTTTTTATCTTAACATTGTTGTCTCCAACATGATCACGTACCATTTCCAAAACCCCGTCATCTGGAACGCTGGGATGGGTTCCTGCCAGATAAAGCGAAAAAGTGGGAGTTGTGGGCTCCGCACTCTGTGATGTTACGTCCGGGCTGCTATTGTTTTGATCAGAGTTTTCGGACGGAAAATGATAAGGCGGTGGCGATAAGCAGCTATATTCTCGGGGTTTGATGAGTGTACAGCGATTGTGATACAGATCAGAACCAGGTAAGTTATTTTAGCGGGTCAACTGCGTGCGGCTTGCTTTTAGGAAGGGGTCGATAATCGTTGGATGTTTGTGGATGTTAATATGGTGCACAGAGTTGGCGGTCGCGGTACAGAGGGTTGCGGGTAAGGTGGGAGATCTTGGGAGGGGCGAGTTGGCGGACTTTTGCATCTATCAACCACTTCTCAGCAAGCGCAAAATTAATTTCGGTTGAACTAACCTCTGAACCGATCGAATCGGACCAAACTCGATGTGTGGCGGCAAGCGAAGCGTTCAGACAGATGAATCCAGGTAAGACAAGCAGTAAAATCTGTGATTTTACGGCCGTAGTAGCAATAAATAGCAGAGCGGTTAAAACTTGTAAACAAACAGCACAAACAGTGTAGCCAGGATTTCCAGGATTTTTAAATTATGTTGTGCGTAACTCACTTATCAGTCTGTTGTTCTTGTCAATGTCATTTTCATTCAACGGTTACCAGTCCAGATTTCGCTGCTCGTCTGTGATGGACATTGTGTTATTTTTGTATAATTCATAAGCTTTAACATTCTTACATTTTGGAACGGATAAAAAGGATTGATTATCATTCTTTTTTTTTACGGTTCCACTGCACATCGACGTTACAATTTAAAATGATGTTTGAGATGTGTGGGACGTGCGGGAATAATTAGATGTTGAATCTTCTGGTTTAGATCTTAGATGTGGAAATGATTGGTTGTATACAGTGTGAGGGCTAACTATGTTTGTACTATTTGTACTATTCTATTGCTATTGCTGCTTCTAAAAACACACCAAAACAAAATCCAGCAATAGAAAAAGAAGTACCAAACAGGCTGAATCCGGGAATCCGAGGGCTCGGAAAGTTTACGGCAAACTTCTGACCAAGAAATCGATTTGTGTTATCATGGATTATGAAACCTAAATTAAACTCGACTATAAAACCGCAGACAAATTTGCAGTTTTTGATATGTTTGTGATGCCATAACGCATAAAACAGCAATTGCAGTAATTTTAGGTATTGTTAAAATTAAATTTTACATTTTTTCTGTCGTTTTTAAAGAAAAAACATAACGGTGCTGCATACATTAGGGGGTAAAAAAATTATACTTTTAAGTTCAGAATTTAAATCGCTACATTTTGGAAGCAAAAGTATTTTTATTGGAAGAATAGTTATCAAAATATAAGCAATAGAAATATTTTTACAAAACCGTACTTTTCTGCTTTTCTATTTGATTTAAATTTAGGAAAATTTCCGAAAAGTATAAATTCCTTACAACAAAAAAATCACTGTTTTTGATTTTTTGAAATTTTAATGTAATTTTTTTAGAGCGATTTAATTTCGTGACGTCACAAAGCGCCATTTTCTTTAAATCAGGGTTTTGCAAAGCGTTGTAACGTCACGAAATTTCATGTTCATAGCTACTCAGCAAATAATGTGATTTGGTGATGAAATAGATCCATTTTTCCCAAAAAATTATCTGCATTCAATCTAAATAGGCCCATATACAGTGAGGGGCAAAATAAAGTGTCCAAATTATTTTTTTTCAATTTCTTTTATTTTTCTGGTTAAAATTCAACGAAAACACATCGTAATCATTTTTAAAATATTGTTTATTATGTTCTTTTCAATTTTTGTTAATGTTGCGCTGGAAAAAAAGAAAGTTTTTCTGATAGATAAAAAACAGTTAATATTCCAAAAAAAACAGGGGCAAAATAAAGTGTCCAGATCAGTACAGCTTCAAATAATTCAAACTGAAGGCAAACAAGAACGATTTAATAATGGGTATGGCCTCCTTCAGCCTTCAACACCTCCTGCAAGCGCTTCGGCACACTTTCAACAAGGTTGTGCAAGTGTTGTTGGTCGAGTTCCTCCCACGCATGCTCTATGGCATCAAAATAAGTATTTTTAATTTGTCACACCAGTCTTATCAATCAGAGCATCGAGGATGGCCCACAGATTTTCGATGGGGTTCAGATCAGGACTTTGTGAAGGCCATTCAAGGGGTTTGATGTGGCAGGAACGGGAAAATGACGTCATCAGATTGGCCGTATGCTTCGGATCGTTATTCTGCTGTAAAACGAAGCGCTCTCCGAGGCCCGTCTTGATGAGGGATACCTCGAGGTTTTCCGGCAGGATATTGCAATATGACTCAGCTGTCATGATTCCGTCAATTTTTACCAAATTGCTCACCCCACCCCAAGAAAAGCACCCCCACACCATCACGTTACTTCCTCCGTTGCTCCGTGCTCGATACCAATCGAAAACGCTTACTGAAGAAGATAGTAAGTTGCTATCGAAATACCGGTATCTGAACTTTTCATTTACCGTGGTTGAATTAAAAGGAATCTTTCGATTGCTTTGATTCAGAGGAAAACATTGTTGTGGGCCGACGAATCCAAATTTGAGCTATTCAACCGGAAGAAGCGGGATCATATGTGGCGCAAGTCGGGTGAGGAGCTCCAAGACCGCCATATCCAAGGAACAGTCAAGCACGGAGGAAGTAACGTGATGGTGTGGGGGTGCTTTTCTTGGGGTGGGGTGAGCAATTTGGTAAAAATTGACGGAATCATGACAGCTGAGTCATATTGCAATATCCTGCCGGAAAACCTCGAGGTATCCCTCATCATGACGGGCCTCGGAGAGCGCTTCGTTTTACAGCAGAATAACGATCCGAAGCATACGGCCAATCTGATGAAGTCATTTTCCCGTTCCTGCCACATCAAACCCCTTGAATGGCCTTCACAAAGTCCTGATCTGAACCCCATCGAAAATCTGTGGGTCATCCTCGATGCTCTGATTGATAAGACTGGTGTGACAAATAAAAGTACTTTTTTTGATGCCCTGGAGCATGCGTGGGAGGAACTCGACCAACAACACTTGCACAACCTTGTTGAAAGTGTGCCGAAGCGCTTGCAGGAGGTGTTGAAGGCTGAAGGAGGCCATACCCATTATTAAATCGTTCTTGTTTGCCTTCAGTTTGAATTATTTGAAGCTGTACTGATCTGGACACTTTATTTTGCCCCTGTTTTTTTTGGAATATTAACTGTTTTTTATCTATCAGAAAAACTTTCTTTTTTTCCAGCGCAACATTAACAAAAATTGAAAAGAACATAATAAACAATATTTTAAAAATGATTACGATGTGTTTTCGTTGAATTTTAACCAGAAAAATAAAAGAAATTGAAAAAAAATAATTTGGACACTTTATTTTGCCCCTCACTGTAAGCTGATAAGGTTTGCAACACAGCGCACGTTAAAATTATTTGAAATTTATTTGTGTGATCACGTGAATACTATATTAAAAAAAATCAATACTTGGAAAAAACTTATGTATTTATGAGAGCATTTTAATTTGTTTCCAAATCTTAAACTTAAACTGTAAAAGTTCAATTTTGAAAAGGCAGATATCTTTGCAAGGCACTATAAACAATTTCCTCAGATTCTTTGTTGACTGTTGCTTATTTAAAGGACTTTGAAACAAGAGGATGAAGTTAAGAGCTTCCGTCGCGAATATTAGTAAGAACTATCAGCTAATTTTGTTCTGCTTCCACTGAAAGTTTTACAGAATCATCATTTTCTCAGCATATCAAGCACGAAATCAAAAATCAAATTCGCAAACAAGTTAACTAATGTGTTAGCTTTTCAATAATGTATTGATCATTGAACATAATAAGGAAGTTTTCTTAATTTTGTGTGTAGGACAAGCTCAATATGAGAAGCGCAGTGCATGTTATATGACACATCTACGGGCACGGGCACTCGTCATGAGTTCGTCGTTAGCTATCGCTATCGTAATGGATCTCTCTCGTACTTATACACCGCGGACGTTTCTTTACTGAACAATATGGGATGAATCCAATAGGGTGAAAATCCCTGAAAAAAAATTAACTGTACAATATCCGTATGAAAATCCCCTTAAAAACCGGACAATAGTGGTAAACTGGCATAAAAACTAAATCGGACACTTTAATGGCATTATGTGATTTCCACAGGAGGGGGGAGGGATCTTTTCTTAAGGAATTTATCGTGCATTCTCGACTGATAATCGTCATTGTCCTTCTCTCATGGGAAAAAAATACTCGTATACTGGTATTTTCCGAACCTGTTACAGAGTTTTGGCGAGTTGATTTGTTTCTCTGGAATCTCCTTCTTTACCCAAATATATTTGCGTTTTAAATACAAATGCAGTTTGAGCGCAGCAACAGTTGAAAAATTTTGTTTCACATTTTACCGGTTTATTTGGCATGTACTGCCGACAGAATGTCCTTCCGCGTAACGGCACTAGTTGCTCATCCACTGTAATTCCTTCACCCGGAGTCAAAAGTTTCTTTTGCGTTATATTCCAATCATCTATAACTTCTTTCTCTCTTGCACCTTTTCCAGATCTTTTGAGTTTTTTATCGCAACAATTTTTGTTTTGAACTGACATGAACGACCCAAAAATTTAAAATTTTATTTTTGAGGCTTAAACTGTCGGTAGAACAAATTTTTCATAAAAAAATGCATTTTTCATTATTTTTTCAACCATATTTTTACTAATAGGGGAGATGAGGGCATAACGAGCACCCGAGGCATAATGAGAACTACGCTTTTCTACGAAAGTGCGTATATTCTTAAATAAATTTTCATGAGGATTTGTTTCGTACTTCCTATAGTATTAATTTTTCACAAAAAAAGGAATCTCCTTATTATCTTTACAGAGATATTTAAAAAAAACTAGCTTGGTTCTCAAGTTACGAAAATATTATAATTTTTGAGCACCACGAAATAAGCTCTTATGATCTTAAAATAACCTTGATCTATAGGGGAGAGTGGGGATACTTGATCCCCTTTTCTTATTTTCACCATATCTTTTTGGAAAAACTTAGCAACTCGCCGTCTTTGACATTTTCTGACAGCTTGTAACTTCAAGTTTCTATGCTCCAAAAATTAGAACGATACTTGAACCCGTTCATGAACTAGAAGCATTTTCGTGGGAGTAAAAAAAATGCGATTTTTCTGAAGTTAGGGGAGACTTGATCCCCTATTGAAGGAGACTTGATCTTTTATTCAGGAAGCCCTAATCCTTGTATAAAAATCAAACAAAACCCCAAGATAGAATGTTAATTGACTATTTTGGTCACGTTTGTTCTCATTTCACAATTTATAGCAGACATAAGAAGAAAATTCTATAACTTTGTCTCAACGCTAATAACATTGCATACTTAAAGGCGCTATTTTTTATAATTAAGAGAAAATTAATTATTTTTGCTCTTTTCTTCAGAAAATTGTTTGATAAATATTAGTTTTTGGATAAATATTAGTGATTTCGAAATCAGCAATCATAACAATCAATTCAGAAGAAGAATATGCCGTTTGGAAGGGGGATCAATTGTACCCAAATCTAGGGGATCAATTGTACCCATAATCAACATTTTAGAAAACTTTTTCTTAAAAAAGTTAAAAGTTTTCCATTGCTTTGAAAGTATGGCATTATGAAGTTCATTTTACGCTCGAACGATTGATATATTGGAACAAATATTTTTTTCATAATTTTCCCATGTAAGGATCATTTTAAAGTGATGAAAAAAGATCTTCAAGTTACATTTTGTGAAATTTTTCAAACAAAGTTCAATTACTCAAACAATTATTTTGTTAAAAATTTTTAAACTACAAGCATTGTTGTTTTGCTCATTTTGGCACATTTTTCTAGAACATTTGATCTTTGTAAGACATTCCAGTTTCGAGATATAGCTAAGGAATCAAGTATCCCCAGGGATCAAGTATCCTCATTTTCCCCTAATGTACGCACTGCAACATGATGTACACATTGTTTCTCAATTTTTACCATCATAAAATTTTTGATTTTTCACTTTTATCAATTTTAAAACACGTTTTTACTTAAATTTGTTGACTAGGGGCATATAGAGCACCATATTAACGAGGCATAATGAGCATTTTCTGCCGTAGAATCTAGCAGCGAATTAAAATTGATTTATAGCGCCACACCTTGACTATTTTTCATCCGACAATTTAGCCTATTGGTAAGGTGTCGGAGAGGTAATCAAAAGACTAGAGTTAGATTTCTGTTCGAGGTGATTTTTTTCCATTCACAATTCATGATCGATTTTTTTATTGTTACATTATACGGCTAGTAGCATCATCCTCCGAACAAAGCACTTAATGTTTGAGCTTGCGTGAATTGTTTGTATTCTACAAACAGACCTAGATTATTTTGTTATTGCTTTGTTTGATGAAACTACGAATCACCTGACTTCATCGAATTGAATTCGCTGCTAGATTCTCCGGCAAAAACGCACATCTTGCCCTGATTAATGGTGCTCATACTGCCTCAGAGGGGGTTCTCATTATGCCTCCACAGTGGCTGGTTTTCAGCTTTTGGCAAAAAATTTTAAAATGCATTTTTTAACGTTTTCATCTAGTTTTTCACGTTTCAGCCCGGGGGGAATAGGCTTTTCAAGTGTCTGAACACGAAACAATAATGTAACCTCCAAATTATAGCTATTTTCTATGGTTAAATAACCGTTTTCCTTAAGGTGGCCATTATGCCCCCATCTCCCCTACTGTTGATCATACGCAAAAATAGTTCAGATGATCGATGGTAAACTTATTCACCGTAAATATGCAAAAAAGAGTTTTCAAATTAATGTTTTTCAGTCAGAGATATTTGAATATAAGTAGAAGTACTTTTTTTTATTTTTCCAAAATTTTATATTTAAAGCATAACTCAAAAAACTGTTCTACTGAGATTTTTTGACGTAGAATTACGTATTACGGCAACACTATAGGGGGGTAAATTGAAATCCGCGAACGGATCTCGCGTCACGAAAAACGCCTCTTTCAGAGACATCTTTCTTAAAAGACATACCAAGCCTGCTTAACGTTGATTGGCTATTCGAAAAAGGAAAAAAAGCTTGGACGCCCCGCCCCTTGATGTTTTTTGTTTTTTCCAGCCAACGAAAGTTATAAAAGAAGGAGTCGACTGACGGTTTGTTTCATTCGTTAAGAGAAACTCAAACTTAACACAAGTGCAGCAGCAGAGATGGTCAACAGTGCGCCGGAAAAATTGTGACAGCTGAGATGATATCACACACACACACACACACACACACACACACACACACACACACACACACACACACACACACACACACACACACACACACACACACACACACACACACACACACACACACACACACACACACACACACACACACACACACACACACACACACACACACACACACACACACACACACACACACACACACACACACACACACACACACACACACACACACACACACACACACACACACACACACACACACACACACACACACACACACACACACACACACACACACACACACACACACACACACACACACACACACACACACACACACACACACACACACACACACACACACACACACACACACACACACACACACACACACACACACACACACACACACACACACACACACACTACCACCCACCCAACCTCACCACCCATCGCACACTACCGCCCACCCAATCTCACCACCCATCGCACACTACCACCCACCCAACCTTACCACCCATCGCACACCTCCACACACCCATCTCACCCCAACTATCGCATACCACCACCTACCCATCGCACACCACCACCTACCCATCGCACACCACCACCTACCCATCGCACACCACCCCACACCCATCCAAACCGCCCACTCAACGCACACGACTACCCAAAATTCAAAAAGATCAAGAACAACTCATTGAAAGTTTATGGCCCTGAAAAGGGCCGTTTATAATTCTTTGATGGAACGAAATCATGGTTAATCAAACGCTTTCTCCGGAACCCTAGGTAAAATCAACATTTTAAATTAGTGATTGCAATGTGATCTGAAGGGAAATAAAAACATAGGAATACTGATTCCAACGAGACGCATGAGGTAAACAGTTCGAGAGCTTTTGCACTGAGTCAAGCGTTTAGATCAAAGCAGTCATTGAAAGCTATTCTCGCAAGCGTTTGATACAAAGCTCGTGTGTTGATAACATTATTTGCATAACTGCCGGGCGCAATCATTTCGACGACATCGGCTTTGTTTCTGCTTATACTTATATTTAATTCGGCTTTTGTTATGCAGTTGAACAAGCTGCATACTATCTATATGGGTCGTTTTAGACCATTTATAGGTATTAAAACGACAATTTAGCGAAGACTGACTTTTCTTGAAGATTATTTCCTTTAAAAAATTAGACATACTTTATTCTAGAATGCTAATTTAAGACGAAAAACACATTGACACAAGACAGGCTGTCGTAATTCTACGTGAACTTATCGGTCGTTTCTTATGGGCGATGGGCGCGCTCGCAATCCCGGTATACGATTTTTCGTGTGTGAAACAGAGAGAGAAATAGCCTTCACTCCAATTTCACTCCGATTAGCTGTCATTCTTATGGAAATCTGTGTAAGAGTAAAGAGTAGGCTTTATTCTTTTTAGCAGGCCCAAGCCCAATATACAACCTCTGTAACTTTTTGATTTCTTTTTCGAACTTAGCGCCCGATTTCATGTCAAATATTTGGGTCAGTCGATGAAGTTCAGGATGTTTTATAAATTTTTTAAACTAGTTTTAGCGATTAGCGATTTAACGCCAGACACTGGAAAAAAAGCATGTATTAGCATTTTTCCTTGACTGATTACTTGTGGTGGAGTTTGTTCATCCGCTAATACAAAAGTTTGGCGAAAAAATAAGTGAAAACAATCATTACCGTCAAACGGGGCATCATTCTGTATCCAACCGTCAGATAGTTCGGATCGTGATATTCTAATCGTTAAATTTTGAAAAGTAGTGTGATTTTTTCTCGCGATTGCGTATCCATCTCGTGCGTTATCTCCAGCGCTTGGTCACCTGCTTGAGGTGGCGCGCCACAAAACTGGCATAAAGAGGATTGCTGCTAACACACCGTTACCAAGTGCGGTTGCTATGACGCGCAACAAAAAAGCGGGAACATCTGCCGCTAATCAACAAGCCAGTTGTTCAAAGCGACCTAGGTGTGAAGAAGATGCACCGTCGGATCATCATGCCAGGTTACTGGCAAACAACAGTTTTGCTGCGCTTCCAGTTCAAGATGTGCAAAAGAAATCGAAAGTGCCCCCATTATTTTTGACTTCCAAGGAAATAAACGCCCTCAGGAACGAGCTCACGGCGAAGCAAATTTTCCCTCTATTTAAGCTCTGCAGTATGGGGACAAAGATAATTTGTTCCTCCGAATCGGATTTCAAAGAAACCAAACAGTTCCTGCAAGACAAAAATCTAGAATTTTATACTCATGATTCTCCTGGAAATAAGCCGATGAAAGTAATTTTACGTGGTCTTCCGGAATTCAGCCCGGTGGACATATTGTCGGAGCTGAAAGCTTCAAAACTCAAACCGCTTAATGTTTTCCCTATCAAGCGGAAAGAAACTGGAAACTACCGGGACAAACTCTTTTTGGTTCACCTTGAGAAAGGGTCTGTGTCTCTGGAGAACCTCCGAAAGGTTAGGGCTCTTTTTAACATAATTGTTGAATGGGAGCGTTACCGGCCGAAAAAACGTGACGTGACACAGTGTGGCAAATGTTTGGCATTTGGTCATGGGACAAGAAACTGCTATATGCAAGCGCGGTGCAGTAAATTTGCTGAACACTTCCTGACTGAAGATTGCAATCAAATTGAAGAGAATCCGGAACCCAAATGTGCAAATTGTGGGGCTAACCATGAAGGCAACGATCGAGCTTGCCCCAAGCGAACCGAATTCATTGAAATACGCAAACAGGCTACTAACAGGAATCATCGTAAACAACGACTACCCCCTCCACCTACTATGGAACATTTTCCGCTACTCTGTACTAATGTTCCAAACTTACCTCCACTTTCGCTGAATCAACGCAAGGAAAATGTGCCGCAACCTTCCACTGTACAACACCGATTTGCAACAGCCGCCGCTGCCCATTCAGTCCAACTCACCGCTCCACCAGGCTGGAGAAAACCCGATTCTAACCTCGTCGCTCCTCCGTTAGATGATGACACCCTACTCGCCGGACCAAATGATGGAGTTTGTCAAAGACATGCACCAGCAATTACGCCAATGCCGTACAAAGCAACAGCAACTCGATGCAGCCACGATGGTACTTCTTAACTTTCTCAACAAATATGGGCCCTAACTCAATAAAGATTCTTAATTGGAATGCTTGTTCCCTCCGGAACAAAACCATCGAACTTGCCAATTTCCTGGAAAGTCGTAATATTGACATTGCTATCCTGACAGAAACTCATCTTCGACCAGATATCAACGTGTTCATTCCAGATTTTCGTTTCATAAGACTCGATCGTACTCAAGGAGTAGGAGGAGGAATAGCAATCGCACTGCGTAACAACATAAACTGCCGCCTGCTACCAAGTTTACGTACGGAAATCATCGAAGCTGTAGGAGCGGAGGTCGAAACAACTGAAGGAATTATAAACATAATCGCAGCATACTGTCCCAAACAAACCAACAGCCGTGATGGATCTGCAGCGGTTCTTGGGCGAGACATCATCAAATTGACCAGATGTAGCCAGCACTGATCGATCCGGTGCAAGCGTGCTGCTTATGCGCCACCCTCGAAGAGGGACAGCACACCAAGGTGAAAATGCCCGGCTGAGACTCACTTCAAGGCGAGTCCATATAGTCTTCCCGAAGGATGGAGGATCGAATCAGTCCGACTCCGAATTCACAAAGCCCACAAAACTCGAGAAAATTCTCGGACACACTCCCGAAAATTAACAAAACCTAGAAGATATTCCTCAAAAATCTCGGTACGAGACCACCCATACCTGAATTAATCTTCATAGGAACTACCATTCATTCCGCCCCGAAGAACAAGTGATTTTGGAAGTGGCTGCAGATGTGAGATCATCTGAATTTAATCCGTTACGCGTAGCGATGGGATTCCAAAATTAAATCGACTAAAATTCTTGGTAGAGTTCAAAAGCGATTATATTCTTCATTGAAAAAAGAGTGTATTAATAAATTTGTACAAAGGTGTTCATTCGGTGTATCAATTTAGTTCATTCATGTTATATGTATACATATGTATTTCCTACTCTCTACCTATCTCTTGTGCGTGCGTTTCTAGCTTATATCCTACCGTGCAGTGCTAAAGGCCGACGTTCAAGTGTTGAGAACGGCGTGAATTCCAACGATGACTCCAAAAGAGAATGTTAGGGTGGTCCACGCATTGCGCGACGTAGCTACGTTTTATGTTTATGTTCGAAAATTCAGTGTTAACACATTTTGATGCTGTAGTTTCTCTTACAGCTTTGTCGACAAATTATGTACATGTGGGTGATATTATTACTGAGCTGAAGTTTCCATTTCAGCGGGGAATATTTAGGATTTCATTTTTCATATATTCGATGCAGTGGTAGCGGCAGCCGTGACCGGCGCTCTAATGGGAGAACCAAAAGGGAAAAGAGTAATGTTCATTCGACTCACCGAGTATGTATGGTTTCAAACCTTCTCTCCGACGTTGGTGTGGCCCAGCTCAACCGCGGATGGCGCTTGATGACGTCGCTGCCGGTGATGACGTCGAAGGTGAGCGATGATGACGCTGCTCGCTCTCGACGATGCGGTGGTGGAATCCTTCCGATTCTGCGCGCCTAGTAGAAGTCGGAAAAATGATGTCGAATCGGGTTCGCTGAAACGGGGATGGGCCTATGACAATTTGGTTCCCCCTGGTTACCGAAAGGAGCGTGTTATGTTTCGATGTAAGATCTGTTACCTGAGCTGCAGTGTGACAAAACACGTGGTGTTCACTGGCTCAACTGGTTCCAAAACGGGCAATCAGGTGGTAGTTTCGGGCTCGAGGTGACGATATGGCCCGATAGTCTGGACGGATGGGCTGGGTGGATTGTTCCAGGTGACCGGAAGCGGCTGTAGGGCGAAATCAGGTTGCCTGTACGGCCTTAGCATTAGCACTTGCACTTGCACTACGGTATATTCTGCACGACTTTACCTTGCTTTTTGCAACAAAACGCACAAATTTGCCCTAGCTCGCGATATGTAGCCTAGAGGTGGGGCTACATATAAGAAAAGAAATTTAGCTTCTTCAATTTTAAAACCACATCACTTTATGGGTACCTTTTACAAAAGTAAAGGAATGTACGTCTCGCGAAACAAAGCGCACTTCCAAGCACATTTGCTGTCCAGATTGAAATGATCTTGCAGCGTGCAGCCTCAGATCAGGGAAGATGATCTCGGGCGTTGACCCGTGGCGGATATACGTTAATCCCGAAAAGTCTATTGAATATCTTCGGGATTTTGGCAGTTTTTGTTTGTCGCTCGCTTTGTCGACTGGAATTCGGGTCTCGCTGCAACTTTCTTAACCCTTCTGAGAAGCTTTATGCAATTCCACCTTCAAGTGAAAAGCCAGACTTTCCTCCTTCGATCGAAATCGATGAAGACACAGAACCGATCAATGCTGTGTTGCATACCGAAAGGCGAAACCGAAAGCTAGTCTTTCGGTTCTGGAGAATTTAAATTTTTAAGTGGTGCGACCGCTACATAACACCGGACTTGTTTTACGAAAATTTGGTTTTCGGAGTAAAACCAAATTTTCGTAAGGGAATTCAATTAAAAATTTAATTCATTTGTAGAATTGAAAACTATGTACAAAAATATCAAAATAAATCTAAACCTAACTTAAGCTACTATTTACAAAATGTACATTATCTTCAATATTCGCAATTACTAGAAAAGAGCATCTAAATTTTGAAATCTCCTACTTGCGTTCCGAATCTGGTTTCCACATTCAAATACCGATCACAAAATTATCTTCAACAACTGAAGAACCTTCCTGAATAACCAGGTCCATAGACTACAACCAACTTCAAATCTGTGTTTGTAAAAATGTTGAGTCTATTTCCCCAAAACTCCTTCCATTTTAAGCCCCAATAATTAACAAGTGAACTCCGCACACGAAACTCCAATCGATAGTCTGAAACATATTCGTGCCGGAATCCACTGACATTCCATTATGCTTGCCTTTTTTCCAAGCATATATACTCCATATATCTCCAAACATACTACACAGCTTCCATGCTCTACACCCCAAACTTGCTTTTGGGCAACCAAGACACATTTCCGCTTATTATTTTCCCATAATACTCAAATGCCAATTGATATTTAATTTTTCGAAACTTTCGAAAAAAATCAATTATTTCGGCATATCGTACCACCCTAATCCCCAAGAGTTCATTTCACTAACACAACGAAACCAGTAATTCATCCCAGCAAGCGAGAGACATCAAAATTCAAACGTAAACAAAAGTTTGTCGCGAGTGAAATTGTGTTCCACGTTCCAACAAATTTTCATCAGAAAACACGGTAAATGTTGCTGCTATTTCGTCCAAAACGAACTAAAAACAAAGCAGCCATCCTCAATTCATAAATAATCAACAAATATTGGCAAGTTAACCCGTTATTTTCTTTCTTTTCAGCAATCAACAACTGGATAAATCAGCAGGCTAGAGGCGACGATGATGGGACCGCTGAGCAACCGAAGTGTCGAGATCCACTTCCAATCGACTGTTTTGAAGAACATCCGGCTCCGGTGCATCAAAGGAAACAGCTATCGGTCCACAGGTAAGTCATTTGAACATTTTACTAATTCCTTCTTTTTGCTTTTTAGGTACGCACATCGGATGAACTTTCTTCCAGAAACAGGACCAAGGGCTTTCCATAAACGACGTAACACCTTCTTTCTTAGCCATCCCCGGATCAAGGGCTGTTTCCGAGCGTCGTTCTGTTCTTCGGTGGTAGTCGCTGGCCAAATTTCAGGAATCCATTAAGTGCTGCGGTCCGGTTGAATCTGGTGTCGGGCTTAATTTTCGTTGGCTAATAGACTTGCTCTATGTGGTAGACCCGTCCCACTTCTTATATGCCAGAACACCCAGTGATGGAACAGCTAAGCCTTCACCTCCATGCGCTGGTTTCACCGAAAAGGTGTTAAACCTCCTTTGACGAAACCACCCCACGACAAAGTGTCAGCCTTGCTGCTATCACTGGATCGTAATGCCAATTCACTTTTGGCCACTAAAGCAGCTCTGCGTGGGAGGCTAGTTTTCACTGCCCCCACAATTAAATTCATTTATATAAACTCAACAAAATAATACAAAAAAAAAAAAATTTAAACAAAATTCAATTAAGCATAATAATTCAAATTTTAAGCAAAAACAAATAACTTTATACATTCTAAAATCTACCACCTAGAATATAAGGCACTCAATGTTAGTTTTTAAGGACCTATTGTGAAATTAAAATTAAGGGAAGAAAAAAAAATATGTAAGTGGATAAAGAAAAACCACTTTAGGTAAGAACTAACATTAGGTTAAGTATGTTCACTACCAACTAACATTATTTACAAAATAGAACTTATAAAGAACAATGAGAAGAGGTTGATAAAAGTAGGTTACGGTTAGGGAACATTAGCGTATGCAAGATTTGCTTCCCTCTTCTCATTTCCCCCTTTTTTTTCTCGCGATTGTAGGTGTCAGTTTAGGGCGCGAATTGTTGTAGGTTTTCGGCCAGTCTAGGACGCAAATTAATTATCCTATTCGGCCAGTTTAGGGCGCGATAGATTTTGGCGGAACGCTCATAGAAAGACCGCGTATTTCAAGAACACGTGAACGTTACAGAGACAATCCGTTGTAGCCAGCTCGATTAACTTGGGTTGCTCAACATTGTCTTTTGATTATTCGACTTCTGAGTCTTTTCGCGATCAACGTCCGGGTTTCCCCACTGCCGGTCTCACGCTATGTTTCCGATTCACGTACTCCTCGTCAACGTCTTTCGACTCTGAGTTTTTCGAATGGGTAGGTCATCGTTCGTACGGTTAAACCGCAGAACTCGCTCTTATCTTCGGGTCGAGGGGAACGCTATACGTGCTACGACGGATCTCAAAGTAGGTTTAGGTGTCTTGAAATTTTATAAAAAAAATTAAAAATCGTTTTCCAGAGCACTTACAAGATCTCCCCCAGTAGAGAAAGGTTTTGTGGTAGGATTTTTGATCCTGTAAGGATGGATAGATATTTTCGTAACCAGAGCTAGGGCATCATGGTTCGTAGTCCCATTTCCCCTACAGAAAATTTACATAGCTAGAATTTATGATTGTTTAGGGACTCCCAGTAAACTTTTTGAGGAATTTACAGTGGAAAATTCCTAGTCTTTTCCCTTCGAGAGTTTCGATGTCATAGCAATGACTTCCCACTATTCTTTTGATAATGGCCGGTATATATTTCGGAGCCAACTTCCCACAAAAGGCTCTTCCTTTATCCGATTGTTCCGTGTTCTTTTTCAACACCTTCTCCCCCACAGCGTATGTTTGGCAATTTGCATTAGAGCGTAGGTTGTAGTGTGCCGCGTGTTTTTCGTATGCTCGTTTGAGGTTCTCCCTCACGTCCTTGAACAAATTCTCCCTTTCTTCCGAATTTAATCCTGCGTTGTCTGCACCTGCATCTCTCAGGGCTCGATACTCCCGTCCATCAGCTACTCGATTCCGCCCGAACATGATGAAGTAAGGGGAATATCTTGACGCTTCATGAATTGAATTCCTAACCGCGTTGACAATTGTCTGGACATTGTTCGCCCACTCGGTATGGTCCTTCTTTATTGAAGCGCGGATCGCCGTCGTGATAACCCGGTTCACTCGTTCCGAGTCGTTGACCTGTGGATGATAGTTAGGGGTTCGCCAGTGTGTCACGTGATACTTATGTAGGATACTTTGGAATTGGTGAGAGACGAATTGGGATCCGTTATCGGACAGGACTACTTCTGGAACACCAAATAGGAGGAACAGGTTGTTTTCAACGAACTGAACCAGCGACTCTGCAGTTGCCTGACGGAAGGGTTGAGCCAGCACGAACTTGCTGAACAGGTCTGTCACAACCAACAAGCAGGTATTTCGATTCTTTCCGGAAGCAGGTAGGGGACCAACGTAGTCCATCGTGAGGAACTGCCACGGGTACTCAGCGACTTTCTTTTGGGACGACATAGGTGGAGTTGTATTTTTGTTCGTAGCCTTACTTGTTTGACATTGAAGGCAACTTCTACAAAATTCCTTAATGTCGGACCTCATCCTCGGCCAGAAGTATCTCTCCCTGACGGCTGCCAGTGTTTTTTCTGCTCCGAGGTGTGCTTGTCCATGAATTTCCCTGACAATTTCCTTCCTATGTGACTCTGGTGGATACTTTTTCCAATGAAATCGTGCGTCTTCCAGCTTACCATCCATTTTGACGTACTTCATGACTTCTCCATCGATCACTCGGAAGTCGGGGTAGTTGTTCGGCTCTTTACAGATGCTGTCGGCAAGTTTCTGGTATTCATCGTCGACAGGAATGGCAGAAATGGCATCTATAGACCTTGATAGGCAATCGGCTAACACAGCTTCGCATTTCCGGTTTCTACGCCCATAGTAAAAAGCCACAACAGACTCTTAGCGTCAGTAATGACCTTAAAGCGGGTTCCCTCGACATAGTGCCGGAAGTTTTCTATGGCCAGCAAAACTCCTAGGCACTCCTTTTCGACGGCTGCATACCTTCGCTGTGTGCTGCTGAGTTTCTTACTAAAGTAAGCAATGATCTTCGTCTCTCCTTCGATCGTTTGGACTAACGCTGCTCCCACTGCGTTGTCTGAGGCGTCCGACTCAATCGTAAAAGGCAAAGCAAAATTAGGGTTTCCGAGGATCGGTGCTGAAACAAGCGCTCCTTTCAGCTCTGTGAAGGCTTGCTCTGCTGCTTCCGTCCACACAAATTTCGTCTTAGTCTTTTTCAATAAATCAGAGATAGGCGACACTATCCTACTGTAATTCCCGATAAATCTCTGGTAGAATCCAGCTAGTCCGAGTAATCGTCGAATGTCCTTGATGCACTTCGGTCGTGCATAATCCAAAATTGGGGCTATTCTAGAGTTATCAATCGAAATTCCCTCCTCGGTGAGGAGATACCCTAAATAAGTAACCTGCTTTCGGCAAAAGCGACTCTTGTCTAAAGAGATGGTTAGGTTTGCCCCCGATAACCTTCCCGCTACAATCTTCAGCAACTTAACGTGTTCGACAAAGGTGTTCGTCGCTATGACAATATCGTCAAGATAGACGAACACGTGAGGTTCGAGATCAAAACCGATCACGCGTGCCATTAGCCGGCACATTGAAAAAGGTGCGTTGGTGAGACCAAACGGGCACACCTTGAATCGCCAAAGACCCTGACTCGTACGAAACGCTGTGTAATCCCTTGATTCTTCCTTTAGTGGGATTTGGAAATAAGCGTCTTTCAAATCAACCACTGAGAAGAATTTCGCTTTCCCGAGTTTGTGAAAAATACCACTCATGGACCGCATTGGATATGAATCCTTTTTGGTCAGAGCGTTGATTTTTCTGGAGTCTAGGCATATCCTCAACTTCCCATTTGCTTTCCTCACTGGTACTAGAGAGGTCGCCCATTCGCTCGTACACTCCTCTATGGCATCCATCTTCTTGTACCGCTCCAATTCCGCTTCCATCTCCGCCTGAATTGTCGGTGAGCATCTGTAAAGGGGTTGTCGAATAGGTTTAGCCTCCTCCTTAAGCACGATCTCGTGTTGCAGCATAGTTGTTCTCCCTAGACGATTCTCGGTAGTCACTGGGAATTGACGAATGGATTCCACCAAAGCCTCTCTTTCCCTCGCGGTTAATTCATGCTCCGTCTCGATGGTTTCCGGTGTCGCTGATGATGGTTCTGGAAGTTCCAAAGCGGGGATATCCAATGTCTCATCTGGTTCTGCTTGTTTTAATATCGGTAACGTCTCGATCGGGCACAGTGTTAACTCGATTGCTGCTACTCCTGCCTTTGTAGCTTTCCTGTTCTCCATCGTGACATGCTCGTATCCATGCTTGCCCTCAATCATCGGTTGGATTCTAAAAGACTTCCAGAAATTATATCCCAATATTAACTTCTGGCTAACCTGAGGGACAACCAGAGTTGGGATCACTCTTGTCGCTCCTCGAAATTCTATCGGGAGTTGTACGAACCCCAAGCACTCATGGGTCGTTTTATCAGCCGTTACAATTTTAAGTGGACTCGGATGCAGTTTGAGGCCGTTTTTCTGTGCGATATCCACGATACTCGTCACACTTATGCTAGCCCCAGAATCTAAAAGGGCGTCAAACTCGTTTTCAAATATTTTAACGGTTACATGCGGGCATGTTTCCGTCTGTACTCTCACTTCGCACACTTGTGAGAAAGGGTCCTTGAAGTCTTCGTCGTCGGGAGCGGGATTTTCTGATGGAATGCTATCGCTCCCTTTTGTGCATTCCATGTTCAGTTTCCCGCACGTGCGTTGCGTGGGTGGTTGTCGCAAAACGTCGAAGTCTTTCCAGGGTTGCCGCAGATGTAGCAGAAGATCTTCTTGTCCTCTTTACACTGTCTCCATAGGTGGCCAGGTTTCCTGCAATTCCAGCAAAACATGGTCGGTCGGTCGCTCGTCGTTGTCGGTTTCTGGACGCTCTCGTTGTGCTTCGGTCTCCTGGTGTAATCGTTTGCTCCTCGTGGTCTATCTTGAAGTCTGCCAGCAATCGCGTTGACCTCCTCGGTCTCCGAATACTCTGAGTACGACGGGTGTGACTCTTCTTCCGCTTCAATGTGGTGCAGGTTTGAAGTTCGTCCTGCTCCTTCCCTGAAACCTTGAAAGGCTGGATCGTTTGCGTCGATCCGATGCGCGTAAAACTCTAACCGGCCAAGATTTTCCACCGTTTTTAACGATAACCTAGACCTGTAATGGGGACGCATATTTTCAAATATTATTTGAAATAACCTACGCTGACTTAACGGTTTAGGTAAAGTTTTGTTCATCCTTTCAATGTCCATCTTGAAAGCAAGAAAAGTTTCATTCCGCTGTTGTTTTCGTCCTTCAATTTTCAGTCGCGTACCCTGGCCCTGACTCGGATTCCCGTACATATATCGAATACGTTCTTCAAAATCTTTCCAGGTCGAAAACTCATCCGCGTAACAAAGATACCAGTCGTACGGCTCCTTTCTAAGAACGGTGTGGATCCGTTGCAGTAACACGTCGTCTGCAATCCTATCCATTCTCGCTAGACGTTGAACCTTGTGGAGGAAGTCTTCGAGCGAACGGTGCCGTGGATCCCCATCGAAGGTCAGATGCCATTTCTCCATTCGCCTGTCCGCGTTCTGAATTTCGGCATCAGAGACGAGTCGTTGCAGTTGTCTACACGGGTAAGACTCGGGTTCTTCGTCCTCCGATGAACTGTAGTTCTGCCTGACGTGCTGTCTATTCGTCGTTCTACTTCGAAAACGGTCACGTGGGTCACGGTCCTCCTCGCTGTCGTCACTCGTCCTATCTCGTACTGCCATTGAACTGCGTTGACGTTGTGGTTTTCCAACAAAACCTGCTGATTGTCGTCGGTTGTCGCCATAGTCCTCCTCTGACTTCCATTTCCGGTCATGATTGATTACTGGTCGCTGCTTGGATAGATTCTCCATGTCACGTGGTTCAAAAATACCCTCAACCGTTCTTGGATTAGGCGTTTTCTGACACATCCCTGCTAGTTGTGCCTCTAGTTCAGCAATTCGTCTCTTCAATCCTGCCGTCTCGTGGTCGCTAGTGGTAGTCCTGTGGTCCTGACGCAATTGTTTTGGAACTGCTCCCGTATACGGTGCTGTTGTTTGTGACCAAACTGTGTTGACTGCCGGCGGTGCTTGAAATTGACCCACAGGCCAAATCGAAGGTGCGGTGTAGAAGTTCGGAACGGTTCCGGGAAACGGGACCATTGGAGGTGAACTGAAGGTCTGAGGTAGCGATGCACTCCCAAGTGAGTGTTGCGTACTCATCCCTGCAGTCATCCCAAGAGCCGTCGTTCGTGGTTGGAAAGGGGAAGTTGTTCCAGGCGGGACAACAATTTGAGTTGTAGTCACTGGTGAGCTATGTTGGTGCATTTGCGGTGCATCCTTGTGACTTGTAACGGTTGTGGGGTTGTCCTTCACCACACGTGTGTGTTTGTGATGCTCCAAATCCGATTCGTTCTCTGAGGTTAACTTTTTTGCTGGCCTAGATTGTCGATATTTATTTAAAACAGACCTGATGTCATTCGCCAATTCTCTGACCATATCCTTAGAAGCCTGGTCGGGTGCTCGGCTTCTCAACGTACGCTGTAAATAGTGTTTTAATCGAGAAAAGCTGACCTCGTCAGGCTTGTCCTCCAGTTTCTGACGTAAATCGTTCACGATGCCTGCTATTCGATCAAACTCTTGCTCGATGGTGTAGGGTGACACGTGTTCTCGGTTTTCCTTTGCGTCTTCCTGGAAAAGCCTCCCCAATAGCCTACATTGCTCATCTCGATCGCCTTCTAGAGCCTTCTCCTCACCTCGAATTAACAATTCATATTTCACTTCGTCGTTCGTGAGGTGATCTACCCGCGGAAAACTTGCCATTTTTAAAATATGAATAAATTTTAAAATACCAAAAAGTGTGAATGAGAAAAAAAAAATTGAATTCAGGTAAGTATTAACTAAAAGAATACTTAAAATAATAAAAAAATAAGAAAAAATAATAAATTTGATTGAAATAAAGTAAAAAAAATAAAATATTGAACTAATAAAAAAAATTAGAAAATGTAATAATAAAAAATAATGGAAAAAAATGAAACACAACTTCCTCAGACAAAAATTTCTCTTCTTTCCACTCCGAAATTTCAAAAGCGATCTTTAAAACAGTGCGCAATTGCACACGCAGAACAGTATAGTAATTTCTATACGCAATAAAAATGTACCTTAATATTTTCCAAATAAATCATTAACTTTAGCTAATCCCTAAATGTACATAGTGTTTTTTTTTATTAATTTACTCCAAAAAGTTTTTCTTAAACAAGTCCAAAAAATATTACAACCTATTAATTCTCCATAAAAATCCTAAAAACGAGCAGTTTTATCATCTGCTTTGAGGCATAATAATCGCGTGTTCTCCAAATAGAACCTTTTCGTTGGGCGCCAATTTGTAGCCAGCACTGATCGATCCGGTGCAAGCGTGCTGCTTATGCGCCACCCTCGAAGAGGGACAGCACACCAAGGTAAAAATGCCCGGCTGAGACTCACTTCAAGGCGAGTCCATATAGTCTTCCCGAAGGATGGAGGATCGAATCAGTCCGACTCCGAATTCACAAAGCCCACAAAACTCGAGAAAATTCTCGGACACACTCCCGAAAATTAACAAAACCTAGAAGATATTCCTCAAAAATCTCGGTACGAGACCACCCATACCTGAATTAATCTTCATAGGAACTACCATTCATTCCGCCCCGAAGAACAAGTGATTTTGGAAGTGGCTGCAGATGTGAGATCATCTGAATTTAATCCGTTACGCGTAGCGATGGGATTCCAAAATTAAATCGACTAAAATTCTTGGTAGAGTTCAAAAGCGATTATATTCTTCATTGAAAAAAGAGTGTATTAATAAATTTGTACGAAGGTGTTCATTCGGTGTATCAATTTAGTTCATTCATGTTATATGTATACATATGTATTTCCTACTCTCTACCTATCTCTTGTGCGTGCGTTTCTAGCTTATATCCTACCGTGCAGTGCTAAAGGCCGACGTTCAAGTGTTGAGAACGGCGTGAATTCCAACGATGACTCCAAAAGAGAATGTTAGGGTGGTCCACGCATTGCGCGACGTAGCTACGTTTTATGTTTATGTTCGAAAATTCAGTGTTAACACATTTTGATGCTGTAGTTTCTCTTACAGCTTTGTCGACAAATTATGTACATGTGGGTGATATTATTACTGAGCTGAAGTTTCCATTTCAGCGGGGAATATTTAGGATTTCATTTTTCATATATTCGATGCAGTGGTAGCGGCAGCCGTGACCGGCGCTCTAATGGGAGAACCAAAAGGGAAAAGAGTAATGTTCATTCGACTCACCGAGTATGTATGGTTTCAAACCTTCTCTCCGACGTTGGTGTGGCCCAGCTCAACCGCGGATGGCGCTTGATGACGTCGCTGCCGGTGATGACGTCGAAGGTGAGCGATGATGACGCTGCTCGCTCTCGACGATGCGGTGGTGGAATCCTTCCGATTCTGCGCTCCTAGTAGAAGTCGGAAAAATGATGTCGAATCGGGTTCGCTGAAACGGGGATGGGCCTATGACAATTTGGTTCCCCCTGGTTACCGAAAGGAGCGTGTTATGTTTCGATGTAAGATCTGTTACCTGAGCTGCAGTGTGACAAAACACGTGGTGTTCACTGGCTCAACTGGTTCCAAAACGGGCAATCAGGTGGTAGTTTCGGGCTCGAGGTGACGATATGGCCCGATAGTCTGGACGGATGGGCTGGGTGGATTGTTCCAGGTGACCGGAAGCGGCTGTAGGGCGAAATCAGGTTGCCTGTACGGCCTTAGCATTAGCACTTGCACTTGCACTACGGTATATTCTGCACGACTTTACCTTGCTTTTTGCAACAAAACGCACAAATTTGCCCTAGCTCGCGATATGTAGCCTAGAGGTGGGGCTACATATAAGAAAAGAAATTTAGCTTCTTCAATTTTAAAACCACATCACTTTATGGGTACCTTTTACAAAAGTAAAGGAATGTACGTCTCGCGAAACAAAGCGCACTTCCAAGCACATTTGCTGTCCAGATTGAAATGATCTTGCAGCGTGCAGCCTCAGATCAGGGAAGATGATCTCGGGCGTTGACCCGTGGCGGATATACGTTAATCCCGAAAAGTCTATTGAATATCTTCGGGATTTTGGCAGTTTTTGTTTGTCGCTCGCTTTGTCGACTGGAATTCGGGTCTCGCTGCAACTTTCTTAACCCTTCTGAGAAGCTTTATGCAATTCCACCTTCAAGTGAAAAGCCAGACTTTCCTCCTTCGATCGAAATCGATGAAGACACAGAACCGATCAATGCTGTGTTGCATACCGAAAGGCGAAACCGAAAGCTAGTCTTTCGGTTCTGGAGAATTTAAATTTTTAAGTGGTGCGACCGCTACACAGACATCGGGGACAGTTCATCATTGCCGGTGACCTCAACGCAAAACATCAAGCTTGGGGTAACACTCGAAGAAATCTCAATGGCAGCATCCTCCAGAAAGATCACGAAGAAGGCTTCTATACTATCTTGAATCCGGATACCCCAACCCGTCTGAACCGATCTGGGGCACATGCTACCATTGATTTTTTCATTACGAACCTGACCAACAACATCTCGAAACCTCTCGTATTCCAAGAACTAAGCTCGGATCACTACCCAGTGTTGGTAGAAGTTGGATCCATGGTCAATCGGCATCTCATCACTCGGCGTAATTATCATCGTGTCAACTGGGAGCAGTTCCATCGCAGTGTGGATGCAGGCGTTAACTTTGCAGACTACCCGGAGACAATTCAAGACATCGATCAGCATCTCTGGAACATCGAGGACGCAATAACTCAAGCCCGGGAGCAGCATGTGCCTAAAGTCCGCCAGGTAAGCAACACTCTAACTATTGATAGACTCACTAAAGATCTTATTCGTACCCGTAACATCATCCGCAGACAGTATCAGCGAACTGGTCTGTCTTTCCTTAAAAGCCATATCAATCGATACACAAAAATAATCAAGATGAGACTTGTGGACATAAGGAATAATGATTTTTCTAACAAGATCCGCTCTCTCCCAGATTATGGAAGGCCATTTTGGAAACTAGCCAAAACCTTAAAAACTAAACCAAGACCCATCCCCCCCCTGATTCCTCTCGATAACAATAGCTCCATAGATCGCCTCATAACTCCTGCTGAGAAGGCTGCTGAGATAGGTCGACACTTTGTAAGCTCCCACAATCTCGGGCACAATATTACAAGTCCATATACAACTGCCGTTAATGAATTCATAAATAACAGTCACCGAATCCAAAATGACTTCTCTGAACAACTGGAAATCACAGCTGACGAATTGTTCGGTTACATCAAATCATCAAAAAACATGAAAGCTCCTGGATTCGACAACATATTGAATTTAGAACTCAAGCAGTTAAGTCTAAGGTTCTTTGACCATCTGGCAACGATTTTCAATCAATGCATCCGCCTTAGCTATTTCCCCTCACACTGGAAATCAGCAAAGGTTATTCCTATCCAGAAAGCTGGAAAAGACCCATCGTCTCCCAAAAGCTATCGCCCCATCAGCCTTCTCTCAGGATTATCCAAATTATTTGAGAAGGCAATCAATCAGAGGCTTCTAGCATCCGCTCATGAGAAAAACGTGCTACTTGAAGAGCAATTCGGTTTCCGAAATGGCCGCTCTACTGTTCACCAATTGATACGTGTCTCCAACATCCTCAAAAGAAACAAATCAGTCTCTAAAACCTCTGCCATGGCCTTGCTTGACATAGAAAAGGCATTTGACAACGTATGGCATGATGGTCTCATTTATAAACTGCACCAGTACAATCTTCCCAACTACTTAGTAAAAATCATACAAAACTATCTATTGGAAAGGTCCTTCCGAGTTTCACTAAACGGAAATATTTCCGATGCTCATTCTATTCCTGCCGGTGTTCCGCAGGGAAGTATACTAGGCCCTCTCTTATTTAACCTGTTTACCTCAGATATACCCTCAACCCCTGGAAACGGATCTCTGTCGCTTTTTGCTGATGATACTGCAGTCGTCCACAATGGTAGGGTAATTCGAGCGCTTAAAAATAAGCTACAGCGAAGCTTGGATGTCTTAGCAAGTTACTTTACTAGTTGGAAGATCTGCATAAATGCGGCAAAAACCCAAGTCATACTATTCCCCCATTCCCTGTCTCATAAACTTGTCCCTACTGAAGATTGTAAAATTTCTATGAATGGCACTACAGTAGAATGGTCGCATGATACTACCTACTTAGGAGTTACCCTAGACAGTAAACTGATTTTCAAACAGCATATCGAAAAAACTATAACCAAATGCAACATATTGATAAAATCACTGTATCCTTTAATCAACCGAAAATCCACACTGTCTCTGAAAAATAAGCTTGCTCTCTATAAGCAAATTGTACTTCCCGTGATTGAGTACGGTATGCCAGTCCGGGAGAGTTGTGCAAAATCTCATCATCTTAAACTCCAGCGAATACAAAATAAATTCCTTCGTATGATACTAAATACCCCCCCAAGGACTCGTACCTCCGTGGTCCATGATTTGGCAGGAATTCAGACCCTTGAAAATCGCTTTAGTGAGTCTATTCATAAGTTCAGAGCAAGTTGCCGAGCATCAGAACACCAGATCATACGAGATCTAGTTTCCCCCTAGGTTATCAAATGTATTATTAGTTAGGTAGGTTATCAAATTATTTTTCCTATTTAAAACCAACAACTCACTAAAAGTGAAAATGATTTGTACTCTAAAATGTAAACTAATTGAATCAAACGAAACTTGAAGAAGATCCATGATTGTAGAGCTTATTAGGCTGATCAACAACTATGTTAAATCAAATGTATAACCATAAAATCAGAGAAATAAAATGTTATTTTACTACTAAAACGCGGCATCATGCAACAGCGGAGTTAGATGCAACATTTGTATACCACAGCAATGATATAATTTTTAATTTTACTTAACGTAATCGAATTATTATTTAATGAATAAAACACGCTGACGACTTTTTTTCACATCTTAAGTTAGTATTTTACAGAATTGCAGTTTCATTCAAACTTTTAAAAAATCCATCAATCATTGTACAAATTTTAACATTAATCGATGCCGCATAAAACTTTACCCAGTATGACGGATTGACTTGATGACATCACTTTTTACTGGTTTAATGATCCTATTCCAATATTGTTGTGGTTTTAAATATTTTTCGAACAATCATAAATTTTTTTTATATAAATTTTTTTATAATTCAGTTACCTTTCTTGTGTAAGATGCAACGAAATACAAATCAAAGAGACGCCTTGCAAATCTCGTTTCCATATTTTCGAATATGATTGTTTTGCATCACGCATTTGTCAACATTGAAATTTCATTCATCCAAACCTTATTTTTATGATTTCAGTTATTAGAATTTTTTGTAGTGTTTTTTTGCCCCTGAATGTATGCAATATTTTTATGTTCAGAAAAAATGTTAAATATGTTTCAACAGAACTTGAAATTACCGCAATTGGTGTTTTTATGAGTAATGGTTTTTATGACATCAAAAATTTATCATAAAAAATCTACATTTAGACACGTTTCATTAGATTTTTCATTAAAATCAAAGTTTGTTGCAAGTTACCCGTTTTCCTAAATATAGTGAAAATCTCATGTTTTTTTTTTATTAAAAATATCTGAACAAACCAATCATTTTTCTGACTATGTCAGTTGGATATCCCACTAACCTTAAAACTATTGATGCATAAAGGGTATGATTATCTCTTGATGTGAGTTTTTTAGAAGCCATTGAAGTTGAAAAGTGTTGCATGTTGCCCCAGTTGAAGGTATCTAACAAAAACGGAAGAGGGAAATAAGCGATTAGCGTTTTAATGCCGAACACTGGATATTAGTAATTGAATCGAGGTTCTTTTTATTGGAATCTTGTGTTTCACTTGATTATAAGTTGCACCTTGATTATCAGGCACCTTTAGATGTGTGTACACAGCAAAAAAAGTATTGTGATATTACATCGAAAACGTGCACATAACTTGAGTCGCTAATGGTACCTAATATTACATCATTTTGATGTTCAAGCTTTTGCACACATAGGATGTACAAAATTACACGAAATGATTGTAGCGTAGTAGACGGATTTGAGCATACAAAAAATAGAAGGCTTCCGATACGAGTCGTTTAGATTTAGCATAACTTTTTTGGATAAATTTTTATTGATTCAGGATAATTTGTCAATATTCAAATATTAGTCTCAGAGTTCAGACTTTGGTTTGTTTCTAGGAGTTCAGGAATTTGAAAAGTAAATCAGAATTAGGACTTACACTCATCAATAATTTTTTAATTGAATATTTGTCATCAATCAGATGAGCTTGGCGTTAAAGTTTAATTTTTGTATACATTATTTGTCTCTTGAGAAGCCTCGAGCCTAACAATATAAGTAAAACTATCACCTACATTATCTGGACAACATTATCTAAATCTAAAAATAGGAGTGTTATTCTTGGGCTGTCTGGAAAAAATGGTTTTTTTTGGAGCGATCGATTAACCTTTTGAAAGGGAGGACACGTCCAGAACACGAATTCTTTTCGTCTGCTTTGCAACTTCCTCAGTTCTGAAAACTTCTGACATAATCCACTTCCTTTTCAAAACATAACTTGAGTTTCGGCCTCTTGCACGATGATGGAACAATGAATAGACATTCAATTGTATTCTTGGTCAGCGTTTCACACATCAGATAATTCCAATCCGCGTCTCCAAGCTCTCGTGTTTGCAAACTAGAACTGATAGTCTCTGTTAGAAATTAATTGAAAAATTACTGAGAGGATGAACAACACAAAATACTTATCTTCGTATCCGGATGTTTAAAAGCCTCGAATTTGTTTGGGATTGGTGGTTTGGGCAAATAGCCTAAAAACAATAAAAATATGAGAATCAGTTCGGAGATGGGGTTTTGCTAAGAATTTTGATGAAATTTTGTAGTACTTACCAGCAGAACAAATCCTCCTGAGCCCCGCAATCCGTTTCTCAGTTTTTGATATTGATAAAATTTCAAACGTCAATTGAAAATAACATTGACTACTTGATGCAGTATTACATAGAAGGTTGAGATATTACACTACATGACTTGTTTGCGTTGTGTACATCATTTTGATGTAATATTTTAGCGAAAATCCTGTCGGTCACAGAAATTACATCGGTCATCGTTACATTTTTTTTTGCTGTGTAGTCAACAAATGCTATGCTATTCTTTAAAAAAAGATAGTAATTGTTTGCATTTTTTTTATTTTTTTATATCGTTTGAATTGGTGAAATCCACTTGAAAACCTAGTTTAACTTTAAATTTGAAATAAAAAATCACAACACTATAAAATGCTCTTTCCCATTCAACACAAATATAAGTAATATAACTGATTGCCATGTTTTTTAAAGTTGAGTACTAAAAACTCATAGCGAATTTTTTTATGATTCCGGATTTGCCTGTCGATCCGTTCGAATAAAAAAACGACTTTCGATTTTTGAGTTGATCCATACGTTGGTGTGCGTGAGAGCGAGCGCAATGTTTACATGAAGCTGCTATTTCATTTTCCATTATGGATTTTCTTCTCTCGCGGTTCTATTTACTTCTGCTGGTCAACGATTAAAAATTATTTTCATAATTTTGATGTTTTGTGAAAAAATGGAAACAACTAACATCAACCCGTTCGACTATGAACTGGTGGTCGACGGATGCGGCAGCGTCGTTCGGAATGGAGAGGATTATGTGCTGTTACAACACAAAACAAGTAAGTAAAATTTCAGATTCAGATTCAGATCATTTTTCAGATACAGATTAGAATTCAGGTTCTGATTTCCGATTTAAGATTCGAATTCCAGATTACGAATTAAATTACGGATTCAGATTTCAAATCAAATTTCAGATTCAGATTAAGGTTTCAGTATCTGATTCGAGATTCAAATTTCTGTTGTATACTGCTTACCGGAATACCATTTACCGGATTGTATTATTTACCGGAATTCCATTTAACGGAGATCCATTTACCGGAACTACCATTTACTGGAATTTCTTTGAAACGTATAAATTTGGGTTGTATCCCATTCAAAAAAAAAATCGCCTGCAGGACCATTTCCCAGAGTATACAAACTGGAATCCGAAAAAAAAGAACTTGTTTCCAAAAAAAAAGGGTTTGCGATTAGCATCGCAAATTCCTTGCAAAGTAATTGACAACATATCGTGGCGATTGACATATGTTTGACGAATTTTTTTTGCGGGCTTCCTTATGGAGATGTAGGACCCGTCGATGCACCCGATGACGTCAGGGAATCCTGAAATCTGAATAATTAAAATAATAATAGATTTTATCTACAGTACCGTTCATAATTCTATAGGAAAGAGATGCGCGCTAACTGCCAATTCAACTGCCCTGCGGATTCGGGACAACACTTGTAGGCGGCATTTAGGACAGTGATCGCTCAGTAGTTTTCACAATCCAATTTGACACCCTTCTCGCACATGGGGAATATTGCCCCCTCCTTCCACTCCTCTGGTAGCTGTTCTGTGTCCCAGATCCGGACTATCACCGCGTGTAGGCAATCGACCAACTTCCCAAGCAACCAAAAGTCGCTCACTTACTTAAGCATGGAATAACAAAGTTCGTATTTGGCTGAAAAAAGATGTTTTGAGACATTCAGGTGCTATTACCTTTAAAGTCACCTACAAATCTACAGCGCCTTTTAAAAGGTGAAAAAGTTGATTACGGGACTTTTAAGCGCATCTTACGAAACATCATTCAAGAAATGCGCAAAATGTTCGCTTAGCACTTTCTAGAACCGTTACGGAACCATCTTGGTAACGCAAAGAACTTGTTTGCACCTTTAAAGAGACATGTCGAAATTTTCTGCCACCTGTCTATCAAAATTTACATATGTTGATTGTTCACATGAGAAGAACTGAAGAACTGAACTGAAGGCTGATTAGCATTCTCTACCGCAACTTTAATGAACTTAAAGTATATGCGAGGTTAACGGTAGAACACGTACTAATGGAATGTCCTCAATATTCAGGCCCTAGATATGCATACCAAATAGATCCGGAACGCACTCTCGAACGATGCAGTAGAAGAAGAAAAATGTTGTGTTTCCTGAAAGAATCTTATATAATTAACGAATTGTAAGAAAAGCCTTTTTCCTAGAGACGAACCAGCCAAAGGCTGAAAATCTCTCTAATAAAGACATAAAAAAAAAGCTTTAAAGTAGCTTTAAGAACTTAAATTTTCTGCTGTATAGAATTCTCTAGGAACATGGAGAAGGGCTGATTAAGCTTCTTTGGGCACGTTTCAAGGGATTTCTGGTTGCTTGGGTTGTCGGGGCCCATTTATGGAAACAAGAGATTCTTCATTAACTGATCAGTTAAAAAAAAGGTTGTTGATCTATTTTACGTTGAAAATTTGAACTGGTAAAATCATCAACGTAAACGGCTACGGAATTTAAAAGTTGAAGTGGCAGTGTGCGCGCATCTCATTTCTATTGAATTATTAACGGTACTGTACTTGAAATGTTATATAATATCAATACTGTAGAATTCAGCCGCTGTTTTTTCCTTATCAGCTACGGTTTGGGGAAAATGCATAACGTGTTTTGAAATTTCATGAAAGAAATTCAAAATGTCATTCAAATGGTTGTAGAACGTTGTATCCGCCATATTGAATAGAGTTCCCACTACCCTGTAAGTGGTTTTGTTACCCGTAAACCTATAAATAAAAGGGATAAGCAATAAATATGTTCTATGTGAATACAGTAAGATTTTTTTATACGCTGTAATACGTACCGCGTAGAAAAACCGCGTTAATTCAAAGAAAAACGTGTTAATTGCGGAAAACAAACGAAATGATAATAACATGACAAGGTATCATTGTCATGTCATTACATTGTCATTGTCATGATATTGTCACGTCATTGTCATGTTATATCATTATCATGACATTGTCATGTCATTGTCATGATATTGTCACGTCATTGTTATATCATTATCATGTCATATCATTATCATGACATTGTCACGTCATTGTCATGCCATGTCATTGCCGTGTCATTGTCATATCATTGTCATTGTCAAGGTATTGTCACGTCATTATTATATCATTGTCATTGTCATATCATTATCATGACATTGTCACGTCATTGTCATATTATTGTTATGTCAATGTCATGCCATTTCATAATCATGTTATTGTCATGACACTGCACTGGCGTGTCATTTTCATGTCATTGTAATTGTCAGAGCTAATATTCTTCCACCTTAAAAAAATTCTAAGCGTTTTCATTTGAAAAGGACTGCAGTCTCATGAGAATATTTTCTCTCAGATATCGTGTTACTTGCGAAAACCAAGTAAAAAATCGATTTAATTCCCGAAAATGGCTTAAAAAAGTCGTATAAAAAACCGCGTAAAAAATCTTACTGTATTTTTCTCATCATTTTCTATCGCATTTTCGAAATGAAGAAGAAAATTATATACTTAGCGTTGCAAGTTCTTTTTATTTAGATCACTTACCATAAAAAGGCCCGTATTTGATCTTTCGCAGGAGTGTTGCAGCGACCAGGTCCTCTATTTTCCCGATAAAATGAAGATTGAGAATACTGTTGAATAATTTTTTCAGCCGTGTTGTTGTTGTTATTTTTTGCGGTGGTACAATGCACTCCTCCACATATATTTTTAAATCATCTACATTTTGTTTTCCATGTCTCAGTAAACACACATTGCTTCTCAGTTGATCTTATTTCAATGCTCAATTAAAAAAAGTAAAATTCAACTGAAAAGGATTACGTGCCATGAAGTGATGCCATGAAATTAATTTTCGCACTTACCTCCGAATCTGAAAATTTCTCCACAACGTCGGCTACAAAACTTTCCACCCGTCTCTTTTTCTTTATCGGTGGCTTACCAATAACCTTCACTAATGAAATTTCGAATTCCGGATCGGAATCCGAATCGAGATCCGATTGAATTAGTTCCGAAACAATTTCGCGGCAACAATAATTTTTCCGTCCATTTTGTTCGACTTACCGACGTAATATAAATTACTGTTTTGCTTTCAGCCACCAACAGCTGTTTATTGTTTTGACAACAACGTTGAGTGTATTGGTGAACTTCTCCCAAAACTGACTTTCTTCTCAGGGCGACTCCGTACGTTTTTCGAGCGAACCTAGGTTGTCTCTAGAGCAAAAAATGAACACGATGACAGCAGTTAGAGCGAACCTAGGTTGCCCCTGGTTTGCCTCCAGGTGAAAAAAAAAATACGGCATCAGTGAGTGCCTTGCGAACTTAGGTATAGATATTTTGTACAACTGACACGTTTTATCATTTCTGAAACAGTACTATCTTGACACTTCCTAATTTCTTGATTGGTCAGAGTATATTATGTTTCGTTTTGAATTTTAAGTTCTATAGGGTTACTTTCGCTCGTTCCAAAAAAAAACCAACTAGAAATCGATAACCGAGCCCCTCTATGTGACCACACGATTGTCGTATAAGTCATTTTGATTTTATCGATACGATTATAACTTTATCCCACAAAACCGAAAACAATCGAAACTTCACTTCAAATGCCGAAGCTATTATCGAGAGGGGATCTTTGAAATTGAAAATCTTTAACCGAATTTTTCGATTCCCAATACCGATAGCCCGGATAACATCACCGGGACCGGCTCGATCCTTTAGAGACGCTCAACAACTGCCATTAATCGGATGGCTTTCGGATATATGTATGTCGTAACCATCGCCATCATCGTCATTTCCATAGTCTCATCAGCCGTTGTGAATCGTTATTTTCCATACAGTTTTTCCGTGTTCAACACTACAAAAAAAAAGGATTGAACTGCAAAACACAAATCCAGTTCGGTAGCGTTCATCCAAAGGAGGGATTGTTTATTTTAATGATTATTACTTTTGACAGGAACGAGGTACAATAACAGTAGCGATATCGAAAACAACCTCTCCAGCTGGTTTTCCATGGGCATTCGAAGGATTAAAGGACTCTCAGGCGTTGGTGTTGTTTTTTTTTTATTCGCCACGCTCGGATTCCGTTCAGAGCATTTCTAGCGAACCGAATCGAAGCGAGTCGCCTCGTTTTGCAGCTGAATAAAAGCGAACGAGAAAAAAAAATCAAAAACAAGAACTTTAGCATCGATAGTTGCTTCCAATTGAACCCGTTTTCCACTATGGCCTCCACGATTAGAACCCTACATTGTTGATAACGACGCGATGACCCAAGCTAAGTGACCCCCGCCTGAACGAACGTATGACTGGAAAAAAAGCGCCATTTATGGATATGATGCGACAGGTTCTTTTTTTTTCGCGCAACCCCTTCATTGCTGTCCGACACCGGGTTAATAGATAATGACCGGTCATTACCGTTTTGGGTCCACTTAGTTAGCAGGAGCAGTTAGTTCAATGACTCTTGGTTGTTGTTTTACTCACATATGCTAATGGTCATAATTTCGTAATTATCACACGGTCCAACGGAACAATTGAGGAAATACCATTGCTTTCGAGTTAATGTAAACTAAATATTAAGTTTATGATTTGATGAAAATCTATAGTATTAGTTTTTTTAAATACCACTCGAACTGTACTGTCAAACGGGGCATCATACAACAGCAGGGTTGGATGCAATTTTTGTATACCACAACATTTCAATTTTTATTTCAATATAATGTAATGAAGTTATTATCTAATTATAGCAAAATTATGATGACATAGTATCTCACATCGTCAGATAGCTTTTCAAAGTTTTTGTTTCTAATAGAAAATTTAAAAAATCGAGCAATAGATGTACAATTTTTTACATTTTTAAATGTCGTATAAAACTTTACCCAGTATGACGGATTGGCTTAATGATATTACCTACAAACTTTATATTGTTTTATTATCCAACACTGATTGTGTAAAAATATTCTTCGGACAATCACCGAATTTTTATATATTTTAATAATTCAGTCACCAGTCTGGACTAAAATGCAAATCAAAAATATGCTTTCCAAAAATTTCATTTATCCAAACATTATTTTTTGTAATTTTAGCTAGTAGAATTTTGTGCAATATCTTTAACCCCTTAATATATGCAGCATCCTTATGCTTTTTCTTTTAAAACATTTTTGACAGAAAATTGTAAAATTCAATTCAAAAATAACTGCAATTGGTGCTGTATGCATAATGACATCTCAAATATATGAAAAACTAAAATTTTTTAAATGTTTTCATTGGGGCTTGCATTTGAAACAAAGATTGTTGAAACTTACCCCTTCTTTCTTAGTATGGTGAAAATCGCATGTGTTTGCAAATTTGAGAAAAACTGGTGAAACCAATAATTTTACTGACTATGTTTAATTGATGTCCCATCAACCTTCTGTGGACATTCAATTTTAATCAGGCATTGAAGTTGCAAACTGTTACATGATGTCGGAGTTGACGATATTTTTCGTTTCTTTCTTTCTTTTTGAATTTTTTTTTCGATATATGTAGATACAGTACCGTTCATAATTGTATAGAAATTGGAAGCACGTGCATTGCCACTTCGACTTTGAACTTCCATAACTTTTTAATCTGATGATATTTTTTTCATCAAATTTTCTGCGTAAGATAGATCAACTTTCACACTATTATGTCACAAAATGTAAGCTTTCTGAAATTTGAGTGGCCTAAGATACAGTAACTTCTACCATCTAAACTGCAATATCTCAGAAAATACGTTACGCTTTTTCTATCGATCGAGGTCTATCGATGGAAAATATATTATTCTCATAAATCGTCCAAAATTCTATAGAAATCGCATTTTTTTGTTAATGCCTGAAATATTGGCTCTCGCGTTTTTTTTATTCCATCGATAGAACTTCTCAAAAACTTCAGACATGCTAACTTCATATTTCAATAGTTACCCAGCAAAATTTCAAGAAAAACGTAGCTGAATTTCCTTAAATATTGCAGATTCAATGGTAAAAGCCAGAAACACAAACTTCAGAAAGCTCTAATTTTGTGACATAATAGTGTGAAAGTTGATCTATCTTACGCAGAAAATATTATCAAAAAATATCATCAAAGTAAAAAGTTATGGAAATTCAAAGTCGAAGTGGCAGTGCGTGTGCTTAATCTGACAGCTTGTAACTTCAAGTTTCTATGCTCCGAAAATTAGAACGATAATTGAACCCGTTGATGAACTAGAAGCATTTTCGTGGGAGTAAAAAAATTGCGATTTTTCTGAAGTTAGGGGAGACTTGATCCCCTATTGAAGGAGACTTTATCTTTTATTCAAGAAGCCCTAATCCTTGTATAAAAATCAAACAAAACCCCGACATAGAATGTTAATTGACTATTTTGGTCATGTTCGTTGTCATTTCACAATTTATAGCAGACATAAGAAGAAAATTCTATAACTTTGTCTCAACGCTAATAACATTGCATACTTAAAGGCGCTATTTTTCAAAATTAAGAGAAAATTAATTATTTTTGCTCTTTTCTTCAGACAATTATTTGATAAATATTAGTTTTTGGATAAATATTAGTAATTTCGTATTCAGAAATCAAAACGATCAATTCAGAAGAAGAATATGCCGTTTGGAAGGGGGATCAATTGTACCCAACTCTAGGGGATCAATTGTACCCATAATCAACATTTTAGAAAACTTTTTCTGAAAAAAGTTGAGAGTTTTCCAGTGCTTTGAAAATATGGCATTATGAAGTTCATTTTACGCTCGAACGATTGATACATTGAATTAAATTTTTTTTTCATAATTTTCCCATGTAAGGAACATTTTAAAGTGATGGAAAAAGATCTTCAAGTTACATTTTGTGAAATTTTTCAAACAAAGTTCAATTACTCAAACAATTATTTTATTAAAACTTTTTAAACTACAAGCATTGCTATTTTGCTCATTTTGGCACATTTTTCTAGAACATTTAATCTTTGTAAGACATTCCAGTTTCGAGATATAGCTAAGGAATCAAGTATCCCCAGGGATCAAGTATCCTCATTCTCCCCTACAATTTTTATACAATTATGAACAGTACTGTATATTTAATTGCATCTGAGGATTATTTAACTGAAGTACACAAATAACAATAATAATTTAGACTAAAAACGTGTTAACATTATGTTATTTTTCGTCCAATCGGAAATTCATAATTGTCGGGTCAAACAACAATATCTCATGTTGAGTAAATAGTCTCCCGTTTCGTTTTGTCGATAGAAGTTTTCGAATTTTATTCCGAAAAAACATACGTTTCTGTTTCGCTAGAACATTGTTTCCAATTAATGTGCTATCAATTTGGAAACAAATTGCTGTTGTACATATTGCCTACTGTTTGGACAGAGTCATATCAAATGTTTGTTCCTCACGGGACTACGGCCAAGCGAACCACGCTTGGCCTACTAATGTGTGGTGGTAGATGCAACTCTATCTGTATCTACAACTTCATAGTAGTAGACCCGTGAGGTCAAAAATTTGATATGTGATAATAATGCTTCTAAATAAACTCTACCCGCTCATTTTCACCATCTTTCATTTCATCTAACCTTCTATCCATCTATATAAAAATTTCATAATCGTTAGATGTCCCTACTAAAAAGGACATCACTTTTCACCGCTAAGGCCGACAAATCAAAGTAACATACAATCATTACGGTGGTTAATCTCTTCATAAAATATATTTTTTTATTTCAGAAATTGAAGATTCATCAAAGCCAACGGATGACGCGCCGGCTAACGCCGCCCGGGCAGACGCCACCCCGGAAAACGCCGCTCCGCCCCGGGGAACCCACTGGAATGGCTATTTGGCATCATGAATTACGAAAGGGCTCTCAACTTTGCCATCAGAGTGCTGGGGTCGAACCCGTTAGACCACTCTTTCGAGGACGACATCGGTGCGCTCCAGGGGCCGAAGCGGCCTTACAGGGAGGCGGCAACGCTGCGCAACATGCAACAAAGACAAGCATGAAGGCACACCCTGCCCCGCCCTGCGGAAGAAGTGCTGGAGATGTGGGAAACGCTGCCATGTAGAGAAGGCATGCCGCAGCCGACGATCCTAAAATCATTCAAGCAATTGATTTCAGGTGTCAAATTTTGGTTAAGAGGTCAGCCAAAGGGGTCGTCCATATCAACTGTTCGCTATTTTTGCGATATTTACGTTATTATACATCGTACTCAGATGAAAATTAGTAAACGATAGTTTTGAGCGACGGGCAATCGTTTTGAGGTATCATTTTCAGTGTAAGGGGCCGGGGTCGTCCATATTAATTTTTCAATATCTTAGTGATATTGACGTTTTTATACATCGAATTGGGATGAAAATATGCACAAAGAAGTTATTAGGGACAAAAAAAATTGATTTCACTCATCAAAATTACAGTCAGGGGTCGGCTTAAAGGATCATCCATAATTATGTTTCAATATTTTTGCAATATTGTAGTTATACACCGGATTGGGATGAAAATATGCACACAGTAATTTTCAAGGACGGGCAATCGATTTCAGATGTCACATATTTTTTTTAGGGGTCAACGAAAGGGGCCGTTCATATTAATAATTTTTTCACTGTTTTTAGCAATATTGAAGTTATTATGCAATGGATTGCTTTGAAAATTTGCACATGGTTGTTTTGAGGGAAGGGCAATCGATTTCAGATATCAAAAATAATAAATAGTATAAGAGATTTATTATTTTTGGCAATAATTGCGTTGTTATGCAACAATCGAGTCGAAATTTATAGACGGGGGTTTGATGACACGGTCAATTGATTCATGATTTCAAATTAAGTAGCAGACGACAGAACAAGTGATCGTCCAATATTTTTGCAATTATTAGTTAACAATGAAAATGCAGTTAAACTGCACAGCAATTTACGGTCTTACAAACTGTTCATAACATATTCCAAGATGAAAGCAAAAGGAAGTTCGTATGGGATCAGCTAGTGCTATTTAAGTTTCGATTTGCCTTCCTCATTCCGGATAATGACATGTTCTCTCGTCGACATGTCAGGAAATTAAACCATTATTTGTTTTTTTTTTTTTAATTTAAAACAATACAAAACTACCTGGAGTGGTGTAAGATATATCACGACGTGGGTAAAAATCACGGATCATAGCTTTGTTGATCATTCTAGATTCGTATATATTGGTTTCAGTCGTAGGTAACTGCATTTTTTTCTGATCTAGGTGTTCTAAACGCAAATATCCTAGCTCAAGTCCTATCTTCTGCCCCACGTACTTTCGATAAACATCATTTTGTGGAAGAGCGGCATTCGCCTTTCTTATGGCTTTTCCAGCGGTAAAAGAAGCTCTTTACGGTGTTGCGAGAATGGAAGAGTTTGCACTTTCATTCACCGCATTTGTATTTTTACTTCTAATACGATATTCTTTTTGTTTTTTCGCTATCTCCTTTCGAGATTCTTCGGAAAAACGTTCACGCCATCGTTTTGTACGATTAGTAATTGTTTTTTTATAACCGGAAATTTCTGATACAGGAATTGATGCTTTTTAATCCCTGTATCGTTTGGATCTTTCGGCCTGCTGTAACGTGCGTTTCGCGTTCGATTATTTTTTTATGCGCGACGGACTACCGGAACTACTATTCCCAAACATCGTTGAGAGAATGACAATTTCCAGCATCACAATACACACACAAATTTGTTTTCACGTAACTGTGGATTCATTAATCGAAGCACATTGAAATGTAAAACTTGTATTGAAGAAATATTGCAATAGTGTTGAAATAAAACTGTCTTGAACATTTTCGAAAAAAACCAATTTTCGCAACGTCACAAAGCATTCTTTACGCGGGTGTAACTCAAAGCCTATTGAACCGATTTTCATTCTAAAAACAGCATTGAATTCCACTCAAAAATTTTGAAGAGACTCCTCGTTTTCAACAATATGTGACTTTTATTAAAATCATAAATTGAAAAACAGTTGAGTTTTCGTAACGTCACAACGCTTAAAAATATATAAAATATATATTATACTAGCTGATCCCGTACGAACTTCGTTTCGCTTTAAATCATTAGTACGTCAAAATGAGGTTAGAAAATGAATTCGAAACATTCTTTCGACAATTTTGGGGAAAAAATTCAACAGTGTTTAAATTTGCTACTATTACTATTACTTGAAATTCAAATTAAACGGTTGATTGGCTTTTCATTAAAATTTATGTGAGAGTGTTTTCTTCTCGATCTAGACATTATGGCAGAAACATGTACTATTTGTTTATGTGCACGACTCTTTTGCTTGACCTTCACACTTAAATTGGTATCAATTAACTGCCTCCAACAAAATTATTGCACAAAACACTGAACTTTCAATGAAACCCTCTTTTTCTGTCCCATAGCCCGAAATTCGATAATTGAAACCAATTTTACGTTCCTCAAAACTCCCTTGTGCCATTTTGTCTTTTCAAATTATATGTAAAATTACGTCAGGAACTTGAAAACAGTGATCAGTGAATATAGACGCCCCTTTCGCCGACCCTTGACACGGAACATGCTACCTGGAGTCAATTGCTCATAGTTTATAATCCTCATCTGAACATTTTCATCTCAATCCGAATCGAGAATCGAGAATATCGTAAAATCAGTGAACAGATAATAACCCCTTTTGCCGACCCCTGAGTCAAGATTTGAAACCTGAAAGCAAAAGAACGTCCCTCAAAACTCCTATGCGGAAATTTTCATCTCAATACAATGTAGAATAACGTCAAAATCGCAAAAACGCAAATTTTCATCACAATCCGATGTTTAATAACGCCAATATCGCAAAAACATTAATCAGTGGATATGGACGACCCCTTTGGCCGATCCCTGACCCTAAATTTGATAACTGTAATCGATTGCTCGTCTCTCAAAACACTCATGTGCAAATGTTCATCACAATCCAATGTAAAATAAAGCCATTATCGCAAAAACATTAATCAGTGGATATGGACGACCCCTTTGACCGACCCCTGACTCTAAATTTGATAACTGTAATCGATTGCTCGTCTCTCAAAACACTCATGTGCAAATGTTCATCACAATCCAATGTAAAATAAAACCAATATCGCAAAAAAATTAATCAGTGAATATGGACGACCCCTTTGGCCGACCCCTTTGGCCGACCCCTGACCCTAAATTTGATAACTGTAATCGATTGCTCGTCTCTCAAAACACGCATGTGCAAATTTTCATCACAATCCGATGTATAATAACGCCAATATCGCAAAAACATTAATCAGTGGATATGGACGACCCCTTTGACCGACCCCTGACTCTAAGTTTGATAACTGTAATCGATTGCTCGTCCCTCAAAACACTCATGTGCAAATTTTCATCACAATCCCATGTATAATAACGCCAATATAGCAAAAAAAATTAGTCAGTAAATATGGACGACCCCTTTGGCCGACCCCTGACCCTTAATTTAATAACTGTAATCGATTGCTCGTCTCTCAAAACACTCATGTTTCCAATTTTCATCACAATCCGACGAAAAATAACGTCAATATCGTGAAAAAAATATTTGTCTTGTATGGACGACCCCCTTCAGAAGGGGTCGTCCAAAAATCTAAAAACATTTTTCATCATTCCTGGTCCTAATGAGCATCCATGCCAAATTTTAGATCTCTAGCTCTTAAGACGGCTGAGTCTATAGAGGACAAACAAACAAACAAACAAACAAACAAACAAACAAACAAACATACAGATAATTGCTTTTTATATATATAGATATTTTATATATTTACGGAAAAAATATATACCTTAATCTCCGATTCTAGAATGTAAATAAGCTATGATCATCCCATTTCTCATATCATGCTCAAAAGATGTATTTTTTTATACCATCTTGCAACAGGATTGAGTTTTGCGTACTCAATCCTAAAAAATGATAGATGATTATTTTTTTTGTTTCGATTATAGTCGTTTTACCATCTTTATGGCATTCGCGACTTTATCAACGTTACAGTTGGCGGATCGTTATTGAAAAACTATCCGGTACAACTGTGTTCGATATTTACTCTTGGGCTCGAACTCGCGGACATCGGCTCAGGAGACAACAGACTTGCCTACTCATGTCTCCTGAGCCGATGATTATATTTTAATATAGAGATTAGAGATCTACCGAATATTCGGTCGGCCGAATATTCGGCGCCGAATACCGCCAAAAAACCGTTAAGCCGAATATTCGGCTCACCGAATAGTTGAGCTAGGTACTCGGCCGAATATTTATTTTCTCAAATTTATACAAGATCAGATTTGTCAAATTTTTCAACTGATGTTGGATAATTTCTAAAATATCCGAAATTAATGTTGAAAAAAAATCCAAAATAATCAAAACCTTAAGGTTTCAGTGAAACAGCTAAGATGTATCCGTGTATTTTTTTAACTGTAAATAGATAACTTTATACTTTGATTGTCGTTTATTCCAAATTTTCTAAATATACACAGGTTGCCCATAACGAAATAGAGAATTCTAAAAAAGCTAAATCTGACCGGAATGTGTTTGATTTTTTTTTCAATTTTGTGTTACAAAACGATTTTTTAAAGTAAATTTATTGGTTGGATACGATTTGAACACTGCTGTTATAATTCTATGAAAATTTTAAATTTCAAGTAATTTTATTTCTTTTTCCTCTTGTATGATTGAGAATAATGTCTAGTTTATGTACAGATTTTCTATTTTTATTTATAAGTTTTTCAAATACGTGTCGTAGAAAGTATTGTATGCTTAACACTAAACATACCGACACTTTGTATATACCTATTCATACCGCGAGCGGTCAAATGACGGTTTACACTGTTTTCGCCAAAACTTTCTTGTTTCTCAACCGATTTCTTTAAAATTTATAGTTTTGAAAAGCGTATAATGTGACTAAAATATGTTTTTCAGACAATTTTCAGCTACAATCAATTATTTTAAAGTTATGTTAAGTCCAAGAATTTTTTTATGAAAAAACATGCTTCAGGAAAATTGCTATAAATCTGTTCATCAGGTCTCGAAAAAAATTTCACTTGGTGCATGAAAAAGCTGAAGTTAGAAACTATATGTTGCATATACGGAAATTTTTACCATTTTTTTTTAACATCATGGCCACAAAAAATGTAAAAAAAGTTCTGTAAAACCGGTACTTTTCAATCAATCAACCGCCAAAGCTGTTCCTGTTACAGTAGAAAAATTTCAAAAAATGAATTGGAAAGTTGACGTAATTTGTCACATTTTGGCATCTTTAGATTTTTAAAAAGACGAAATACGTAATTTATGACGAATTTTCAAAGGTAGCTGTTTTTCGAACTTTTCATCAATTCGGATTTTTGATACAATTCCTACACCTAAATTCAGCTTTGCACTGGATTTTGAGTATGTTATCGTATAGTTTAGGCAAAAAATTATATGCAAAAGAAAGAAAATTTCATACTGGTTCTAGTGACGTAACTACATTGGCGGTGCGATGCTTGACACAAATATAATAAATATATTTCTGAAAGTAAAACCAGAAAATTTGAGCGAATGCTCGTTTATTTTTTCGTTTCCTTTCACCCGTCTTCGTGTGCAAAATAGCTTTGAGATATTACCACCCACTGCGCCCGTCTGCCAAGCAAGAATTTGTGCTAACTTTTCCAAATTCAGAAACTACCTCACTGTTTTATTTATCATATTTTTGTCAAGCATTGCACTGCCATGCAGTTACATCACTAGAACCGGTATGAAATTTTCTTTCTTTTGCATATAATTTTTTTGCCTAAACCTTACGATAACATACTGGAAATCCAGTGCAAAGCTGAAAGGTGTAGGAATTGTATCAAAAATCCGAATTGATGAAATGTTTGAAAAAACAGCTACCTTTGAAAATTCGTCATAAATTATGCATTTCGTATTTTTAAAAATCTTAAGATGCCAAAATGTGACAAATTACGTCAACTTTCCAATTCATTTTTTGAAATTTTTCTACTGTAACAGGAACAGCTTTGGCGGTTGATTGATTGAAAAGTACGGGTTTTACACAACTTTTTTACATTTTTTGTGGCCATGATCTTGAAAAAAAATTGATAAAAATTTCCGTATGTGCAACCAGTCTTTCTGTACGCGCGCTGCTTTTTTGTGTGACGAGAAAATGTTTGCTCTCGCTCACAGCTTTTTTATTCGCAAGCGTTGCGACTGTGCATGTCACATGAGATTTGTTGCTTGCTTGTTTACTTCTCATTCGGAAAATATTGCGATGCGTTCGGGATATATCGTCTCTTTCTGAGACGAGCGAGCTCTGTGTACTGGATGTAGGACGCGAGAAAGCTCGCGAGACAATGCTTTTAAACACGTTTAATGACATGTTACTTATGCTATGTGAGAAGAATTGAATGAATGAATAGAAGGCCAGAGAAAACAATCAGCGCTAAGTTGTTATTTAAATTAAAATTCGATCCAGAATCATGGCTCTTTATTGTCATTGCTGATAAATATTTACAAAAGTGAAAGACGTTTTTATATGAGTGAACTTAAAACTATGTTGGATAATCAGATTAAAATACGCTACGTTTGCTTCTCAGACAACTGTATATCGTTAGAACCCTTCAATCAAATATCGAAGACAGCACAAAAATATAATAGGGGAGGAGCAGGCTATATGCGCCTATTAAGCAGAACACTGATTTAATCAAATATCACGTCGAATATGTGTACAAAAACTATATACACGTGTGCAGGCATCTGTTTTCTATACAATGGAGTAATTTTTATGTTAAAATTTTCTTCTGTTTCCAAAAAAACGATTTTATTATAAGTGTTGTCTAAAATGCCGAACCTCAAACCGTGCGGGCTAAATGCGCCTATTTATGTTTTGAACAAAATTTCTGTTTAGTCTGATTTAGTAAATTTTCAAAAAACATGGGCAAATTTTTTCGAGTGATTGGGAAAAAAACTGTCACAGGAAAAATGTTGATGATAAAGATGAAGAGAATTTAGCAGCATGTAAATAATGTTAAAGACAATTTAAAAAAAAAGTTTGTTCAAAGAATTCTGTACATCTGTTTGTGGCTGGCTTAGTTTTAGGCAAAACGCAGACAAATGTTTTTTTTTTCATTGATATGAAGTTGAATTTACGTTCATTTATCTAGTCGGAGATATGGAATGACCAATCATTGATTTTTATCAGATTAGAAATCCATAAGCAATTAAATTTTGGAAATCGTACTTTATTTATTTTCAGTCAAAAATAAATCTGTTGGTATGATTTCAACTTATTCAAAAGAGCATCTCTGGTTTTATGGTTAGCACTACGTCTTATAAATTTTGAAACTATTACAAAATTCGGGTAAAAAAGCCATTTTCACAATTAAAGTGAATGGAAATATTTTCTCTTTTGAGTTCCAATTTAAACCGTATGCTGCTTCATTACTTATCGAAACCCGTCAATGTATTTATTCAATTATTTTACATATTTTTCACTTGAAGTTTCATTAAAATTTCAATTTAGAGACGTGAATCAAAAAACAATCTAAAACAAATAAACATATAAAACACTAATAAGCACGTATCTTGACAAATAAAATGAAGATTGCTTATCATTATATTTTTTTTAAAGAGTTACATTTACACGCGCATACTGTTTATACTCAACCATTTTACTAATGATTTTTTTCCGCTTGGGGGGGTGACCACCCCCATCACACCCCCCTCCCCCCCGTAGATCCGCGCATGCGTCAGCTACTAAATTTGAAATCAGGAATCCGTGCCAAAAACCCCGTGTATAAATTTCGACTCAATCGTTGCATAACAGCGCAATCATTTTAAAAAAGTTTAACACCTTTCGGAGGCCTCTTATACAATCTTTGATATCTGAAATCGATTACCCTTCCCTTAAAACTCCCGTGTGCCAATTTCCGAAGCAATCCGTTGTATAATAACGTCAATATTGCTAAAAACAGTGAAAAATTTGTCGACCACTGGCGAAATATTTGACATCTGAAACCGATTACCTCCTTGAAATCTACCGTGTGCAAAGTTTCATCAAAATGAATTTGATGCCTCAAATAGATTGCCCGTCACGCAAAACTATCGTGTACCAATTTTCATCTGAATATGATGTATAATAACGTTAATATCGCAAAAACAGCAAACAGTTAATATGAACGAACCCTTTGGCCGATCCCTTACACAAAATTTGTCACCTGAAATCGATTTCTCGTCTTTCAAAACACTCATCTGCAAATTTTCAACACGATCCGACGAAAAGTAACGTCAATATCCCGAAAACAATATTTGCCTTCTATGGACGACCCCCTTCAGAAAGGGTCATCCGAAAATCTAAAAACATTTTTCATCATTCCTGGTCCTAACGAGTATCCATGCAAAATTTCAGACCTCTAGCTTTTAAGACAGCTGAGTCTATAGAGGACAAACAAACAAACATACAGAAATTGCTTTTTTATATATATTGATACTTCGCAATAGATAGCGAGCAGTTTTCGTTTATACGGGGCTGGTTGTAAACTATCTTGAAATGCATTAGGGCTTTTTGAAATAAAATCAATATTTTCTAAATAAATAAACTAAGACAGGACGAGATAGTATATAAACTCCTACTGCGAGGACGTTTGAAAAAATATTGAACATATCATCACATATCTCATATTTCCAAAAAAGCTGAGTATTTTGAAAATATTTTCGTTTTTCTGATTCATCCCATACTATAAAATTCTCTTTACTACCAGCGGCAGGGCAAGATCTGGTGAATGTCACCATCAGATGCATTGATTGTTTGCCATGCGCCACACGACATCGACCTTTTGGTTTAACCAGTTTGACGAGCAAGCCTTGGCTTTAAACGCAGCGCCGCGAACAGAATAAAATTTTCTACTAAACGAGAAAAGTACACGAGACGTCTCGCGAGAAAATGCGCACGAGCTGTCGCATGTACATGTATCTCAAGCAGAGCATACATTTTTCAAACATCATAGTTGACGTGGTTGCTGATTTTCCTTCACCATCACGTTTCAGATCTCATTTGACTACTAGTCATGCTTCAAGGGACTGGAAAAGCTTGACTATCGTCATGGATTTCTATTCGCGTGAGGCATGTTATTTTTCAAACGACGGTCGTCAAGTAAGATGACGGCGTCGGTTGAAGGCATTTGTGTATGATTCGAAAAATTTCGAGTATATAGATTGCTTGTTGGACTAATTACCAGTGTCGGGGACAAATGAAATTCAGATTTAAATAATACTACTGAACATTTTGAAAGGCTGAATAAAAAGCACAAATAAAAGAAGCCGCAAGGTCGATTTTTCCTTTTAAGTCCCTACAGAGTTCTCCTCGGTCGAGATAGTTGATGGTGGTTGATGTTTCGTTCGATTTTATCCCGGGCCTTGACTACCCTGGACTGATCTCCAAAAACGGAAACTTAGTTGAAAACGTTTCCATTCCATTGTATGTCTATCTGAACCGAAACCCGGTAACGGGTTTCAGTTTCATTAATGGCATGGCATGACCAATGATGAACGTGTCTTTTTCGACGTCGTCTTAGATTTTATTCAATCTAAACCCCTTTTCACAGTCAAAAAGACGACGACGGGCTGAAGACGACTATGATTTTTCCGACGCCTCATTTGACTGAAGGTTGAGGCAAGTTTGTTTGCTTGGTTACTCATTTGAAGGCGTCTATTATGAATGCGACTGCTTTAATTTTTTCACAGTCACAGTTTTATGACTGATGACGGTGAAGTTTTTACGCTCTGATCTCAAGTACCTCGCACAACGTAACAAGAGACGAGCAACCGATTTTCGCATCTCAACAGAAATCCTAATGCCTTGATACACGTCTCTCTCGGCTAAATAAGTTTCTTTCTCGTCCGTGCAGGGTACGCAGCTCGTCGCAGCTGGGAGAGAAAACAGAACAAAGGCGCAATGCTCACTGTCTCTTGTGTGTGCTCGCGAGATTTCAGAAAGGTTGTGTGCAACATATAGCTTCTAACTTCAGCTTTCTCATTCACCAAGTGAAATTTTTTTCGAGCACTGATGAACAGATTTATAGCAATTTTTCTGAAGCATGTTTTTTCATAAAAAATTTCTTGGACTTAACATAACTTTAAAATAATTGATTGTAGCTGAAAATTGTCTGAAAAACATATTTGAGTCACATTATAGGCTTTTCAAAACTATAAATTTTAAAGAAATCGGTTGAGAAACAAGAAAGTTTTAGCGAAAACAGTGTAAACCGTCATTTGACCGCTCGCGGTATGAATAGGTATACCACATGCGTTATTCGAAAACCACAACACTTAGACAAATTTTAAAAACGCAAAAATACATGCATTTTGAAAATAAAATAGTCCTGCCGTTAAATTTGCGAAAAATAACTTATATAAGGTGTAATCATCATTCAAAGTTCAAAAACCGGCATTTGACCGCCTCCGGTACGTTTAGTGTTAAGGTTAAAAGTCATCGATCTTTTTGGCAACTATTTTGATGGCAACTAGCAAAAACTAGACGTTCATATAAGGCCGGAACAAATTTCAAATCCTTCTTTTGTCACTCGGAGTTGGAACATCGTGAGGGGGGGACAATAAAAAATAAAGCGAAAAACAAATAAATTGGAATAAATTGCACGAAAGCTTGTATGCCACAAAACGGCATACTTTATTGTTGCACAAAACCTATAAATCAAGTAATTTTTTATCGAATAATTCAATGAAATCAAGAAAACAAAAGGTGAAATAACTCCCATCTTCTTAAATTTGTTTTTTAGTCTTGTAATCTTTCAGATATTGGATTTTTTTATTGGAATTTACATAAATTACTTCAAACTTTATTTATTTCCCCCTTCGGGTTTTTGCAAATTTCGAAGAGGGGGCTTGACAAAAGAAGAAATTGATATTTGTTCCAGCCTTATTCGATATAAAAAAAAGGAATTTCAAATAGCTTGGCACCTATTTTGACATGTTTTGTTCCAGATTTCACTGGAACACAATGTCTTTTGTGATAAACGCCTTAGAAGCAAAAAGCCATCTGAAAATCTGAGACCTCTACTTAAAAAGATCTGATTCATCTGGTTGGTAATAATCGACGTAAAACGTGAGGGGCATTCAGATGACAGAAATAGAAGATTTGAATTAGAACTAGAAGTAGAAATATAAGTATTTCTATTGAAAACTCAACAGAATATTCGACCAAATATTCGGCCGAATATTCGTTTGGCCGAATAGTTGAAAAGGTCAATATTCGGTATTCGGCCGTTCGCCGAATACCACTATACCACTAATTTTAATGAAAAGTGAAGCTTGAAAGTCAACCTTTCTAACGTTGTGAATTTCATTGATATATGATGAGAAATAAAAATCGGTTCTCCAGTTGAGGGCCGCTTGGAATGGGTCATATGCTGAATTCTGCTGCGCTCAGGAGCGATCCTATGGGGAGGGTGATCGGGGTGATCACCCCCAAAAATGACTGAAATTCCGGAATATTCTGAAAATGGTCTAATCTTTTTTTGTAACATAGTCACCAATGTTTCACAAAACAAATTCAAGCGTTATAAACAACAATTGTTGATGCCGCATGAAATTTTTCATGAAGTTACGGGCAACGGAATGTTCCTCATAAAGATTTTTTGTATTTGCAAATAGTTTTGTATTTCTAAATCGGAGGAAAATCATCAAATCAGAAACAGGATAAAGTATTCTAAAAGTAATTTATTTTGAGAATAAAAAGCTAATACGTATCTGAAATTTAAATATTAAAATTAGAGTTTCAAAATAAGATTTGAGGTTCTGAATCACAGTAAAGATATTCTTGTACGAATTTATTTCACCCTCAATTTTCCATCATTCAAATGTGAATTATGAAACTTCTAATTAACAAACAACCGTCAACTGGGGCAACATGCAACACTTTTCAACTTCAATGGCTGCTAAAAAACTCACGTCCACAGATAATCATACCCTTTATGCAAGTTGTAAGTTTAGTAGTACATCAAACTGACGTAGTCAGAAAAATAATTGGTTTCTTGAGTTAATTTTGATTTTTTTAAAACATGCGATTTTCACTATATTTAGAAAATTGATGAACTGGTTAATCTATTTAGATTTATTTAAAAAAAGGGCTACCTAACTTGCAACAAACTTTGATTTAAATGAAAAATCTTTTTAAAATGTATGTAAATGTATAGTTTTTGATAAAATTTTTTGAGCCATAAAAGCCAAAGAAAACAACAATTTCAGTAATTTCTGGATCTGTTGAAACCTATTTATTCGTTTTCTCTGAACATAAGGATATTGCATACATTTAGGGGTAAAAATACTATAAAAAATTCTACATGCGGAAATCATTAAAATAAATTTTTGAATGTATGAAATTTCAATTTAACAAATTCGTGATGCAAAACAATTGTGTTCGAGCATATGGAAACGAGATTTACAAGGTGTCTCTTTGATTTGCATTTTGTTGTATCTTACCCCAGGCAGGAAACCGAATTATAAAAATATTAATTTATTTAAAAAAACAAAACTGATGGTTTGAAGAATATTTTTACACCAACAGTGATGGAATAGGATGATTAAACCGGTGAAAAATTTGAAAAATTACGGTATCGAAAAATGTAAAAGTTTGTACATTTATTGATGGATTTTTTTTACATTTTGAATTAAAATAAAAATCTTCAAAATACCAGCTTAAGATATGAGAAACAATTTCATCAGTATTTTGTATTAATTAAAAGATAACTCGATTACGGTATATAAAATTAAAAATTATATCAGTGCTGTGGTATACAAATGTAGCATCTAACGCCGCTGTTGCATGATGCCCCGTTTGACGGTAAATTATGAAATTCAAAAGTCTAAATTTAAATTTTTGATCCGGTTTATTTTTTTTTAAATCTATCACATCATATATACATGTTATGGATGACCGTGAAGCAAGTACTGCCAAACAGTAATCGAATAGGAAATATTCATCGTAACTACTCATGACTTCTAAATTCAAGTTAATACGTTTAAACACGAGAGATTCAAGCATAAAAAATGTAAAGAATAGATTGTGTTGAAAAACTTTTGCGTTCCCTATGAGTTTATAGAGCCAAAAAGGAATTAAAAGTATTCGTGAAAACTTTTGAATATGAAGGAATGTGTTTTTTTTTCGATAGAGATTTAAATTGATATTCAGAAATCAAAAACTACATTCACAGTTATAATAAAAAGAAATGAAATTTACTTTTTCCGAATTAAAAAGGATTTGAAAACTGCATTTGACTAATTGAGGGGCACTGATTGCATATTAGTATTTTTTTTATCAGCTCTTGTTTCCGGTATAACTTTTGAAAATTCAAGATAAAACTTTTGCACTTTTTAGAGTATAATTTTTATGTTCATAATTATCAAAAAGATTTAGAAAAAAAAGTTTTACACCTAATTATAAGTTTAAGTTAGTAATTCATCGTGACCTCTGGGCAAAAAAATAGAAGTAAGTGTGGTTCCCCGTTTTGTAAAATACGGGAATTTTGAAAACATTTTATACCAAAATCAATTTTGGAAAATTTTTATGTAAATGCTTTTCAGCCTTCAACTAAGTAATGAAGTAGATCAAAATTCCCAGTATCAAATACTTAACTAAACAATCCTTCATTTTGTGTTGTTAGCAAGAGTTATGCTATCTATCAAATTTTCAAAAAATCTGTATGGTGTTTTTCCAGGGATTTGTAACTTTGGTGCATACTTCAATAAAGAATAGAATCAATATAACTTTTTGTTATTCATGTAGGTTAGTTATTTCATCAGTCATAATTGATCGATTTAACTCTAAACTAATTAGTTTTAAAGTTACTTAACGTCACAAAACTACAATTGAGTTTAGGACGCAAGAATCTTTCAAAACCAGTTTACCTAATTTTTCCCTTGTGAATTAAAACTATCCCGTTATCAGTCGACTAATTTTTCAAATTTTCAACAAGTCTATCTATCATGCTAAACATTCGGAAGATCTTTTATTGATTTTTGATCAACTTCGCTGGATTGCAAGATCTTCACCAATTATTTCGCCGATACTGCTTGAAGCTCATCCACACAATAATATTGAAATTTTATGGTAGAACACAGATGAAATCCAATTTGACCCTCTGAATCTCAAAGATTGGCTATTTATTCAATTGCAATTGATTAAGACTCTTCACTAAAGAACATTATTTACTATTAAAATTTACCCTCAATTTCATGATTTTTAATTATAATTGAAAATCATTTTAAAACATTGGATATACTTACACGTTGTTTCAAAATTGAAATAAATAATACTAAATTTCCAAATCACGGTTCATAAACTACTCCAATGAAGAATCTTATCACCGTTATTTATGTTTGTTAATTAATTTATCAGTCTTATCTGATCTTATTTGAATAATTCAGTAAAATAATTAAATATCAGAGTAATACAATCCGTTTGAAATTCATAGCAATAATTAACTAACACTTATTTCAAACGTTTGGTTACAAAATTTTGTTTTGAGCCTAACGATGATATTCAAAAATTATGGTAAAAATGTAGATAACTTGAAGAATTTGTTCTACATTTTCATCTCTCAACAACGTGTGTATTATTTTCATTTGTAGAACGATATTTATAACGAGAAATTCTTTAAGGAACTTTTAGAGTGACAATTTTACACTACTAGATTTACAAATTACGAAAATTTTCTTTGATCAAAATTTTTTTCGCAGTGAATATTTGTTTAAAGGGATGTACATTTAAGTTTTTTAGAATATTGAAATGAGTAGGTATATTGAGTAATTTTTTTTTTATAAATTTTCATTATTCTTCTCATACTTTTCGAAATACGTCCGATTTTGTACAGTGAAATTCAAGGGGAGCAGTGTGCAGCTTATATTGTAGACTTATTTGCAACTGAACCCCCCTTTCTGCCACCCCTCCCCCTCCTTTCGCTCTATCAAAATGATCGTTTTTCACCAGATATGCCCGTTTCCTTATATTAACTTATTTTTGAAAATTTGGAAAATCACTAACTTTTCAGATTAACTGTATCTTTCCATTTTTTTTTTTTGATAAAAATACTAGTTACTAATATTTTGATGGATCTGAGTGAAATACTGAATTCGTTGCATCCTTAGACAAAAAAAAATCTCTAAAGGCGTTTGGCGTTTGGAATAAAAATCATTTCTAAACGACTTCACAAAAGAAATGCGATCACTGACCAGGGCTTAGCAAAATTTGGTTTCACGCAATAAATTGTGAATCGTTTCGAAGGTTCTTATCGCGATTTCACAAAAAAGAACAGCGTTGGTTGGAGAAGACAAAAACCCAGCTGCAATAACATTCCATTCAGTTTATGTCGAAATAGAGACATTATTATTTTATCATCCGTTACTTCCTCAACTGACTGGCTTCACTTCCTTCAAGCGCATACGCCGGAAAACGGCCCGGAAGTGGTAACTCGGTGACCGGTGAACGAACGGTAGAAGAAAAAACCCCTTAACACATTGGCAGCTCCCGGAAAAGGACACTTTGCGTGTGTGTCGATCGCCCTCGTGGTTGTATGTGGTTGGTCGGACGGAACACTTCCTCCGCGACAATGTCCTGTGCGCATCTAGGAACCTAGGCAGTTCGTTGATGAGGACACTTTCCGGAGTTCCGTTTTTGATAGAGCTCCTCGGATAGCAGCAAAAACAACAGCAGCCAGCCAGCAACAGAATAGAAACGTGACCGGATTTCCAAGAGTAATTCCAACGAAAGATTTATTGGCACTTTTCCGCCACTTTGCACATGATGTTGTATTGCTGGCTGGCCGGGTGGGGGTGGAAGATCCGGAAAGGTGAGGCCAGCAGCGTTGGCAGTTTTCTAACCCAGGTCGAAGTGCGAGTGCGTGCTAGAATGGTCTCCGTTTTTGTGCGTGAATGATGACTCGACAGCCATCGGAAGAAAGGCCCACTTGTTCTCTGCTCCTGCCACAAGATGGATCACGGATTCAGCAGAGATTTAAAATTTTCCACCAAATTGATTAGGTTGGGTCTTCTTCTAGAGCTACTATTGGATGATCGAAAATTGAATTACTAAGAGGCATTTTTGGAAGAAGCGGGTCGACGATTGACCTTTCTCTTTGTCTCTCAAGGTGCCGGGAATAATTTGTTCTGCTAACCAATTCAAATGGTATGAAAAGGTATTTCCAGAGGCGATTGCAATATTCATTTGTCAATTAAAAAAAAAAATGTTTTGGCAAATGAATTTTCACGTTATTTCCACATTTCATAATATCAAAGGTTGTAATTTAGTTCATTTTGTACTTGACAGTGTTCTATTATTTACAACTTTTTTTCTCTTTTTTTTTGTATGTTAAGCGTCTCACTCCACTCCCTCACACCAAGAGGCTCAGTTGTGCCCCCTGGAAATGGACGCTTTCTGTTCTCAGCAAACGCAGCGAAAAAAATAACAATAATGCTGCATACATTTAGGGGCCAAAATTATATCAATTGCTAAATAGTTTTAGCTTCAAAATACAAATGAAATTTCACCTTCACACATTTCCCTAGGCCCTCCCATTATTTCCATTTTCATTTTTTCTTCAAAGTTATCCATTTGATAGGGTTCCTACCCATTTGTCCAATACGGGCTTGCTCTTGGAAAATGTCCTAATATTTTATATATCAAAAAAAAATCATTAAATGACTATAAAAATAGCACTATAACTATACATACACAAAGAAAAAAAGTTGTTCTTTCACATTCAACAACCCGCTTGCTTCTAAATGATTTTTGGTATCATCAGGAGAGCTGTTTGTTTGCGAACCTTGGAAAAAATAGATATTTAATGATTTTGAAATTACATTTTTACTAAGGTTTTAAAACGTAGAACAAAGTTTTAAGATATTTTAACTTTAGACTTAGTTATTGATGATTATGTCGAAAAAATTCATGTTGATAAAAGCTACCCCTGTGATCAATGCTACCCCGTTTTACGGTACGTCGATTTTCTATGCAGCTTGTTGTTGTTTTTTTTTTATCCCAGGTGAGTAACTTAATTTTAAGAACATTTATTTACGAAAAATGTGGTGATTGTCCGAACAATATTCATTCATCAGCAGTGAATATTAAGAGTATTCAAACTAATATAAAATAAGTAATTGATATCATAAAGCCAATCTATCTTACTGTTAACTATAAAATGTTAAAATCTACAATCTCCCACAATCATGAGTCACTAAACTTATCCTTTCTTAAAAAAACAACCTCGTCTAATCGAGTAATGATAGACGAAACACCAAACTTTGCTTAAATTTCTGTTTTTAAATATTCAATCTTTGATTTCAAATCTGATATTATTTTAAATTTTATTAAAAAAATGACACAAATTTTAGAAACAATAAGAGGTTTTCAAAACCACAATTATGGGTCAAAATTCAACCCATTATAATTGGGTAGATACCGTCAAACGGGGCATCATGCAACAGTGGGGTTAGATGCAACATTTATATGACACCACACTGTATCAATTTTAAATTTTGTGTATTGTAATAAAGTTATCTTTTAATGATAACAAAATAATGATGACATAATTTCTTGCATCTTAAGCTAGTTTTTTTACGTTTTTTATTTTTATATAAAATTTGAAAAATCGAGCTCTAAATGTACAAATTTTAACATGTTTTGGTGCCGAAAAAAACTTCAACCAGTATGACGGATTGGCTTGGTAATATTACCTAAAAACTTTTAACTGGTTTCCTAATGCTATACCAACACTGTTGGTTTAAATTTATTTTTCGCACAAATCACCCAATTTTTTTAAATAAATATTTGCATAATTCAGTTAGCTGTCTGGGGAAAAATGCAACAAAATGCAAATCAAAGAAATATCTTATGAATCTCGTTTCCATGAGCTGGAATATAAATCAACCGTTTGTAAACATTGGAATTTCATTCATCCAAACATTTATTTTTATGATTTCAGCTTGAAGAATTTTTCGTAGTATTATTTAACCCCTAAATGTATGCAGCATCCGTATTTTCAGAAAAAAAAAATTAGTTTTTACATACCAAAAAATTACTGCAATTGGTGTTTCCATGCATGATGCTTTTTAAGGCATCGCAAATATATTGGAAATCATAAATTTTCTTATGTGTTCATAAGATTTTTCATTGAAAACAAATTTGTTGCAAGTTACCCCATTTTCTAAGAAGGGGGAAAATCGCATGTTTTTTTTTTTTTTAAATAACTTAAGTAACCTATAATTTTTCTAACTACGCCAATTTGATGTCCCATCATCCTTAAAACTTATTATGCATAAGGGGTAGGATTAACTGCGAGCATAAGTTTTTTAAAAGCCATCGAAGTTGATAATTTTGTTAAAAAATGACTTAATTTGATAACGGCCTATCTTCCTATTTGTTTGCTCAAGCTCTTGGGTAAATACTCTAGATTTCGTCAGGAGCTAGTTTCCGACATTTTTTTTTAAAGAAAGACGTACCTTTCTATTTGTTTGCTCATAAGCTATAAGGGTATATACGGGCGACAGTATTGGAGAAAAATTGGCCTCAGCCATAACCTCAAACTTTGATGAGCTGACGGCCTTACCAGTGATGCTAGGTGCGTTACTAAAATCAGTATTTGTTTTTTTTAAACTAATTATAATATTTCTGAATTGATTAAATTTTTTAGCAATAAACAGCTAAGCGTTTGAATTCATTACGGGGCGTCTTTAATAAAATAGATGAAGATAAGCCATCTTCCGCTAATGAATTTTCAAGGTGAATTTAAAACATCTGAAATATATTTTCATGTACTGCTCGGTAAAGTAAAAAGAGTTGTTTCCAACTTATAAACGAATGCAAAATCATTCACTGCTACAAAAAAAAAAAAGTAAATTAATAAAAGCCACGTCTATGTTGACTATGAAAATAATAGCCTGCATGCTCTGATTATTTATAACATTTTCACATAATTCGCTACATCGTTTAAGTGTGCGATACAGACAGTTGTTATTCAGTTCAGATAAATATTGCGTTTAATTTCATATTCTAATAGAAATCTAGGGGAAAGTTGCAAATTCTCAGTACTCATGAAAACGTTTTTCAATAAAAATTCAATTTAAAATATAATCATTTTCCAAATATCAATGCACTTGGCAGCCTTGACCACCCAAAAAAATCAAAACACGAGCATCTATGTGTCGCTTTTCCACAGGGCGAATTTGTCGATATTCGTACCGCAAAATCGCGTTTATCGTGCGCCCTTCTCAAAAATTGATTCTGTTCTCCCATGGTTTGAGGTTAGGGCTGAGGCCTCCTGCTAAGGTGGTGTTCGTGTAAAACTGTCAATATATCCTAATAAATGTTCATATTTTTCTATTTTCGCTCTCCCAGTTTTGCATGTGTTGAGCATAAATATTTTTCTTAGTGAGTTGTTTAATAGTAGTAAACCATTAACTTAAAAGTAACATTATTAATCACCTGTGTCGTAGCCATACTTCCGTATTTAAACATTTGAATCTCCCAGATGGAGAACGCATCACTTCGATCTAAAACTCGTTCAAAGACTGACTCGACCAACCGTCATCCAACTCCCACCAAATTTTCTCATGCACATCATGCAGTGATACTTTGTGCTGTTTCTCCAAGCTCACTACTACAAGCAAGATACATTCCGCCAATCATAAATTGAATAAAACGCTCTATTGCAGTAGTATTTCATTGCCACAGTTAATTACCACATTCATTCGCCTTCCAAGTATGCGTCGTTCAAAGCATATACACATCTTTTGCCAACCAGGAATGTTAAGTCTGTTCATCGATTTCATTCTCTAGCATCCTGTTAAATTCAATGCCATCGACCAAATAAGAAAAGTTTTGATACATGAAAACACTAACCTTTATTCAAATAAAAGTAACATAAAAGGAATCAATGTATGGATAAGGCTCTAAATCAAGTGTTTTCGTTAATTGAATTCATATTTTTGCTCACTGTTTACCGTTTTGAACTATTTTTTATGCTGTCGAAAACTAGCACTGAAAATTCACCTTTGAATTTATTTTTCGACACCCAACTTTCTATGTGTTAAAACGCCGTGAAGTAGGCAAGCACCTGCAATAAGCAAAATTCATATTCCTTTGGAAACAATATTCAAGTCGAAAACTAAAGCTTTTGATGTCGAAAACTAAAATTGAATGTCAAAAACTAAACCATCGAGAGGTTTTAGTAAACAAATTAATAAAAACTTTATTTTGAGACTTTTGACAACGTAAAAGAAACCAATTTATGGATAAAATTCTAAATTAAGTGTTTTCGGTCGTTTATTTCATATTTTTACTAACATTTTATGGAATTTAAACTGTTTTTTTTTATGCTGTCTAAAACTAGTGCTAAAAATTCACCTAAACAACTTTTTTTCGACACCCAATTTCCTGTGTTTGTTTATACTCTTTCCATGGTGTAAAAACGCGCCGTGAAGTAGACAATCAATTCCTGTATGAAAATGTTCAAATTCCTTTGCTAACAAACATGTAGAAATGTTTTTCTCGAAAACTCAAACATTTGGTGTCGAAAACTAAAATTTAATGTCGAGGGATTTCAGAAAAAGAATAAAAAAAACTATGTTTTTAGACTTTTGATAAAAAAAGGGTAGCAAATAAAGAATTATGTTTGATTCATAGACCCAACCATATTTGAGATGAAAACTTTTAGTCAATTATATATTAATATGGTTTTTTCTGACAAAACAAGCACTACAAACAAACTAGGTTAAGGTTGCCAGTTTGCCCGGTATCCGGGTTTGCCTGAATATTTAATACTAAATTTAAGAACAGTCCGGCCCGGCCCGGTTTTCATTGAAAAATGCCCGGATTTTTTCACTTTATTTGAAAAAAAACAACAAACACCTCCAGAACGAAATTTTTGAGCAAGTTTCATAAAAATAGATAATCATGAAAGCCTATTTAAAATACGGTACAAAATCAATCGATGAGTTTTGATATAAAAAAATTATACTTTTTTCTTGATTTTTGTTGAGCAATTTCTGAGTTTTGACAAAATTTTCCCGGATATTTCCCGGATTTATGGTCGTCAATTCGAAATCAAATGCCCGGATTTTACCAGGTTTTTATATAAAAATTGCCGGATTATCCGGCCCGGATACGAACTGAAAAACTTCTGACAACCTTAAACTAGGTATTTTAACTTATTTTTATTTGTCAAACTAGCTGACCCGGTGTGCTTTGCTACACCCCTAAAAACTATTAAAATTTGTGTTACCAAGTTACTTAACTTTTCTTTTATTTGCAAAATAAATTAAATTCAATTTCAGAATCATTAAAGTGTTTTCCACAATAAAATTGCAAGTTATTTTTTTATTTTGAAATCTAATTTTTTTTTTTAAATCCGTGTTCAAATCTTTTTTATGACTCTGGGTTTATTTGCTTCAAAAGTTTATAACTTATGCCTAAATATTTGTTATATATGGAATCTTCATTGTCCTGTCCCGGGACACTTTTTCGACCTATTCGGTCTCAAATTAATATACAAATTGTGAGAGTGACCCCCTCCCCGATTCCTTTATCTCTAATAGAAGGAAAAGGGTGGTCTTGTAAAATCAGAACGTACCCTCTCATGACACTATATTCATAAGTTGTTCGTTTGCTTCATTAGTTGTCGAGTTATGCTATAAAATTAGTATCGAAGTCCCATTTCCTATCTATCTTCTACCTTGAAGGAGGGGATCAAGATCAAACAATTCGTGTATTTAAATACACTCCCATGCCAAATTCTGTTCCATTTGATCGATTGTATGTTTGATAGATAAGTTCTTAGTTTATGCAAAATATCCGTATGCGAGTTCTCGTCTTACCCAACTGTACCCCCAATTGAAGGAGAAAGAAGTCTAAGATAAGCAAATAACCATTTAACGTATCCAAATGCTTTCCCATGCCGAAACTGTTTCTATTTGCTCGATTAATTCTAGAGTAATGCGAAAAATTGTAAAGGAACCACCCTCTCTCCTTCCTATCACCCAACTGGAAGGAAGCAGTGGTACCAAATATTCAAAGAAATATATCTTGAGCTTAAATATTCCCCAAGTCAAATTTCGTTCCATCTGCTGGGTAAGTTCCCGAGTGATGTAAGAAATTGTATGGGAGTAGTCTCCCTTCTTGAGATTTTCCTACTTAAAGAACGGAGGGCTCTCAAAATATCATAGAAACATTTTTCGTAATCAAATACCTTCCCATGCCATATATGGTTCCATTCGCTTGATTATTCACCCAGTAATGTTGAAAATTGGAAAAAAGCCCCCTCCCCACTTTCTATCTTCTCACTGAAAGGAGGGAGCGGTTCCAAATATTCATAAAACTCTTTATCGTACCCAAATACCTTTCCAAGCCAAATTTGGTGCCATTTGCTCGAATAGTTTTCAAGTTATACAGTGACAAAGAGGTTAAAGCCCCCCCCACTATTTTTCCTGTATCTCCACCGGATGGAAGAAGGGGCCTGAAATAATCATAGATCATAATCATAATCATTTCTCGTATTCCACTACCCTCCCGTGTTATGTTAAAAATTATAAGGTTGGGCCCCTCTCTCCTTCGTATCTTACCAGTGGAAAGAGGGAGGGGTACCAATTATTCATAGAAACATTCCTCGTACCCAAGTACCCACCCATGCCAAGTTTTGTATGATTTTCTTGATCAGTTCTCGAGTTATGAAGACATATTACTTCTATATGAGAGACCCCCTCCCCTCCCCCAGAAAGAGGGAGGGGTCTCAAACTATTATAGGAACCTTCCCCGGCCTCCAATACCCCCATATGCCAAGTTTCAAGCAAATCAGTTCAGTAGTTTTCGAGTCTATAGGGAACAGACAGACAGACAGACAGAAATTCATTTTTATATATATAGATTGCTCACAATTATTAGTCACATTGAAGTCCATGGAATCACCCGAAAATCTACATCGAAATGCTAATTTTTATTGCAAACATTTACAAAGGTGCATTATTTGCAGTATACATTAAAGGGGAATTTTCTTGCAAAAAAGTGACCCACTGATAAAATTTTTGGTTTAATATCATGTAATCAAGTTATCTTTTAATGACTATGAAATGATGCTGACATAATTTCTCACATCTTAAGCTAGTTTTTATTGAAGTTTTTTTTTTGTCTTTATTTGAGAGGTTTTCAGCCGCAGGCTGGTTCGCCTCTGTAAATATTGAAATTGTTGATTTTCATCTAAATTTTAAAAAAAAAAACATAAAATCGAGTGATATATGCACAAATTTTTACATTTTTCGGTGCCGTAAGAATAAAATGTTTTTATAATTCATTTACCTGTCTGGGGTAAGATGCAACAAAATTCAAATCAAAGAGACACCTTGTTATTCTCGTTTCCATATGCTAGAACATGATTGTTTTGTATTACGCGTTTGTCAACATTGAAATTTCATCCATCCAAACATTTAATTGAATTTTCAGCTAGTTGGATTTTTGTGGCATTTTTTACGCCTAAATGTATGCTACATCCTCATATTGAGAATAAAATTAACAATTGGTTTCTACAGGACAAAAAATTACTGTATTTGGTGTTTTAATGCGTAATTGTTTTAAGGCATCAAAAATATATCAAAACTACAAACTATAAAAATAAGATTATTCATTGGAAACAAAGTTTGTTTCCAGTTACTCCTTTTTCTAAGTAACATCAACTGGGGCAACATGCAACACTTTTCAACTTCAATGGCTTCTAAAATCTTAATGCGTACAGATAATCATACCTCATGTACATAAAAAGTTTTAAGGTTGATTGGACACCAAATTGACGTAGTCAGGAATATTATTGGTTTTACCAGTTATTTTTAAATTTTCAAAAACATGCGATTTTCACCAAACTAAGAAAAAGGGGTAAGTTGCAACAAACTCTATAATTATTGAAAAATCAAATGAAAACGTTTGAAAATTTATAGTTTTTAATGCATTTGTGATGCCATAACGCATATAGCACCAATTGCAGTAATTTTTTGTTTTGTTCGAATTAAATTATACATTTTTTTCTGTCAATAATGTTTTTAAGAAAAACGTGTTTATCTGCTGCATACATTTAGGGGTAAAAAATACTACAAAATATTCTATTATCTTCCAAGGATGGATGAAATTTTAATGTTAACAGACGCATAATGCAAAACAATCATATCCCAGCATATGGAAAGGCGGTTTATGAGCTTTAGTTCTGATCTGCATTTTGTTGCATTTTGCCCCAGACAGCTAGCTGAATTATAAAAATATTTATTTAAAAAAAATTGGAGATTGTCCGAAAAATATTTATACACCAACAGTGTTGGTATAGGATAATGAAAGCAATATAAAGTTTATAGGTGATATCATCATGCCAATCCGTCATACTAGGTAAAGTTTTTTACGGCATCGAAAAATGTGAAAAATTGTACATCTATTGCTCGATTTTTTATTTTTTTTATGAGAATCAAAAATTTAAAAAAAAACTCTTCCACGATGTTAAAAACTATATCATCATCAATTTGTTATCATTCAATCATAACTTTATTACAGTATATTGAAATAAAAATTGAATGAGTGTTGTGGTATACAAATGTTGCATCCAACCCTGCTTTTGCATGATGCCCCGTTTGACGGTATAGTGAAAATAGCATGTTTTGAGAAAATTAATATCTGAAGAATCCAATGAGTTTTTAAGAAGCCATTGAATTTGAAAATTGTTGCATGTTGACCCAGTTGACGATAAGTGGATACGAAATTCGGACAATCAGCGTTACGAATGTTCTAACTCCTGCAATCATGCAACAACAAGTTCATATAAGTAGGGGAGAAAGATGATACTTGAACCCTAGGGATACTTGATTCCTTGGCTAATCTTGAAACTGGAATGTCGTACAAAGATCAAATGTTCTAGAAAAATGTGCCAAATGGAGCAAAACAGCAATGGTTGAAGCTCAAAAATTTTTAACAAAATAAGTTTTTGAGTTATTGAACTTTATTTGAAAAATTTCACAAAATGTGACTTGAAGATCTTTTTTCATCACTTTAAAATGTTCCTAACATGTTCCTAAATTATAACAAAAATATTTATTCCAATCTATCAATCTTTCGAGGGTAATATGAACATCAAAATACCATTTTTTCAAAGCGATAGGAAACACTCAACTTTTTTCAAATTTTTTTTTTCTAAAATGGTGATAATGGATACAATTGTCCCCTAGAGTTCAAAACGCTATATTCTTCTTCTCAATGGATCGTGGTCATTGCTGATTACAAGATTACTAATATTTATCCAGTAGCTAATATTCATCCATCAATTATCTGAAGAAAAGGGCTAAAATAATTGATTTTCTCTATTTTAGAAAATTGCACCCTTAAGTATGCAACGTCATAAGGGTTGAGAATAAGTAATTGAATTTTTTTCTGACAATTATAGATTGTGAAATGAGAACAAACTTGACCAAAATAGTCAATTAACATTCTATCTTGGGGTTTTGTTTGATTTTTCTAAGGATAAGGGCTTCCTGAATAAAAGATCAAGTCTCAATCAATAGAGGATCAAGTCTCCCTTAACTTCAAAAATATCGCAATTTTTTTACTCCTACGAAAATGCTTCTAGCTCATCTACGGGTTCAAGTATCGTTCTAATTTTAGGAGCATAGAAACTTGAAGATACACGCTGGCAGAAAATGTAAAAGGGTGCGAGTTGCTAAATTTTTCCAGAAACATATGGTGAAAATAAGAAAAGGGGATCAAGTATCCCCACTCTCCCCTACTGTAAAACTATTTGTCTGTGGTAGAACCCCGTTTATCCGAGCTCCGGTTATGAAAGACCATATCCTAACAAGATCCATGTACTTAGTAAGCTATGCGCCTGGATGGTATAGAAAACTGGAACAAAAAGATAGGGTTTTATGTGTATTTCGGAATAGAAGTAAATATTTTTTTTGTTAGATTATGATACTTTCATGAATGTTTCGATTCTTACAGATGATAGAGGTTTTTTTTTTTATTAAATTTAAATCAAATAAATTGTGTACGGACAGAAGTTCTGTCATAGAACGAATAGCGAGTTGATTGTGTGGTAGATATATTTATCGAGTAAATCATTCCATTCAGGGAAGAAACCACACTTGTTCAACCACACAAAAAGGTGTCAATAATCACTGAACAAAGAGTCACGCGTTGCGTTTCGATTGTCAAATATCATCGATCTGCTCTGTCTGACGGTACCGGCCCTAGAAGAAGGGATAACTCGAGCGAGATAGGCATCTGAAACCAACTCGGCATCATCGGGACAACTCACGCCGCCATCAAATTTACTGCCATTAGCGCGACCAACACAGTTCATCTACTGTCAATCTAAATTAAGGTATTGGATTACTATTCGCATATCCGTGGTTTCCACCCACTAACCCAACATCTGGGAACAGAGCAGCGCTGAGCTGAGGTTAAGGCAGGAAGGGTTTGCGTGTCCCGAGCTCTTCGGCCTTACGGGCTCTCGTTGGGAATTGTGGGTTACTTTGAGTTGTTTATTTTACGTTCTTTGTTCAATCAGAGTTAAAGAAAAAACAAATATGTTTTGTTATCGTTGAAATCTTTTCTATCCGGCGCTTGAAATGGAAGTATACATATATTAGTCTAAAAATTAGTCTAAAAATTTAAATTCTTTGCACCTCGAAAAAATGTAAATTTTGTTGCCTTGTGTAATTCATAAATGTATTAACAGAAAGTGAAGTAATATAATATATTGTTAGGATCCATCTGATCACTTACAACTATTCGTGTATTTGCTTTACCCTGAATGTATAAATACCTTGAGCTTCTGATTACTTTGTATTTAACGTGTAATAAATCACTTCTCGCGTAACGTCAACCTGTACACACGTGTTTGTACTTCTGTCCGGTTAATATCACCACCTCTGCTGTTCTCAGGTTATGGGCCCAGCGCTACGCCCCAACCTGCAAATCTCGCGAGTGAAAATTTCCACGTGTTTTTCGGTCGATAGTAAAAGTTTAGTTTATCGGTCGAGAAAAAGTATTTTCGCGATGGAAGTGGACAGAAAAGTGTACCTCTTTGACGGGAATAATTTCGCCAACTGGAGCTTCCGAATGGAAGTTCATTTGGAAGAGTTGGGACTGCTTTCGTGCATTCAGCAGCCGGCGGAAGAAGTGCCGGAACGTCAAGTTCTCGAGTCAGATCTTGCTCCAGTGAAATTGGAGAAGGAGCGGAAGTTGGCCGAAAGAAGAGCGAATGATGTGAAGTGCAAATCGGTCTTGATCCGGAACATCGCGGATTCGCAGCTTGAATACGTCAAGCAGAAGCGTACGCCGGTTGAAATCTGGAGGGCGTTGCAAAATGCATTTGCTAGAAAAGGTGTTTCGGGCCAGTTTTTCTTGCTCAAGAAACTGTCGGGGATGAAGTTTAAAGAGGGGAGTGCGATGCAGGAGCACCTGCTAGTGTTTGATCGTATAGTGCGCGATTTGCAATCAGCGGGCATAAATTTGGATGAACGTTTGATAGTCTTTTATTTGCTCCAAACGATGCCGCGATCTTACAGTCAGCTCGTGACGGTACTCGAGACTCTGTCGGACGAGCAGTGTACGCTTGATTTCGTTAGGGCACGGTTGCTAAACGAAAGCGTGAAGAGAGCGAACAGCGATGATGTGGGGCTGGAAAGTGAATCCGCCGCATTCGCTGGGAAATCGTTCAGAAAAAGTGGCAAACTGAAGTGTTTTTCGTGTGGGAAAATTGGGCATAAACAAGCGGTGTGTCCCGACCGAAAAGAAGAAAAGCCAACGCACGAAAAGAAGAAGAATGTGCACAAGGGGAAAGCTCACGTCGGAGAAGAGACGACTTTCGTGTGCAGTTTAGTTGGTGGCCATTCCGTTGGCAGTGCAAATTACTCGCAAGCCAGTGCAGCGACGTGGATTCTAGACTCGGGGGCGTCTGACCACATGGTGGGGGAGCCCTATTGGTTGCGTGATATGGAGCAACTAAGTGATCCGGTTTCGATCAGAGTCGCGTCTGGGCAAGTGTTAAAGTGTAATCACTCGGGGACGGTCGACATGACAGTGAATATCGGCAAGAAGCAACGAAAGTGTGTTGTAAAAGATGTTCTGTATGTCCCGGGACTGCGATACAACTTGTTCTCCATACGGCGAGTGGGTTTACTCGGGATGGAGGTTGTGTTTGCGGAGAAAAGTGCAGTGATTAAGCGGAAAGGCGAGGTTATTTGCACGGCCAAACGGATGGACTGTCTGTACGAAATGGACGCCACACTGTGGAAAGTGATGAGCCAGAAGGCTCTAGTGAGTGAAAAGACGATGAGTGATGAAGAATTGTGGCACAGACGATACGGCCACATAGGCAAAAGTGGACTAAAGAAATTAGTGAGTGAAGATCTAGTGAAAGGCTTAGTGCTGAAGAAAGGCGAGTTATCAGGAGGCGAGCTGTGTGAGCCATGCTTGAAGGGAAAGCAAACACGGCTGCCGTTCATCGAGATGCCCTTGCCTAGGAGTGCACGTCCATTGGAGCTGATACACAGCGATGTGTGTGGAGGTATGAAGCCAGCAGCATGGAACGGTAAGCGACATTATGTATCTTTCACTGATGATTACACCCATTTCTCGGCGGTGTACATCTTGCAAACTAAAGATGAAGTCTACGATGCTTTCGAAACGTACGTGGCCATGGCAGAATCGCATTTCGACAGCAGTATTTCGCGCCTCAGGTGCGACAATGGGGGCGAGTACGTAGGAAACAAATTTCGCGATTTCTGCCGCCGAAAGGGAATCCAACTGGAGTACACCGTTCCATACACGCCCCAGCAAAATGGCGTGAGCGAGCAGCTTAACAGAACCATAATGGACAAGGCAAGGGCAATGATTGAGGACGCAGAGATGGACAAGGCCATGTGGTGCGAAGCAGTCTTGACAGCTGTGTTCATTATCAACCGAAGTCCGACAGCAGCGTTGCCGAGCGGTAAGACCCCGTACGAGATGTGGTACGGCCACAAACCCGATGTCTCCAAGTTCCGGATTTTCGGGAGTAGGGCCTTTAGTTTCGTACCCAAAGAGAAGCGCAGCAAGCTGGAGTCGCGTAGTAAGCCATGTATTTTTGTCGGATATGGTCCTAACGGGTACCGCTTGTGGGATGGACGGAAGATTTTGATTGCCAGGGATGTTGTTGTTGATGAGTCCGCTAAGTGGTTTGCCGAAGGAGGGGCATCGTCTATTGATAGTCAAGAGAATGAAACAGTTGAGCTGGCCGGACCGTCGTTGTCGCCTACGCCCAAAATCGTTGAAGCTCCTGTGAATCCGGAAGATCCAGCAATAGAACCGAATTTTGTCCCTGTGCCGGTTGTTGAACCGGACGAAACCAGCGATGATGAACGATACAGCGACTGCGAAGACAACCTGGAAGAAAGAGATCCCCTAGAATTTCGGCGAAGTGAAAGAACTCGTAATCCCCCAGCGAGATTGAAAGATTATTCTTGCATAGCTTTCGCGCTAAACGCAGAAAGTTATGTTGACAACCTCCCATCGACTATTGAGGAACTGCGGAAGCGGGATGACTGGCCCGAGTGGAAGATAGCGGTCAACGAAGAGCTCAAATCTTTGACCGACAACAAGACTTGGCAGCTAGTAGACCTGCCTGAAGGAAGGAAGCCTGTCGATTGCAAGTGGGTATTTCGCCTCAAAACCAACCCGGATGGCACAATCTACAAGAGAAAGGCGAGATTGGTGGCCAAGGGATTTACCCAGCGTTACGGTTACGACTTCCACTAAACTTACGCACCAGTTGTGAAGATGTCAACCGTCCGAATGATGTTGGCAATAGCAAACCATCATGGCTTCGTTGTCCACCAAATGGACGTTAAGGCAGCGTTCCTCAACGGCGTCCTCACCGAGGACATCTACATGCACCAGCCCGAAGGATTTGAGGAGGGGGAGAAAGTGTGTAAGCTTCACAAATCAATCTATGGGCTGAAGCAATCTTCGAAGACCTGGAACGACAGATTCGACGAATTCGTGAAACAGATTGGATTCCGACGTTGTGTGGAAGATAGTTGTCTTTATGTCCGCCAAGGGAAGTCCGGTCCAGTCTACCTGGTGCTATACGTCGATGATGCACTCATTATGTCGAAGAATCTGCAAGAAGTCGAAGCAGTCAAGCGGCTGCTACTACGAGAGTTCTGCATGGAGGATCTCGGTGAAGCTCGGATGTTTCTGGGTATCCAAATCGACCGGGATTCAAAGAATGGGACTATGAAGCTGAGTCAGCCTGGCTACACCGAAGTAGTTCTCAAGCGTTTTGGCATGGAATCTTGCAAACCGGCATCCACGCCTATGATCGCCAACTTGCAGCTACAGAAGTCGTCGAAGAAGGAGAACCTTGAGAAACCTTATCGTGAGTTAATAGGGTGCCTCACCTACCTTATGGTAACGACGCGACCAGATATCAGTGCGGCTGTATCGTACTTCAGCCAATATCAGTGTAACCCATCCGAAGAGCATTGGTCGCACGCCAAGAGAATACTACGATTTTTGAGAGGTACAACTCACCATGGACTGGTCTACAGAAGAGAGGAATTGGCAAGGCAAATCATTGGCTTCGCAGATGCAAACTGGGCCACTGACCCCAATGATCGCCACTCTGTCTCCGGCTACGTGTTCCAAACTTACGGAGCAACCACGTCATGGAGTACTCGCAAGCAACGGACTATTGCCCTCTCGTCCACCGAATCAGAATGCAGTGCTTTGGCTGACAGTATCTGTGAATCACTGTGGATCTTGAAGCTGTTTAAGGAACTGAACATCTTGGACAAGGAAAACGTCGTCATCTTCGAAGACAACCAGTCCGCTATAGCAATAGCTGAATCCGAAGCACCGTCCAAGAAACTGAAACATACCGACGTTAAGTTGCAGTTCATCAAGGAGTGTGTTTCGAATCGAAAGGTGACCATCCAGTATTTGCCAAGCGGTGAGCAGCCGGCAGATATGCTGACAAAAGGTTTAGTTCCTGCAACGTTTTCCAAGCACTGTGCTAGATTAGGGATACTAAAGTGATAAGCTTGAGGAGGGGTGTTAGGATCCATCTGATCACTTACAACTATTCGTGTATTTGCTTTACCCTGAATGTATAAATACCTTGAGCTTCTGATTACTTTGTATTTAACGTGTAATAAATCACTTCTCGCGTAACGTCAACCTGTACACACGTGTTTGTACTTCTGTCCGGTTAATATCACCACCTCTGCTGTTCTCATATATCAGCAAGTTTGGTATAGTGTGTATATCTACTACTGAAACCATCTGTAATCCACCTGGGTAAAGAGTAAGTATTATCGAACATTGGTGTAGGTTTTACCCCTTATTGTGATACATATTTTGGTTGGTATTAAAAAATGCAACATTTGCATTGCTCAAAACACCAAATAGAATTGTTGAGCGAAAACCTAAGCACTGATTGAAGTTTAAAAACTGATTTAAAAATTGGTCCGAAAATCAATCATTGCACGGTTGAAAATGATTTGATCAGATTTTTCTGTACGAAATTTCAAAATCAGTGCAACCTGTGAAAATCACTCGTTACTTTTAATTTTTATCATTAATGTACTTTGATAAAATAAACTCATGTTGATTTTTGAATATCTGACCGAGTAGAATAACTGCACCAAAATACCCCACGCACCGCAACGAGCGGGGCGAGTTTCGCTTTCGAGGGGAAGTTTCCACGCCAAAATGCGTCACACTCGAGAATCGAATCGGTAATGCTGCCAGCAGGTTGTGCAGGATAAAATTTCATTTCGCTCTGGTTGATGTTTGGCCCCGAGGCAGGGCTTGTACAGTATGTCCCAACCTTGTACCCTACCCTATGTATTATGTTGAATGCTCTTATTAGGGAGCTAAATGTGGTAGCATTATGGACATGTGGCGGTCGGATTAATGTGATCCAATCGGTAACAGTTGTGATTGGGTCGGGTTACTAAAGGTGGTTCGTTCATCCTGCTGCCTGCCAAACTGTTTTTCAAGGTTCGGGTTTTAAGCGCGAACCTTTCCGTGTAATTTGAATGCATTATCAAATGTTTTCGTTTGATGGGGTACTCTTGATCGAGTAAACTGAGCAGGCTATTGAAATTCATTCATCAGCAAATTACATATTTACGTATGAATGTATGTATGTATATAAAACAATAAGTTATATGGTTTGAATTTTTCTTTTATGTCAAACTCAATGAGTCCAACAATATAAAAAAGTAATGGATGAAAAAATGAACTTCATTTTTTAAATACAATTCAATTCGATGCTATGTAAGGTACGCGTTAGTGCTAATAATTTAAAAATGCTTTGTTGTCGGTTGAACCTAAATAGTCCCTGTTGAGCCCGGTTTACAGTTCGAGTGAAAAAGAAAATGAACAAATCTTATATTGAAAATAACTCTAAAAAGCGACGCAATTTACATGTGTAACATAGTGGAATCGATGGAAAATGGTTGAATTCCAGCCGGACTTGTTCATTAAAACCTTCTAGAACTGTTTCAATTTTAATTCCCCGGTTTTCACCGTGGAAATTTCAACATGGCGAGGAAATCGTTCTATTTCTATCAAGTTTTGAGGGAAGAATCTGGCTGGTAAAACGGAAACCGCCCTGATAGTATTGGTCACTTCGGGACATCGGTTAGTAAGCTCGAGCTGGTGTCATTGAGATAAAGTTTCTGGGGCTTGGTGTCCAGGGGTTACTAAAGTCGACTGGCTGGTGAAGAAAAACCTGTAGAATCAAAAAATAGTTAACAAAATTGTTAAAATATTACCCATGCTTTTTGGTTTGGTTAACTGCAGCCGGAACTATTGTGAAATCGTCATGTTCCTGTTAGATGTAAAGGAAACCAGGAAACCTAAAATTATGAACATGAAGTGAAAAAAACATAGGAAAAACTGTTCAAGGCGCCCCAGTTAAGCAAAATAAATACCATGACGCTCCGTGATCAGATTTATTGTCAAAAAGAAAGAATATGATAAAAACACGATTTTGATTATATTGATTATTAAATTTAACTGAAACGGCCGTAAAACAAACTTCGTGGTAGAACGTCTAATTTAGTTGAAAGAACGCACCATACCAAAAGAGTGGTAAGAAATGAAACATCAAATGTTTAATTACATGTTCATCGTATTTTTGTAAACTAACCTTTGGCTAATACTTTGGCAAAAATCATCTAGTTTAGCTAAACTTATCGAAAATATCGTTTTTCAAAATATGCATTATTGTATCCTTATAGGTAAAACGCCTTCAGGTAGGCAACGAAACTCAATTTCTGGACGTATATCGCGGCTAACATGGCGGCAGATGATTTTTTCGAGTCGAATATTGGTGCACATTTTTAACTCAAACAAGAGGAAGAAATTAGTAATAATTATACATTGTAATCGTAATTTGGGAATCAGTAAATAAAAAGAATGGCATTTTGTTTTGATATTCGAGTTTTTTTTTTCAAAATTTGAGCATAAAACACGTGGTCTTGTGGGCATTCAGCCTCAATTTTGCTATGATTGATAAGAGTTAAAGTTTGTGAGAAGTTAGTAAAATATAACAAAATATTAACACTAAACATACCGACACTTTGTATATACCTATTCATACCGCGAGCGGTCAAATGACGGCAAACACCGTTTTCGCTAAAACTCCCTTGTTTCTCAACCGATTTCTACCAAATTTATAGTTTTGAAAAGCTTATAATTCGACTCAAATATGTTTCTAAGACAATTTTCAGCTACAATCAATAACTTTAAAGTTATTTACAGTACAAGAAAAAATTTATGAAAAAACATGCTTCAGAACAAAGGTTGTAAATCAGTTATTAAGTGCTCGAAAAAAATTTCACTTAGTGCCTGAGAAAGCTGAAGTTAGAAGCTATATGTTGCACATATGGAAGTTTTTTTTTTAATTTTCTAAGATCATGGCCACAAAATATGTAAAAAAGTTGTGTAAAACCCGTACCACAGACAAACCCGTACTTTTCAATCAATCAACTGCCAAAGCTGTTCCTGTTACAGTAGAAAATTTTGAAAAAGTGAATTGAAAAGTAGACGTAATTTGTCACATTTTGGCATCTTTAGATTTTTAAAATACTTAATACATAATTTTTGACGGCTTTTCAAAGGTAGTTGTTTTGCGAACTTTTTATTAATCTGGATTTTCTGAGACAATCCCTACACCCAAATTCAGCTTTGCACTGGATTTTGAGTACGTTAACGTGTAGTTTAGGCAATAAAACTATATGCAAAAGAAAGCAAATTTCATGCCGGTTCTAGTGATGTAACTGCATTGGCGGTGCAATGCTTTACAAAAATATAATAAATATATTTCTGAAAGTAAAACTAGAAAATTTGAGCTAATGCTTGTTTGTTTTTTCGTTTCTTTTCATCCGTCTTCGTGTGCAAAATAGCTTTGAGATATTACCACCCACTGCGCCCGTCTGCCAAGCAAGAATTTGTGCTAACTTCTCAAAATTCAGAAACTAGTTCACTGTTTTATTTATCATATTTTTGCCAAGCATTGCACCGCCAATGCAGTTACACCACTAGAACCGGTATGAAATTTGCTTTCTTTTGCATATAGTTTTATTGCCTAAACCTTACGTTAACGTACTCAAAATCCAGTGCAAAGCTGAGCTTAGGTGTAGGAATTGTCTTAGAAAATCCAAATTGATAAAAAGTTCGAAAAACAGCTACCTTTGAAAAGTCGTCATAAGTTATGTACTTCGTATTTCAAAAATCTAAAGATGCCAAAATGTGACAAATTACGTCTACTTCTCAATTCACATTTTCAAAATTTTCTACTGTAACAGGAACAGCTTTGGCGGTTGATTGATTGAAAAGTACGGGTTTTACACAACTTTTTTATTTTTTTGTGGCCATGATCTTAGAAAAATTTTAAAAAACTTTTCCACATGTGCAACATATAGCTTCTAACTTCAGCTTTCTCAGGCACAAAGTGAAATTTTTTCGAGCACTTAATAACTGATTTACAACCTTTTTCCTGAAGCATGTTTTTTTCATAAAATTTTTCTTGTACTGTAAATAACTTTAAAGTTATTGATTGTAGCTGAAGATTGTCTGAGAAACATATTTGAGTCGAATTATAAGCTTTTCAAAACTATAAATTTGGTAGAAATCGGTTGAGAAACAAGGGAGTTTTAGCGAAAACGGTGTTTGCCGTCATTTGACCGCTCGCGGTATGAATAGGTATACCACATACGTTATTCGAAAACCGTAACACTTAAAAAAAATTTAAAAACGCAAAAATACTTGCATTTCGAAAACAAAAATAGTCCTGTCGTTAAATTTGCGAAAAAACAATTATATAAGGCGTAATCAACGTTTAAAGTTCAAAAACCGTCATTTGACCGCCTCCGGTACGTTTAGTGTTAATAGTCTTCGAAAGTGCATGCGAGTGGAAATAAGATAAGCTGTAGTTTCATCAGATTGCGCAGGCCAGTTTACCATAAAACCTTATATGTTACCCATGAAAAATAACAAGTTTCACGCTGATTCCAATAATCCTTCTGTTTCTAAGAACTAAAGTTGTTTTTGTGAACTTTTCATCTAATGATGAAAAAGCATTTGAAGCCATAGGTTAGTGTATTTTTGAGAAGGAATGGCATGGGCCATCTTACCCGGCTGGTGCGTTTTGTACAGTTTTCCCCTACACCAGAAAAAAATCTTCCCAAACTTACCGAGAAAACCGCGAAATTTGTATGTATTCGCAAAGACTAAAGGGGCAGTTTTGAAAAAGCTGTTTCGTGCATTGCAAGAAGGATGCCAAATAACAGACTGACTTACTTCTGATGCGAGTGAGAAACATAACACCGTCATCGCAAATTTTATATACTTTGTAGTTCTTTCAACTATAAACTAGTCGAAAATTTAAGTCTTTTTTTGGTTCAAAAAATTCTCTTGAATAAAACTTTTATTGTTTTCAATTATGTTTAAGTATTGTGATCGTATTGTAATTGTTGTTCGCGCAGGTTCACGATTACCCAGTAGGTACCTAGTAAGCTGATGCCGTAAAACACTTTACCCAGTAATGCAGGATTGCCTAAATGATATCACCTGCAAACTTAATACTGCTTTTATATCAACACTGTTGGTGTGAAAATATTCATCGGGCAATCACCATTTTTTTTAAATAAAAATTTTAAAAAATCAGTTACCAGTTAGAGCTAAAATGCATCAAAATGCTTATCAAAGATTCATCTTTTAAATCTTGTTTACGCTGGAATATAATTGTTTTGCATCACGCGTTTGTTCATTTGAAAATTTTATCCATCAAAGCATTAATTTTCATGATTTTAGTCAGTAGATTTTTTGTAGTATATTTAACCCCTCATGCAGGCAGCACCGTTATGCTTTTTCTTTGAAAACATATTTGACAGAAAAAAAGTAAAATTTAATTCGAACATAACCAAAAATTACTACCATTGGTGCTTTATGCGTTATGAAATCACAAATATATCAAAAACTATAAATTTACAAAAGGATTTTATCAGGTTTTTCAATAAAAACAAAGTTTGTTGCTACTAACCCTTTTTTCTTAATAGCGTGATAATCATATGTTTTTGTATGTTTAAACATAACTGGTAAAACCAATTAATTTTATGTCCAATAATTTTTCTGACTACATTAATTTGAAGGCTCTTCATTAATTTGATGTCCCTTCAACCTTAAAACTTTTAATGTAAAAGCGGTATGATTATCCCCAGTTGACAGTACCTTGTAATTCACAATTTCTTTGGTTCTTTTGTTCGAGATGATTGTACCGTTTTGTTTAGCTCAATCCAGGTCAATTCCACCTCGCTACGAGGTAAGTATATACTTTTTTATTGAGCTCAATTCAGGTGAACTTCACCTCGCTACGAGGTAAGATTTACCTTTTTTCTCGGTGAATTGTACCTTTTTTCCAACCTCGATTCAGGTCAATTTTACCTCGCTGTGAGGTGAGTTTCACCTCGAAGAGCTAGAAGTTACCTTTTTGGCTTTCACGAGCGTTCACCTTGCTATCTCGGTAAATTTTACATTTTTTTATTTTCCGTGTGCAAATCGCCAATGACGTTTGAATCCATAGCATCATCATTTTGATCGCAGTGCCCTCTTAGAGTCGTTTTGTGCTTCAAATCGCCAATAACGCATTCAACCAAGAAGAAAAAGCAGGACGGGACTTTTTTTTAAAGATTTGGCATTCAATCCTACTCAAGTATTCAATCTTACTCAACATTCCCTAATCCAAGCGCTCCCTTCTGTCTTTACCTTCAACAAAAGGTAGCTGTCATTGAAATTGTCAGTCACGTTGAGATAAGTTGTCTTGTAAAGAATTGGAATGTTTTTCAAATATTTGCCAAGAACCTATCCGGCGTTTTAGAAACTCTATTCTACCAAACTAAATCCAACTCTCCTCATCAGCCAGTTACAAATCCTACCAATCATCCATCAACTGCCATGCCCAAATGTCAAGAGCGTTAAAGGTTGCCACTTATACTCTCACACCTTTGAACTTGGCCCATTCGTTCCTTGGTGTGACTTACCTCATAGTGGTGGAGCGGGTGAAATTAAAATTAGTCGATGCATTCCAGGTTCCATACCGATTTCAAGAAGCGAGTCGTGATTTTGAACGAATTAAAAGAACTAAAACAGAAAGTCGGAGTTTGCTCCCAAAAGACGATTGCGGCATTAACAAAAGAAAAAAAAACGGCCCGGTGCAAGATCATTTCAAGATCTACCAATGATGCTGCATTTGGCTGTATGTAAATGAACAGTTCCGGTAAGCAAACAAAACTAAAACGCTGTGAAGAAGCGCAAAAAACAAAACACAACACGATAACATCAATTAACATAACAATCTCCATTCACACCGATCGAATCGGGGGGAAATGAACCGAGATCATGCACTCTTGGGTTCAATTTTCTTGTTGAAACAAAATAAAAATCGGTTGATCTGTCTGTCTGTGTTCAAAGTTCAAGTCACTGACTGACTGAGAACGTCTGCGCAAAACAGTCAAGCTGAAGAAATTGTTCTCGACAGGCCAATTGGATAGACAATTTGAAATTGACTCCAATTGATCTCTGGTTGGATTGGTTCTAGGGGGAGAAGGGAAAAAAGTCATCGCAAACCGGCTTCGGGTTTCCGGCTGAATTTATGTGCGATAGCTAGTCGGGCCAAGAGGACTGCTTAAGAATCCAAACCCAACGGCCAGTCATCTCGTCTTGGATTGCTTCGAGCTGAGTCAGGATGATTGTTTTCTGATGGATCGAGATCATGTCTGACAAACTGGCCGACACCGAGATGTTTTGAATCAACGCGACGACGTGACCGAGAGCCCTCGAATGGACATTCGGGAAACAATTGAAGAGTTGATCCAATTCTTCCATCAATGGAGTTTGTGTTTATCATGCCCCGTATTTATATATTTTATCAATCATCCGATTGAATGTGCTCTTTGTCACAATCTAATGGCCGGTAAACTGGGCTCATGCTGATTGAGCCAGCACAACATGATTTGCAAAATCAATTATAGTCATCATACTATTGTGATAGTCGGAAAAATGAGCGATATTTTTCAATAACGAGTTCTATAACAAGGCAAATTCAAATCAAGGGACTTGAGTAACTCAAAAGATTGTACCCGCCTCATCGAAAAATAAATTAAAGAATGCTTTGATTCTATTGATTTTTTTTGTTTGACCTGCAGTACTCATCTCTGCCTGAGTGAATTTCATTTCTATTGTAAAGGCAAAAGCACCTGACTTTATAATATAAATACACTTCAAAGACTGATTCAAAGCAAAGAGTTTATATTATAAAGGTTTTCAAGAACTACTCTGGAATTTGGAAATAAATAAATCTGAAATTCCGTTGATTTCAATGAAAAAATATAAATGTTCGATTTGAATCAGATTGGATAATTCTACACTGAACCCAAAATCACACTTAAAATACACTAGAAGATTCACTTAAAAGTGAAAACTCAGTGAAATTCTTCATTTTAAGTGGCTCATGTACATTTCACTTAAGTTTTAAGAGACCAAATCAATATTCACCTATTCATCGCTTGAGTTTTAAGTGACCGGCACTGAATGTCTTCGATGCTCACTTGAAATTCACTTGATCGGTCACTTAAGCCAATATTCACTTGCCCATCACTTAAAATTCAAGTGATTTTTTGAATAGCGAATGTCAACAATGTCAGTATTGATTTTTTATTGTTATTTGGAAAAGAAACAGCAGAGGTTTGTTTGAGTCGGTAGGTGCAGAATTAGAGTAATATATATGTTTTTAAACAATTATATTTTTCCAAAGGTAGACAGAAACATCGTGTGAATCGGTCAACACGTCGTAGTGACCTTTTTTAAAGCAATCAGGTTTCAGATACGTTTTCCGATGATGATTTATTTTGGAAATATTCAAGTACAGTGAAGTTAAAGCAAGTATCAATAAATACTTGTTAATTTTTTTTTCAGAAAAGATCAACCAGAATGTCTCGTTAATAATTTTTTCAAACCGAAACTTCTATTTGAATCCAAATAAGGAAAAAAGTGAGGGGTTTTACGTCGTATTTTTTTAATAAATAATTGTTTTAAAGAAACAAAGTTGGTTCATGTTTGGTATTCCAAAATTTCACCTAAAAACCACTAAAACTGAAAGATATTAATGACCTGAGTCAACATTTGAAATTGACTTTGCCACTCGCTTGAAATTCACTTGATCGATCACTTAAGTGATTTCACTTGACGATCACTTAAAATTCACATACGTAAATACGTATGGCGAAAATTCACTCCAGATGTCACTTACCTTTAAAGTGAAAATTATTTTCAGTGTATAACATGTTCATTTGAGTGCCCCAAATGACCCGACTGTTCAAAAAGCTATGCGATGCAGGCTAAAATTCATCCTAGGCCTACTACAAGATCTTTTGCCAAATTTGGGCCAGATCGGATCACGGGAAGGGGTCGCTCAACGAGCATAATAATGACGCTTTTCAACCATTTCTGGTGCTTTAGATTGCAAAATCTTTTGATTTTTCTCTAGTTTATAGTTCGGAGAGTAGTTCAGGCGAAACTGTTAAGGAGGGTTGGATTTCTTGCTCCCCTTTTCATGTGTTAATCATATCTTTTAGGGAAACTATCCATTTTAAACTCCGTTTTAACACATAAAAAAATCAGCCGCCGCCCGTGGCGTAGTGGACAGCCTTCAAGTCTTCTAAGCCAGGGGGTGTGAGATCGAATCCCGGTCACGGCATACATAGTACACTTTCGGTGGATTGGTGGTTTTAGCATTTGTAAGATGCTAGCCATCATATCCTCGAAAGATGTACGCTTAGAGTTAAGAAAAAAGGAATCTCTTCGAAGAAACATCATGTTTCATTGAGATCCTGTATGTGTTTGTGTTCGTTTATATATAAGCTTTGTTTCATGATTTTAAACAACTTTTGTTGAACGGAAAACTTTCTCGTTGAGGAAAATTTATTCAACAAATTTCATAAATAGCATAACCACAGGGGCTCTATGACCAAGGTTGCCGAAAAATTTTTTTTGTGTTTTTGAGGAAAAAAAAATTAACTTTCTGTGATTTTACCCAAAAATTCTGTGATGGTTTCTGGAGTGCTATTTCCTTTGATTTCAATGAAAATTCCTGATAAATTGGGTCTTTTTGCATTTAAGATGGGTAAAACCAATTAAAATTTCCAATTTGATCACACTTTTATAATTTAAAGTAAAAAATCAAAATTTTATAATTTATAATTTATAGTTTATTTATAATTTATTATCAAAATTCAATTCTAATGTTAATTCTGTGGAAAAAGGAGAATTTTTCAAAATTCTGTGTTCTGTGACACAGATTCTGTGATGGAAATTTATTCATAATTCTGTAAAATTACAGATTTTTCTGTGAATTCGACAAACCTGTCTATGACATTAAGCTCTTCACACTATATTTTAACACTATTTCACGATATTTGTCCCTTAAATTTGGAAAATTTAAGACTTACTCATAGCTACATTTCTTCATAAATCTTGTTGAAATTTTTACATAAAAAGCATGTGGGCTACCTAGTTTTATTTATTTACTACGACGGAATACTATGTGGGCTACCTAGTATTTTGTATAAATTATGATATTTTGTATGAGTTCTCAGCGAATTTCTCCAACCTTTCCTTCTGAATTTCGATTATCCTTTTTGACATTCAAGATCATTTATCAAGCACTGTTGCTCTGCGGCATTTGGTGAAACATTTCGTAGATCACATTTCAAAATTTCAAGCAAGACTGACCCGGATTCTCCTTAATTCCTCACCTTAAATTTTATGAAAAATAACGCAAAAATTTATAAATCATTTTTATTGTTTGAATGCAAAAATAAGGCTTTTTTTACACGACTCATTGCTTTTAACACCAATTCTGATTGACAACGGGCAATTGATTTCAGGTATGGAATTTTGGGTCAGGGGTCAGAAAAAGGGATCGTCCATATTGAATGTTCATTATTTTTGCGATACTGCCGTTATTATGCATCGGATTGAGATAAAATCAATCAATATCAGGTAGCAAATTTTGTGTAAGTGTCCGGAAAAAGGGGTCGTCCATATTAACCAAGTACTGTTTTAGTGATATTGAGGTTATTACCCTTCGTTTCATAAAGTATCAAATTTGCAATGATTAGTGTATGAAAAAAGTGAAAAATCGTGTTTTATTTTAATTTTTTTCTTGACGTACACATCATTTGCAACTGTTTGAGATGATTTTTAACGAAAAATAAAAATCATGAGATGAAGGGTTCAACATTTAATCGAGATGAAAACTTGAACAGGGTAGTATTCAGGAAAGGACAATCGATATCAGGTTTGAAATTTGCAGAAGAGGTCGTCCATATTAATTGTTCAATGTTTTTCTTGCAATAATCACGTTGTTATGCATCGGATCGACATGAAAATTGAATCATGAGTATTTTACAGGTCGAAATTGCTTCCTGATTTCACACTTTGTTTTAGACGAAATAAAAAATGGGTCGTCCATGTAAAATTTTCAATATTTTTCAATAATTGCTTTGTTATCCATGGGATCGAGAGGAAAATTCGTACATGGGAGTTTTACAAAACGGACAATCGATTCTTGGATTAAAATTTTCAATCAGAGGACAAACAAGGGGTCGTCTACATTTACTTTTCAACTTTTTTGCAATACGATCGAGATCGAGACGAAAATTGTGTGTATGTGTATGATCACTTAGTTTTCAAAAACTTGGCTTGTTAAGGTTTCAACAAAATTCCTTATATAGGATTTATGTTCGTCTCAATTGCATTGAATTAAATTGACAAAACATTTTTCATAACTCTCCATTTGGCACAAGAAAACTTAAGAGATAAGATGAACGTATTTTAAGTTATGAATGAGTATAAAAACACCAAAATATACGTGACCTTCGATTCCCCACAGTTTATGATTTGCAAATTGGTTGCGTTTAAATGAATATTAATGTTTCATCAAAAATACCATGAGAAAGAGCATGACAAAACTAAGATCATAAGCATATCAGCATATTTTTGTTATGAACTTTAGGTTTCCCACCGATGCAATTTGGGTGCTTGTTTAATGATGTTACTGATTTTTTTTAGCTAGTTAAATAAGGGAAGCATATGACGCATGCATAAGTCAACAACATATAGAAAAAGATGCTTACGCAAAGTCACGAAATTGACATTTAGATTAAGATTTGAATCTCATCATACATCTGAAATATTTAGAGTGGCCCACGTTTCCCCATTGCCCACGTTAACCTACTCTCCCCTGAGATTAAACTTATTCTCAAAAAGCTGTTCTGAATCACCTTTTAGCACAACACAAGAGTCCCAGTCTTTCTCAAAGAAATATTACATAGTTGAACAGAAAAGAACTGATCATAGCAGGCGGAGAAATTCAATTGGATATCAGTTTGGGGCTTGCTTTGATTGAATCTGCCAGCTTTAAAACCGTGCTCAGATTGCCACGTCATAATAAGGCGAGCGGGAAAAAGTTCACAAAAACGGGTTGCACGGGATTAAAATATTTTCTTGGAATCGGATCGGATACTTTACTTACAAGGGGGCTTCGGTTTCATTTCTTCGGTTTTGCTTTGGCGGTTGGGCGGAATTGAAGTTGCCAATAATCTCCCTGGTTTGGTTCACTGAGTGGTCGACCATTATTGTCGTTGTTCAGGGGAATGGGCGAAGAATCGTAGGCCGTTGACGCGTTGATGCGAGTCAATCGGATTAGAAGGGAATTTGGACGCTTTAAGACGCCAACGACGACGGCTGGTTGAACATTTATCGCACTGGCTCTAAAAATTGTCTTCCCGAGGTGTTATAATCCAAGTTTTATTAGTTGGTCCGGTTGATTTTCGTCGGTCACCAATCACAAGTAACAACTCAAAACCTGTTGAAAGTTGTCAGGTGCTGACCCGAAACGCCGAAGTTCGATAATAATCCGTACGATTTTACCGCTTTTGATGACAAGTTGATATAGTTGTCAAATATTACGCCGAATACATGAATTTCTTCTCCGCTATCAGCACGACACAACTTTCCTTTTGAAAGTAATCTCTTTTGATATGGAAGCCATTATTGTCTTGGCGAATTTCGTTCCAATCAAGCGGAAAATGTCGGGCAGATATTGTTATTGCACTTCTCCGTACGTCTTCCATTCCAGACCCTGCGTACTTTTACGATCTAACTGTCAATGAAAAAGCCAAACACAGTCATTGAGCTTATGAACATACACCCAAAGCTTACTTGAATCTGCAATGACTTGTTACTGCTTGGGAAATTTGATCAATCAATATTCACACACTATGTTAACAAATTCTTAGATTGCATTTATAGGTATTATTTTTATTATATAAACGATAAAAATTTAATCTAAGAGACTAAACCGTTGAGTGTATCGTAATTTCATCCAGTCGCACCATCTCAGGTTCTTTACTTTACTGTCCGGAATGTGTCCAGGCCCCCGGCCAGCTCGGTCAAACCAGAACCTAGTAGGTACGCTGCTGACAATGCGACATGTTGCGAGTTCTTGCTTGCCGAAGCAGAAGGGCGTAAAATATTATACGATCTTTTACGATTATGTCAACTGTCAATAATCTGAAAGGTGACCGAGCGTACCTACCCTAGTGCTTCGAGGATTCGGAACGGAACCGTCCAGCCGCCCACCTAGCGAATGTTAGTTTAAGGGACAATGCCATCATACCGGCACCAAACAGCGCAATTTACCACAGAAATTCTGGGTGGCGGGGGATGGTTTTTATCATCAAATGGTATCAAACGCAGCCATCATCATAATCATTATCAGCAGCAGGATCATTGTAGTCAACCATGTTCATCAGAGCAGCTGCAGCCTAAATAGCATAACTGTTTATTCAAAACTAGGTTTTTGTTTCTTAAATATTTCAATAAAGCCGGAACATATTTGAAATTCTTCTATTGTCACTTGGAGTTCAAATATCTCAATTAGCTTAGATCATGGGTGGCCAACATTTTCAACAAGCGGGCCAAATTCCAGAAATGAGATTGGCTGGCGGGTCAAAAAAAAAACAAATTTTTCTGGAGTATTCAATGAAAATGAATAATATCAGATTTTTGAAAACGCTTTAAAAAACCCAATTGCCTAGGTCACATCTAGTATAGATTCATCTTAAAAAACCTTTTTGTTACTTGCATATTTTACAAATTTTTCTCCATTTGGAAAATAAAAGAAATATTCGGCAATACGAAATGAATTATCCCTCCCAACTTATGTAGGTATACGTAGCTCATTTCAAGGGATTTAAAACCTACTCGGTTTATCCATCCCAGTAATACCAAGTCGCGTGACTACATCGGACATTAAGTCAATTTTATGATCTCCAAGTATAAAAAAGTGCAAATTTTCCAAAATTTTCAAGTTAACGGTTATCTTTAGACAAATTTGATAGACAAATTAAAAAATACCGTAGAATGGAATGGTTAAAAAAGTAACGTTCAAAAGCTTTTAACATTTAAAAGAATAATCTTTTTAACGAAGTTTTGTTAAAGGTATCATTAATATTATGAAGGATTAATCACCGTATTTTATATTTGTACATTTAATTTATCGGCCTAGCGGTGAAAAGTGATGTTCTTTTTAGTAGGGACATCTTTCATTTCATCTTTCCTTCTATCCACCTTTAAGAAAAATTTTTATATTCTATAGATATCCCTACTAAAAAGGACATCACTTTTCACCGCTAGGCCGATAAATTAAATCTACAGGTATCATTAATAATATTTATATTTTCAAGTACGTACCTTAACCTCAACTCAATCCAACTCAATTCAAATTTTCCAGTATCTCAATTTAACAAGTGTATTGGAAAATCCGTCTTTTGACAGGATAAATATAAATTTGATTGTTTTATAATCACTTCACCATTTTACAGTAAAAATTTTGCTAAAAAAAGTCGTTCTTCTGAGAGATTTATCAGTATCGAACCGGTTCTAGTTCTAGTTGAATACTACTACCAAACTGTAAAATCTGTCTAGTTCTTCAATACAGAGCACGTTGCCAATTAAAATATGTTTGGATTTGGTTTAATTTTCATAAATACACCCTTTTCTGTTAAAGCTTAGCAAAAAATAACATATTTTCGATTTTCAAACGATTTTGATACAATCTTCCTCCCTTTCTGACTCCTCAATATTAAAGCTAGAGTCCGCATGAATGCTCTTGATAGCAATGATATGTAGACACCAAAACCCAATCGGAAAACATTGAAAAAAGTGTGATGGAATTTACAGATAATGTGCCAAATACCGTACAATTTTTATAATTAGAAAATTGTTATTGTAATTGTTTTTTATTCAGAGGCTGTATCCTTTTTTGTAAAATGTGAATAATGCCGAACAATTCTCCATGTTACAAAATCTATTTGGTGATTTTTTCAGATTTTTATAATACTTTTACGTTCGAAAGAAAATTATAAGTGTACAAAAAAATGTATGGAAAATGCCAAAATTCAAAAACTTGAAAGCGTGTTTTCTCAAAATTAGTTTTTATACACTTTCATCACTTTGACTTATATCTATTCAAAGAGATTTTTCGATCTTCATTTTGAATTTAGTTAGTGTAGATACAGATATAATTTTTCCAAAAGATACATACATTTATGCAGACCAAAACAAAACAAACGATCAATTCCTATACTGGGAAGCAAATCCAACTGATCTGATAATGATAACTGATTTATCCCTTGTGTTACACTTAGCAATAAATATGAGAAAGCGATTACTTCTCATCTGTTTCCATTGACGATCAAGATAACTCGCTACATATTATTTTTTCTCCGGCAGTCCACCAACAGGTGAAAAAATTTCAAAATGCTCACACTAAGGTAGCCGACTGAATCGATTATTAAATCAGCAGAATAGGCAACTGAAATAGTTGAATAGATAAATTTTGAAAATCTCGGGCGAAACGTCTAAAGAAAGCGCTCGTCGTGATGATTATTAGAATCAATGTTTGAGGGTTCTGGTAACTAGTGATAGTTACCAGCACTACATAGTAACTATGAAATAGTAAATTTTCAAAAATCTCGGGCGAAACGTCAAATGAAGAGGCTCGTCGCGAGGGTCATTAAAATCAATGTTTTAGAGTTCTGGTAACTTGTTAAAATTGCCAGCACTAGTTACTATGAAAAAGTAAATTTTCGAAAATCTCGGGCGAAACGTCAAATGAACGGGCTCGTCGCAAGGATCATTAAAATCAATGTTTGAGGGTTCAAGTGAATAGTAATAGTTATCAGCATTATGAGCTATACAATAGATAATGACGGGTTTTGATGTTTCACCCTAGATTTTCGAAAATTTGCCATTCCATAGTTACTAGTGATGCTACCTGTAAATAGAAACTGTAACCACCTATAACCCTCCAATACTGGGGTGGAATTATGAATCCTATTCGATTCGAGTTACCCGTTTCGAGTTGAACTCGAATCGAATTAGAATCAGTATTACGAATCTCGTTCGAGTTCTAAATTTTAACGTATTAGATTTCGAGTAAATCGGGTAGAATAATAATCTCGTAACGTTCCATTCGAATCGAGATCGGCAATGCCAAAGTTGGTCGAATCGAACGAAACTCGATTGTTTCGAGTTCCATAATCCCGCCCCTGATTTTAGAATTCTTCGCGATGAACCCTTTATTTATATGACGTTTCGCCCAAGCTAATTGAAAATTTACTTATACATATTTAGTTTCTAGTGCTGGTAACGAAGAGTTTGCAACCGACCATACACGAAAACGCTAATAGCACTAGTTTACAGCATTTTTGAACTCAGTAAACGGAAGGTCATTTGCAATGTGAAATCGGGCGCTGAATCCGAAAATGAAATTCAAAAAAATCTCAGTAGAACCGTTTTTGAGTTATGCTCCAAATATGAAATTTCGAAAAAATTAAAAAAGTTCTTGTACTTAGATTAAAATATCTCGGACGGCATAACATTAATTTGAAATCCCTCTTTTGCATATTGAAGGTGAATAAGTTTTTGCGTTTGACCAACAGTATTGCTGATATTAGTGACTTTATGAGAAAAAAAATTATAAAAAACGCAATTTTTTAGAGAAAATTGTATTTTATTCGAAAATCGTCGTATAAAACGCAATGCGTAAAAAGTACTCATTGCATGTTGGACAAAATTTGCGGCCTTTGAACCGCAATAACTTTTCTGTTTCTAATCCATCGAGTTACAATCTTCGGGTGAAATATTTGTCTCAATTCAGGCTTTAATAAAATCAATCATAAAAAAACAATCAGCTAGTGATGAAAAAAGTTATTGATGAAAAACCAGTATTTTTCGTTCCTTCCGGGCAAAATATCTCAAAATTTTATTCACGTTCGAGACTTAAGCAACCCCTCCCTATGGTCAGATCTTCCTGAAATTTGGCATGTGACCTTCTGGTAAGCTAATAAATAATTTTGACTTGGAGCGAGTGAGATTTATCATGTTTCATTCTTCCTATACTATGATAAGTGTACTGTGTTTCGTTAAATTATTAAAAACTCCAAAAATTTCAGTTATGGTAAAGTAGCCATAACTTCTTCAATTTTCAACCGATTTTGATAAATAACCACTTGAAATCTTTGTCTTAAATTGACATTTAAGCGCAAAAGAAAATCAGATTTTTTAAATGCTACCGTCGAGTCTAAAACTTTCGTTGAAACAAAATTTTCTCTAAAAAAATGCGTTTTTTTATAATTTTTTTTTCTCATAAAGTCACTAATATCAGCAATACTGTTGGTCAAACGCAAAAACAGTGTTCAGATAATCGATAGAAAACTTATTCACCTTCAATATGCAAAAGAGGGATTTCAAATTAATGTTATGCCGTCCGATATATTTTAATCTAAGTACAAGAACTTTTTTAATTTTTTCGAAATTTCATATTTGGAGCATAACTCAAAAACGGTTCTACTGAGATTTTTTTGAATTTCATTTTCGGATTCAGCACCCGATTTTACATTAAAAATGTTGGTCAGTTATTCAAGTTCACGATTTTTTTTTAAATTTTGTAAACTAGTGTAGTTATAAGCTGAGAATTATATTCAACACTACTTATAATGATTACTAGTTTATCAACATAATTACAATTCACGATAAAAATCGAGTATCGTTAAGTTGATGAACGTTTTAAATTGCGTACAGGATTCCCCTATTATGTTTACAAAAGATAACATGAAATCACTTAGAAAAAGTTCACTGATTTTGTAAAAAAGTGGTAGTAATTTTGACATTTCGAAAATTTTACCATGTACAAATATTTTTTTAAAAATCTTAGGGCGTTGCATTTTTTTACAACACTGTTTCTATTTCAGCCGTATGTGATAGAAATATTGTTATTTTTGCATCACAGCATGCAAAACCTACAACACGAATTGTTGAAAAACTTGAAAGCCACAGATCTTGAAAATGTTTTTGCATGACAAAATTTTCAAAATGTGCCAAAAGTAACAATATTTCTACCACTTTGTCCCAACACAAGTAAACTTGTCTTATATCCCGCCTCAGTTGATTTTTTAATCACGCTGCTAGCTTTTCCATCAAAGGCAAACGGTTTACATAGGTGCTAGGTAGTTTTGTCAAAAATCAAGACACCTCGATAAAAAAAAACAGGATTTTTAAGGAAACCACTAGATTTATGGAAATAACATGCAGTTCTGAATAGATTGCATACATAAAGGATAAACACAGATACTTTAAACGCCTTAGTATATGCAATTGAAGCGAGCCGAATCTTGACTGGATTGCAATTTATATAGGAAAACAACATCAAATATCATCTCATTCTAATCTATCAACTACAAAATTTATTAAATTCAGGACAAACCCTGGAAAATCAGAACAACTGGCACCTCTGACGAATTGTTATTTTGGTGCGGGTTCCAAACGTTTGTGAAGTTCAGCATAAAGCATTTCCCGACTTGTCAATCGAACAGCTGATTTCTCATGTTTACAATTTTCGGCACCTGGTGGTAGGGTAAAAAAAACAACAACACTACGCATGTTCAATGGCGGGATAGTAACGAAGCTAAATTGTGGGTGCAAATGTTATGCATAACCATGGTAATGCAAAATTCTTAATTTTTTAAACTACCTTATATTAAATAATTGTAGACATGAAATACTTTGAAGATAATGTTGATGTTATGAAATGTTAATTTGAGAAAATAATTTTTTTTGAAGAAATAATTGAACAGTGCAAATCTCTGAAGTTCAAAATGGCGACCGGTTGGTGTTTACATTTTTCAAAACAAAAACAAAAAGCTACCCTACCATCATCTGTCTCAGGAAATGCTCTATTGAATTTGTTGCAAGGTTTCAGTTGTTTTTTGCTTTTGTTTGCCGATCCATTGCAGTAAGTTTACCGATTCAGATTTTTCGCTGATTGGTGATTGAGCTAATTATGATAATCTCCAATTTCAGTCATGGAGCGAGTGAAGATAGGAAAAGTTGAGAACAGGCTGAATAAAATTAAGGCACTTTTCAAAGAAGAAGGCGGAAAATATATGTGCACAGCTGAACCCGGTTGTACTTATCAACCGGCTAAGCTCGTCGTGTGCAATTGCATCCGCCACTTCCGGGAAAAGCATCCTGAGCTATACAATGTGTACAATCTTGGAAAGGAATTTAGTGATACGGAAATACAGCTGTGAACAACAAAAAGCGTCGATCAAATCCCGTTCAACAAGATGATTCTGCTCTGGCCAGGATCTCCAAGCAAAAATTGATAGGCGGACTGGTGAAGATTGTGACCGTGCATGGGGCACCATTCAGCGCAGTTGAATGGGAAGGAATGCAAGACATTATCGGACCGTTCTTGTCTGCACTAAAAACAAAAATAAATAAACAAAACATTGTTGATTACGTGCGAGGTACCAGTGAAGGAATTTGCGAGATAATTAAATCAGAAACAGCAAACGAAATGCTGTCAATAAAGTTCGATACGACATCTAAAATGAAAAGCAGTGTCCTTGGAGTCAGTGTGCAACTGTATAAAGAACTCGAGCTAAAATGCCGATCATTGGGTATTTTTTCCATTTATTAATTTATTCACTTCAGGGTAACGCGTTTTCCAATATTTGAGCTTCATGAAAAACACACCTCGCTCCATCTCAAAAAGAAAATCGAAGAGCTACTTGAAAGGTTCGAAATAAAGTTGCGGCAGATTTATTCTGCAACAGTGGACAACGCTACTAATGCAACGAAAACTGTAGAACTGATGGAGGAGGAAGTTGGAGGTGAAACTTTAAACAGATCAATGGATTTGGACAATTTCAACACAGCCTCTGAAATTTGCGAATTTAATGAGGAAAATGAATCCAGTGACTCTTGGAGTTATGAAGAAAACATAATTTCATACGAGCAACAGATGAAACACAATTTGAAAGCGGAATGTGTGCGGTCACGGTGTGCATCCCACACAATAAATCTAGATTTTTGATGCTACACTCAAAATTGAAGCACACGCGCAACAATTCAAATCTATTGTTGCAATAGCTAAAGCATACCGCAAAGCGGCGGTATACCCTTATCTGGTTCAGTCGAAAGTCCCATTGCCAGAAATCGCAAACAAGACGCGCTGGAACAACTACTATACAATGACGAACACATTGATATCAAACCAGGAGTTCTTTTCTAGGATTGGAGATAACCACAATGAACTAGGGGAGTTTACTTTATTTTGATAGTTTAGGTATATGCTAGGCGCTTCTATCAAATTTTCCTTTATTTTGACGTTTTCATTCGTTTAACAACACTGAAAAACGCACATAAAAATCATTGCTTCTGTTCCCGTGCTTAACCAGCCAGTTAACTGACCGTGGCTTACCTAGTATCATTGTGGCAACTCTCTATGCGGCTTTGGAATTATGCCCAGCGCGCTAAGAGTTATTAAACCACTGACATAGGCGCCTATTATGTGACGAGGTTAGGAAGCTTGAAATAAATGTGACGATTTTCAGTTGGGAAAAAAGCGCAGAAAATTACCATATACTTTACAAAATAGTGTTGAATTTATACAATTTTATTAAAGAAGACTCCCAGACTAAGGCTGTTTATTGTGTGTTTCATTTAACTCTATGTAAAAAAATTTTTGCATCTTATCAAAAATATTTCAGCAGAATACTAACGATGGAATATTTTTAGATTTGACCGAACACTGGAATTTTCTAAAAGAGTATAAAGAAGCGTTTGAGCCATTATACGCAGCCTCCATCAAAAGTCAGAAACATGAGTATCCATTGAGTGAATCTCATTTGGACTGGTTACGGGCACGAGGACACATCTGCATGTTGAACGACAACAGATTCAAGAAGGCAATCCTTGAATCTATGGAAAAAAGACAGAAACCTTAACATCTAATATGACATTAGACTGAGTCGATTTGGAGTGATTTTTGAATTTCTCAAACCCTGGGGTCTTAAAAGCTTCGTTTTGGTCCAAAACTCATCCATGATTTTTTGCAGAATTTTTAAGTTATGTTTACATGAGTAAATTTGAACTTTTAGGTTTGTATGGGAAAATTGAATATTTTGTACTGAAAAATCAACCTCACTTTGGTTTCTTCTGTGGAACCGAGCCTGCTTATGGTTTTTGTGCCAATTTATAAATTCCTTCAAGGAAATTTTCCGCTGAACAACTTTGTCGAATATCATAACTTCGTATCTTTTTAGACAAAAAAGTTATTAGTTGTTTAACAGGTGTATGTCTTTTTGGTTTGATAAATCATGAATTCAATTGACTCCACTGCTTGTGCCCCACGAAGTATGGCATGAAAAGTGGTCTTGCAATACTTCGCTAGGCACCCAGCAGTGGTGTCAATTGAATTTCTTGTTTATCAATGCCAAAAGACATACACCTGTTAGAGAGCTAATAAGAGATACGAAGTTATGACATTCGACAAAGTTGTTCAGCAGAAAATTTCCTGTAAGAAATTTATAAATTGGCACAAAAACCATCAGCTGGCTCGGTTCCACAGAAGACACAAAAATGATGTTGATTTTTCAGTACAAAATATTCAATTTTCCCATACAAACCTAAAAGTTCAAATTTACTCATGTAAACGTTACTTAAAAATTCTGCAAAAAATCATGGATGAGTTTTGGACCAAAACAAAGCTTTTAAGACCCCAGGGTTTGAGAAATTCAAAAATGACCCCAAATCGACTCAGTCTAATATGACATACAAAGCTGCGCTGTACATAGATCCACGGTTTATGTATAATGGATCCGAATTGTTCAATTCCGAGGAAAACAACGAAATAGTGGTAAGAGCTTCAAACATAATTTTCTGATTTAAAATGACTTCGTAATATTTTACACTTTCAGAAATTCCTCGTTGATCTATGGCACAGAATTCTCTTGGTGAAAAATGAACCCTCAGATGATTTGAACGCGCCTTCTACATCATGCGGCGGCGACGACACAACATGTAATTCTGCAAACTTCGATTTAAATAACTACATTAGTCAAATGTTCGGGCAAGGTACGTCTGCCAAAACGCCCAACGATTCGATTGCAGAAAAAATCCACCAGATTCGCTAACAGGAACGAGTGAATGCAGCTGACTCAAAATTCAACATAGGTCATCATTGGCTTGGTCAGAAAGTTCGAGATAGTAGACTGTGGAAACTGGCCAAGGTCGTACTGGCAGCGGCTGGCGCGCAGGCGTCCGTCGAACGCGATTTCTCACACTATAATATCGTGCACACCTCGGTAAGGAATATACTAGGAGAAGAAAGCATTGAGAATATTCTACGTGTCAAATTAAATCGAGACCTCGTTGAACTAGCGATCAGAAAAATGTTTTACTAGCTTTGACCTCAAAATTTTCAACAGAAATACCTATTGATTTGATTATTTTTTACTTTATCTTTAAACTGAATTTCTTTTTTTAATCTTCTCTTGAACCAATTATAATAAAATTTTCTTTATGAAGTTTTGAAATTCCTTACTTTTTGTTGAAACATGTCCCTTCTTTCAAGGTGGGTACTGTCGAAACCGACCGAATGTTTTAACAGCGCGAAGCTGACGCGAACCGTCGCTCACAAAATTAGTCTGTAAACTGGACTTCCAAGCTCTTTACACTCATGTCGAATCTGTCAACTTGTTTTCTGCGAAAACTCTACACAGGCTCTCTTATTGAAACGAACGCTCCCGAAAACCAAAATTTCCGAGTACACGATTCGGAGCGTTGCTCTCATGAATAAGTGTTGCCAATCTTCTAGCTGTTCATATATCGTTCATTCAGAGATTTATTTATTTATTTACATAGTATTCCGTCTTACGACATAACTTGACGAACATAATTCCTAAAATTCACTCGGTCCATGGCAACCGTTCTCCAATTACTCGGGCACCCCACGTTCGCCAGATCACGCTCCACTTGGTCTAACCACCTCGCTCGTTGCGCCCCCGCTCGTCTTGTTCCTACCGGATTCGTGGCGAACACCTGTTTTGCAGGACAGTCATCCGGCATTCTCGCAACATGTCCCGCCCAGCGTATCCGGCCAGCCTTCACCACCTTCTGGATACTGGGTTCGCCGTTGAGTCGCGCGAGCTCGTGGTTCATCCTTCGCCTCCACATTCCGTTCTCCTGTATGCCGCCAAAGATGGTTCTTAACACTCGTCGCTCGAATACTCCGAGTGTACGCAGGTCCTCCTCGAGCAATATCCATGTCTCGTGCCCGTAGAGAACAACCGGTCTAATAAGCGTCGTATACAGGTTACACTTCGTGCGAGGGCTAAGTCTTCTCGACCGCAGTTGCTTGTGGAGTCCATAGTAGGCACGACTTCCGCTGATAATTCGCCTCTGGATCTCACGGCTGGTGTCATTGTCTGCGGTCACCAGTGAGCCGAGATAGACAAAGTCTTCGACTATCTCCAGCTCGTCGCCGTCGATCGTGACCTTGTTATAACTGGACAAGCGGGTTCGGTCGGTCTCGGATCCGCAGGCCAGCATGTACTTCGTCTTGGACGTATTAATCATCAACCCAATCCTTCCTGCTTCGCGTTTCAGTTTGCGGTAGATCTCCTCCACCGCCGCAGATGATCTGCCGACTATATCAATGTCATCGGCAAAGCAAATAAGTTGACTGGATCTGTTGAAAATCGTGCCCCGCATTTCGCCCACCGCTCGTCGAATAACACCTTCTAGCGCCACGTTGAACATCATGCAGGATAGACCATCACCTTGTCGAAGCCCTCTGCGAGATTCGAATGAACTCGACAATTCACCCGAAATCCGCACGCATTCAGAGATATTTATTCTTATTTTCTAACTATATTCCCTACAGGTACTTACATAAACCGTGTTATTGCCTATAGCTTTCAATCCTTTTCCGAAAAGGGCAACTTTTCTTAGCTCGAGTAATTATAGTTCATGGCCGTTCGAAGTCCCAGATTCATAAAATCGTTGAAAACAGTCCTGGTTTCTCTAGACAAGAGTATCTTTCTTCCGAGATGGTATTTAAACTTGAAACCCATGTTGACATTTGGTAAGTTGATTAATTCCTAAAACAGAATAATGCATTTAAAAAAAATGGGATTAAGCTCGAGTGTCGAAGGTTTCCTCGACATTTTTGCAGTTTTGGTTCATGGATTTGGTGTTTGTCACCTGAAACCTCATCCCTTTGCCATCATATTTCAACCGCATCAAATTCTACATTTTCTAGAAGATATATATTTTTTTTTTTGAAATTGATTTTTTAAATGAAACAATAAAATAAAATACTTACTGAAACTTTGCAATATGGCTTCAAAGTAGATTCCATGATGTATGTAGGTCCACTGATCGTTAAACGGTTGCCTTTTTCTTGAAAAGCGCAATTCTGAGCTCAGCGAAAAAAAGACATAACCAGTTGTCAAACATTTCTGAAAATGGGTTGCTGCGAGGTGCGTCAATCTTAGCTATGGGACTTCTTAAGGGGGGGGGGGGGGGGGGGGTAGGGTCTAACACTTTCAAAAAATCGATTTTTTTATTTTTTTATTTTCTTATTGTAAAACATTTCAAGAATGTTGTGTCAAATTTTCAAGTCGATTGAAGCAAAACTGTAGAAATTATAGGCCTTTATCTCCTCCTATCTTTTACTGCAAGAATGCAAGAGCAGAAACTTCAAACGCGTTTTTCTCGAAAGCACATTTTTAAAGTCCGTGGACATCGCCATTTGAAAACTACTTATCCGATTCTTTTCAAATTTGGAACATATTTTCTACGTATAAAATACCAGACCCCAACGTTTTTCTTTTTTTGTTTTTTTACTTTGGGGAGATTTTACAGATAAAAAATGGCGGATTTTTTCGTAAAAAATCGTAGTTTTTACTTCAAACAGCCACACAAATTTCATAAAAAAAATTTTAAGTTAAATAAAAACGTTGGGGTCTAGAAAAACATCTATGAAAAATATTTTGCTCTGATTTTTTGACTTCAGATGATTCTGTGCTGAGATACAGTGTCCTCCGCAAATTCTGTTTTCTAAAAGGCATGCTCGAAAGTGCTCCTTCACCGGTTCATTTTTCAATATTTTTCTACGAAAAAATTTCTAAATGTTCTTTTAACAATGCTTTGTATAATGCAAAAAATTTGAATACATTTGTTTGAACGATAGCTCTGGAAAAAAATCATGAAAATGGTGTTTTTTTTTTACCCGTTAGACCCTACCCCCCCCCTTAAGCAAACAGAAGCGACACGGCGTCCTCCGTAGGTACCGTCAACTGGGGCAACATGCAACAATTTTCAACTTATATGGCTTCTAAAAAACTTATGTACACAGTTAATCCTACCCCTTATGCATCAAAAGTTTTAAGGATGATGAGACATCAAATTTTCATAGTTAGAAAAATTATTGGTTTCTTTAGTTATTTTTAATTTTCTAAAAACATGCGATTTTCACCCTCCTGAGAGAATGGGGTAACTTGCAACAATCTATGTTTTTAATGAAAAATGTTATGAACACGTATGAAAATTTATAGTTTTCAATATATTTGCGATGCTTTAAAGACCATTACACATGGAAACACCAATTGCAGTAATATTTTGGTCTGTTAAAACAAATTTTCACATTTTTCTGAAAATAAGGATACTGCATACATTTAGGGGTTAAATAATACCACAAAAAATCTGCAAGCTGAAATCATAAAAATAAATATTTGGATGAATGAAATATCAATATTTACAAACGCGTGATGCAAAACATTCATATTCCAGCATATGGAAACGAGATTTACAAGGTATTTCTTTGATTTGCATTTTGTTGCAATTTACCCCAGAAACCTAACTGAATTATAAAATTATTTACTTTACAAAATTGGGTGATTTTTCGAAAAATATTTTTACATCAACAGTGTTGGTATAGCATGAGAAAACCAGTGAAAAGTTTGTAAGTAATATTATCAAGACAATCCGTCATACTGGGTAAAGTTTTTTCGGCATTGAAAAATGTTAAAATTTTTACATTTGTTGCTCGATTTTTCAAATTTTATATAAAAATAAATAACTTTAAAAAACTAGCTTCAGATGCGAGAAATTATGTCATCATCATTTTGTTATCATTAAAAGATAACTTTTTTACAATACATTAAATTAAAAATTGGTCTATTGTGGTGTTATATAAATGTTGCATCTAACCCCCCTGTTGCATGATGCCCCGTTTGACGGTATTATATATGCAGATATAAACCAAAATATGTGCGCTTCTACGTGGGCATGGGAAAACAAGTTCAGTTTTCAAGAGAGAATAAACAAAAATTCATGGCTGAAGCGTGTGAGAAAATCTTGTTTGACTGGAATCATGAATCCCGAGATTTCATGTTGCCTTCATAATTAAAGTAAAATTTAAATAATGAATTCTGTTTTTATTTTTCACTTAAATACAATCAATTTTATAATTTTACATAAAACAAATAATTATTATTTTATGAATTTATTCCTATGCCTATGCCTATCACCACTATATAAGTGAAATTTAATATTCTTTGAGAAGGAATATTTAAAAATTGAAAGATTATAGACGGATAGAAGATAAGAATAAGGTAAAAGATGTTGAACATGAGCGGAAAGGTGATTTTAGTTAAAATTCGTCTATTATCTTTCCTTCAGTTCCTAAATATTCTTTCCCAAAGAATGTTGAATTTTTACTGATCTAGCCGATAAAATAATTTCATTTAAAATTTAGGTTAGTTCAATTCATATAATTCATGAACCAGCTTGAAAAATTTAAAATTTATTGAGTTGAGTCCTTTCATTTCACTATTCGTTCGAGATTTTTGAAAATTTAATATTTCTTAATTACTATGTAGTGCTGGTAACTATAACTAGTTACCAGAACCCTCAAACATTGATTTTCGAGAGCAATCGAGAGCAAATTTGTTAATGATGAGTATGAGTACAGTACACTGGTGGATGAAAATTTCCTTCATGGATGTTTTCATCGGCAAGTTCTAACGAAAGATAACGATTTTTTTATTCCTTGTTCCTAGAGCCTAGGTTTTTCCAAAAAGAGTTTCGCGGACCACAAAATGTTCGCGGCCATGGTTTGGACACCCATAGCCTATTTTGTACAAAAATTGCATGCCGAGTTATTCAACCTTCTAGAAGCCAACTTTTCCTACATTTTAAACATCAAGACCGCCTTATGGTTGTATTTTTGTATAATTTTTGTTAAAATTATTCCACAAATGGCTGAGATGTTTCAACTTGCATGAAAAGTGAATATTGTGCATTTTGTTTTTTCGGATTGTTGGCGTTGTCTCTCCTACCTAATTAAGGATTTTTTTTTTTCTAAAAACTCAATCCAGAATAGTGGTAACTCTACGACCTAACTGCCAATCATTTTTTAGATAAAAAACACATGGATCAAGGATTTCTTAGGTCATTTTTATAAAAATAGGTCCATTTCCAGTTTTCTCATGTTTTTAAGCTTCTAGATGTAGCTTTTGACAACTGCTAGTGAAACAGTTTCATTAGTATGGATTGTTAGATTAACATATTTGGAAACATTCAGCGCAATAAGTAAGTTAACATTATGATGGGCATTGGTTTTACGTCGATTTCAGTGAGCTTTATCTCTATTCACTAAAGGGTTAAGTAAAAAATTTCAAAAATCTAAAATATAAAATATGATAGAGTTTAAGTTTATAGGTTACTAGCTGATTTTACCTGACCTTGCTCGGGTTCACATTAAATATAAATCAAAATTATTCGTTCACTTTTCGAAATTTTCTAAGCTTTGTACCATATTCATCTAAATACCAAATTTGGCCCATGTTTGGTCATGTGAGGTTTATTAGTCATTTTAAAGTTTTTATTGGGATGAAAATTAATAGTTGTTGGTTATCCACCATGGGTGCACGGGTTCACCGTAGTTTGGATATAAGTGGATAAAACATTTGCATTCGAAAGAACAACTTTACAACTTTCGTACTTTCATGAGCATAAAATTTCATGTGCTTGACACAGTACGTTAATCTTACTAAACCAGTTAGTAAGGTTAACGTACTGGTTACAATGTAACGTATATGGGGACATATATTTTCTAATACCGTACTCACTCACACGCTCTCTCGTAACACTGACAAAATTTTCGGGGCCACACCGCCCGATGGCAGTGCAACACCAGGTCAAAACCAGTGCAACACTGTCCGAATAAACAAACAGTTTGACAGCACCTAGTGGTGCACCAGTGCAACACTATGCAACACATGGCATAAACAAATATGGTATAAGTTTGTATTTTTAGCGTTTAGATTATTTAAAAATGCAAAAATATGAATCTCTCTCAATGTATGCTTAAAAAACTGAGATACTTCCAATGGACACGCATAATAATGTGTTGCCATTTATAAAAAGTATACACGTTATTCAAAGATGGTGGTACATGACTTACTGGCACAGTTGTTATCAGACATGAAGGGACGTTCGTTCCTATAATTCAGTTGTACCATTTCTCCGGACGAAGGACGGTCCGAACAAAATGGGTTCGATGAGCGGATGTTACCGGAGAAAAAAACAACTTTTTATGTCAAACACAAATATGCCCACCTGGCCATGAAAACGTTCAAATCCGACAATGACAACGTCCTTACGGTAGTAGACAATGGACATAAAAAACAATGGGATGATCCACCCATACAAAGGGCCTTTTCTCATCCCGAAGTATGTTAATGGTTCCACTCGAAGGGACTTTGGAGGGGCTGAATATATCAACATGAAAACTGTGCCTGTCCCAAACGCCCCACATTCTCGCAACATTCCGCTGCCAACGACGCAGCAGGCTTTGTCATCTAAGGTAGCTACTAGAACAGACGACAGTAATGGTGAAAAAATGTCAAAGCATATGTGATCTTCAGTATCGGAAAAAAGACAAAAAAAATCTAATCAAAATAAAGAATGTCCTTTGTCGTTTTCCGCTCTCATTCATCCTTCCGAGCTCGCCTACTTCCTAGACTACATACCATAATATGAACCTTCATTTGTCGAATACCTTTTCGCTCTCTTTCTGGGTTTTTCGGTTATCCGGTTTTTATGCTTATGACACTTTGACCGGCCATCTCCTGTCTCAGTCTCAGTCGGTGCGGTGCTTTGGGGTATGGTCAACGTTGTCATATCGACTAAAGTACGGGCTCCCCATCATCAGGCGGTTCTGCTTGAATTAGGACGATCCTGCTTCTCGGTGTAGGGAGCCAAAAAACGGGGGGTCTCCCAAGGTGGTCGATTGGATTTGGTTCTAACGCGGAGGAGGAGGAACGGGAAGAAGCTTGGACTGGTCGGTTGGATGTCGTCCCGTGAAGCTAACTGGTGATAGCAGACGATTTAGAGGAGGAAAACACGCGAAGGTTGACGCTGTGTGGCATAATAATTTATTCAGATATATTTTGCCATTTTTTCGCTCTCTCTCGCCGCTCTCCCCCTAACCGTTCATCTGCTGTATAATCTCGGATGGCCTTGGCGAAGTTTTCTGTTCGAGCGCCTCGTCGGTCAGACCAGCAAAATTTGGAGCTTGTCTTTAAAAGGCGGAAAAAATTTATAGAATACTTGAAATGGTTTTCAGGAGCTAGGTAACAAGTATGTCAAGGGTTTCGAGAAATGTTTAGCTTAAAACAATAGTCTATGCTATATGTATGTTCATTCATAGAAGGGGAAGATCCTTATGTTCCTTAGAATCAACAAGAGGTCTAGTTTTACAAGCCTACATCCTCGAGATATGAATTTAAATTTCAAAATTCAGGGATTGACAATGTTGTTACGTTGTTTTCAGCCGATACTTTTTGCTTTGATAACCGATATCTGCTCCACATCACGACAAGTACGACACCGAACCCAGCCGGGGCGAACTCAAGTTGATTGAGATAAAGTGGAATCAGCCATGTATTTATTCCAGGGTCCATCCAGCTGTTGGGCGGAGGTAGATGGGGATGCAGACAGAAGGACAACGTCAGCCAGAATCGAAAACGGGGAAAAAAATCTCACATCGCATACAGCTAGAGCGCCATCATCATCTTTTGCCTTTGCAGTTGTTTGATTTTGCCTGCATTTTCTTGTTTCATCTCATCATCAGCGCAAAGCCGGTCGCCACCATACTACATATCATCGTGTTCGTCGTATTTATGGCAGGATCTGATCCCGGCTGATGAATGGCCATCATCCTCCAGCTTTGAGCTGGATGGGATGAAAGCGAGAGGTTGCATTCCGGATTATTTAATGCACCAGATAGTGCACCCCGGTCTTTTCATGAGAAGTGTTCCGTCCAATGAGTATTGAAAAAGATGATTTTTTGCTTTATCTGCTTCAAGATCGTCAGACCTGTTTCCAACTTTGCCATATTGTCACTACTTATAACCCTGGATTTATTTTAAAGAGTTTTGAAAAAGATATTGATTTCGAGTTAAAAATTATTTCTTTGTATCATAAATATATTATAATTTGTAACATAGTTTCCAAAGGCGAACGGAAACGAATCAAATTAATTTTTTTGATCCATTCATAATTGAGGGTTTTATAGGGGAATTCTGGGAATTTTAGGGATTGAAGTTTCTGCCGAGATCTGAATCCTTGATTTAGAATTAAAATATTAAAACTCTGCTATTTAAATATATTTTTTTTTGTATTTTTCTAGAATATTTTTATTATTTATAACACCGTTGTTCTAGAACAATTGTTTTTAAAGTTTTCCCTACTGCCCCCTTGGGGGCGTTGAGAGCTTATAAGGGGGCGGTTAGCTCAACTTAGAAATTTGGGGGGTGTTAGAAGGGCTAAGGAGGGCGGTGGGGTAATTTTCAAATTTCTCGTTTTCACAAATTACGGAACAACTTAGAATTGGAATGACAACGAGTACGTTCAATACCCAAAAATGAAACGACTTTTAAGAACTCTGAAAACAAAGTAAAACCAGGTTAAGGAAAAAATTCTTTAAAGCTTAATTCTTTTAGAAATGGGACACTTTCTTATGCTAATAGCTCATTTACTAGTTATAAGAAATTTAAAATTTGATAGCATTTTGTTGCCTGTAAAAATTACTAACCGACCATTTTTTTTTAAATTATAAATTCACGCGTTTTCGAGATATTTACAATGCAAGAGAAAAACAAAAAAAAATCTTGCACAGTTTCCTCCAAAAGCATCAAATTGATAGCTGACAAAATCGTTGATTATTCAAAGGATTAGTGTGTGTGAGTGGTGGAAAATTATGCAAACACTGTCCACAAAGTCCACAAAGTTCAAATTAAGCATTATGATTGGCAACTACGGTTAAGGGTCATCAGGGAAGACAAGTCTCAGACCAGAATTTTAAATTTTCAATAAACGATAAACTAAGTGCAGATCGCTGAAATGTCCAACAATTTTTCTCTGGTAAGCTAAAAGTGTTGCTATGAATCATTCAAACATAACCACAAACAACAAATTTTTGCTAGTTCCAGAGTTGTAATTTGGTACCGAGGCAATGAGACAAGTGATTTCTGAAGGACGACAAAATTTCTGAAAAACCCTATATCAAACAAATTCCAGAGTTTGAATCCAATAACATGAATAACATGTCTGCTCGTGGTAAGGTCCCTATAGCATATTTATGTATGCGTTTGATAGTTGTTTTGTAACTATAAAATATAATGATTTGCCAAGATTCATCTCCTATATAATAAAAAACAACAATTTTCAAATCGAAAACATTGATTTTTACTGTTTTTTAAAGCCTAAAAAGAGTAATATTGTATGTACCCTTCACAACCTACGATCTATACTAACCGGTTATACTTTAATATTAATCTTTTTCTTACAAAAACCGATAAATATTTTTTTTCATGAAATATCATAAGATTTCCTCCATTTCCTTCATAGAAAATATTTCAATCAAACTAATGGTTTTTAAGATATACGCATTCGCAACTGTCCCATTTCTAAAAGAACTAAGGTTTATTATGTGATATAAGCCTACTTGGTTGAAGTATTGAAACTTTGCTTTTTCCCCAGGAACGGGTTCAGCCCAGAAGGGGCTGCCCAGCAACACCCAGTCCCTGGTCTAAAGCCACGGGGACTAACGGGTTTGGGCGCTCAAGGCCTCTTTTGTTCCTGGGTCTCAGGGCGTATGTTAGGCTGGGGGAGTTTTCGGATGGGTGGATTCCTACAACAAAAAGTTACCTTGGTTTAAAGCTGGTTTATTCGGCGAATTCTTACTGTCGGATGGAAAGCACACGGGATCGGGATGGTAGCGGGGCAATCGGCTCACTCGGTCAAACGTCTTGATCGTCAGACACCGGGCGATGCCTGGATGACAGGGGAAGGAAGCGCGGTACCACGCACCACACTCACGGCACGGCTGGGCAATCCGGTCTCTCTACCGGGCTTGGATAGGCAACCCACACACGCGCCTACGGGACCTCTCGGCTGGACCGTCGTCGCACCGGACGCAACGTATGGAGACGCCTGGATGGGACGGGAGCAGTGCGATACCACGCACCACGCTAACGGCTGGCTGTTTCTGTCTCTCTTCTTGATCTCGCTGGCAGACCAACCACGCGCTTTCGGATAGGCGCGCACCTCGGTATGCGGTTGGGCCACGGGATGGGATGAAAGCGATAATGCGGTACAACGCACTCGAGGCTGGCTGAGGCTGTCTCTCTCCGGTTGGTCGCACCTCGATTTGCGCACACGGGTGTTGGCGATGTTCGGGGACCACTCACCACGCGTTGTGTGTCGTTTGTTGGAATTGCACACACACGATTCTTCGGATCAGTTTAAGCTCCGTCTAACCACACACCACGGAACGTCTCGAACCACCACTGACTCGGAATGTGGTCTTTGGGAGCGATCGCAAGGCACGTCTCAACTCGTTCACCGCCGGAAACCAAGAGACTTGGTGATGCGCTTTGACTCACCAAGCAACCTCGCATCTCGATGTTCGCTGCTTATCTGCGTTCTTCCAGAACGCGTGGTTGTCGTCGGTGTTGCGTTTCAAGCTTACGCAACGCTTTGGGCCATGTGCGTTTCAAGTTTTGGCCTACTTTGCGCTGATCACCACGTGTTCGAATTCGAATCCGCCGTTGTCTTTCTAATCTAAGCTATTTATAATGTTTTAACCTAACTCCAACCCATCAGTTACTTTATTCAAAAAAAAAAATCAAATCAATGTTACTCGTTCGGTAACAGTATTCTACTGAAAGATTCGTCTCTGTGACGCTCACTGAATAAGATAGTAAGTTACTATAAAAATACCGATATCTGAACTTTTCTAAAACCGCGGTTGAACAGCCGATGGAAGCGCTGACGAATTTGGGTGATGGTATTGCATTAGTGCAAGTGAGATGCAACTATAATTTCACCCAACTTTTAACAGTTCTAAAAAGTTTTTCTTAAGGAGAGATAAAATAACTTTTCGCTTCCATAACCCATTAATGGGATTTTTTCGATTGCTTTGATTCAGACAAATATCTGTAAACTCACAGAGTTGTGAAGCAAGTTTTTCTTCTGTAAGTCACAGTCCCAGATTTTTTTTCTAGTTGTGATAGATTTCGTATTCGTTCTATTCAATGATCTGATTTGGGGTTTGTAAATTTATTGCAGGTTGTACTAAAAAGCAAAAACTTTAGATGGCAATGCAATGCTTGAAAATCTTTGAAATGTATTGCTTAAGAAAATTACAAAAAAAATCTTTCGAATTGAATCGGAATAAAAGGCAAATTTATGCACAATATATTCTGTTTACAAAAATATAGGTGGGTTTGTTATTAGATAATTGTTTTGATTTTAAATTGAAAAAAATGAAATTTTGGCAGGAGGAACAAACTTTGTGACTTTTTCAAACAACGGTTATGCAACGATGCAAATTAGATTTTTTATTCTGAAGATTTTAAAAAATACGCTCAGGGGGGCGTTGAGCTCGAAAATTTAGCCAAAGAGGGCGGTGAAGAAAAAAGTTTGAAAACCATTGTTTTAGAAAATGAATGAAAGCAACAATGTGGGACTCTATACGATGTCACTTTTAAGCATCACAATCATTGTGCGAAGCTCGAAAGATTTCTTTTCTGTGTAGGGGAACCTGGGGTAAGACCGTCAAACTCGGAGTTTTACGGAGTAATTACGTTTCGCAAAAATGCACTTTTTTTTACCCCCTCCTCTCCCGTATGTCACAAATCGTGACGTTTTGACGTACCCCCCGTATGATAATTACGTCACGCTTATAGTGACCACCAACCCTCCCCCCCCCCCCTCCAATCTTCTAATTTTTGATGAAATAAAATAATTGTCTTATTACTCGTTGCTTTGTGCTTGTTCCAACACACGCGCCATACTATGAACCACTTTTTTTTTAATTATGCCTTTTTTTATTACGTTTGCTGTTTCATGAAGCTTGACCTTCGAAATAACTCAACATTTTGAATTTGGTCGAAGTTCTAACAATTTGCCGATTGTCCTTCTTCGGCATAAAAACATCATATTTGACTTTTCATCACTGAACTACCGTTTTTGCGTAATGGAAAGATTCCAGATCCGGGTTGTGATATAGCTCAGTTGGTAAGTCTGTTGCTTCCTGAGCCGATGTCCGCGAGTTCGAGCTCAAGAGTAGAAATCGAACACAGTTGTACCGGATAAGTTTTTCAATAACTGTCCGCCAACTGGAACTTTGATAAAGTCGCGAATGCCACAAAGGTGGTAAAACAACTATAATCGAAACAACAAAAGTTTTAGGTCCTATTTAAACAGAGTAGAAACATTGTGGGACCTATTGAAGTGCTTTGCAGAGAAAACGATCGCATTTGGAGGCAGTCTTCTTGGTATGTTTAGCCATTCATCGTGTCAATCGTTATGAAAGACTGAGTTATTTGAAATTTCCACATACCGTTAGCCTCCTCAAGTATTAGATATTAATTTTGTCGATTTTTTCTCCTTATTTATCTCCGGGAAAACAGGCGAGACTTGTCAACGATAAGTTCTTGGTTGGAAATCTCTCAGGTGACCGCTAAAGAGTTCGTTTTGCTGTCCATTATGAAATTTTACAAAATATCTCCCCCCAAGCAGTACAAATATTTTGCGCACGATTTGACCGCCGTATTTTGTTTATTTAACCGGTGGACACTTTTCTATCTTGTAGAAATGAAGTTAGGCCTATTTATAAGTCAGCTAGGTGAACCAGTCAGAGAAATTTGACTTCTTTATCACTTCCTCTATTCATATTTCCGGATTGGGCTTCAAAACCCCTCTCACACTGCTCTCCTTTCAAATTTTCGCTCACACTTAGGACTTCTTGAACGATTTATCATATGAACTTTGATCGTATTGTTAATTTCAGCTGTTGTTGGCTCTCCTACTGAGACTATTCTAGATTTTTCGCGATCCTGCCCAAAAAATGTTGCCAATGAACTTCAGTATTGGATGCTGTCACAAAAACCACTTGAAAAGTTGTCACCGAATTTTATACACATACACATTGCATTACTAGGTATGTAGCTTCACTGAAAGTTTAATCAATTTCCATCCATCCATTCAAAAGTTATTCACAAAACTAAGTGTTGCATTTTTTTCGAATACACTCCTTATGTGCAGCCACATTCTTTTGGGACAACTTCACAAATTCTTTTTCACCTTCTCGCGTTACAAGTTCGTAAGTAATTTCGGCGAAACACTTGTTAGTGATTTGCAATCTGACAACGCTGTTTGAGGGTCTCTTTAAAAATATGCAGTTCATGTTTTCGAGATGACTCCCATATTTACATCCTAGATCATGGGTGGCCAAACCATGGCCCGAGGGCCACGTGTGGCCCGCGACCAACTTTTTGTGGCCCGCGAAGCTCATTTTGGAAAACTATGTTGTAAGAATTTAACATTTTTCTTGGCCTGGATATATTATTGGATACGTGTAATTGAATATACACCAACTAAATTTAAAACAAAGATCTGAAAATTTCTTTGAACTGATATAAGTCAAAGGGGTAAAAGTGTAAAAAAAACTTGTTTCGAAAAAACACGCTTTTAAATGGTTGTGTTTGGCCATTTTTCATACATTTTTCGAACATTTACAACTATCTTTCAAACGTAAAAGTATGCGAATATAATTTTCAAAATATGAAAAAATACCAAATCTAATTTGAAACATGGAGAATCGATTGGCAGTATTTACTCAAAATTGATCATATTATACTCCTAGCTCTGAGGGCCTCATATAATTTTACAAAAAAGTGACCGTCACCGAATAAAAAAAAAACAATTACAATTACAATTTTTAAATTTTTAAAATTGTACGGTATTTAAGACATTAACTGTTAATTCCACACTCATTTTTCAATGTTTTCCGATTGGGTTTTTGTGACTACATATCCTTGGAAGATCGTATCAAATTGTATTTCATCAACTAAGTTCATCCATCAAAATTTAATAACTTTTCAAATTCATGTAAAGTATCAAAAGTTTGCTCTGTATTTTATTCCAATTTGATATTTTTTGCTAAGCTTCAACAGAAAAGGGTATATAAATGAAAATACAGACCCCGTTCGTTTTTGGCAACATTCGATTTTGGCAACATCCGATTTTGGCAACATCCGATTTTGGCACATGTGCCAAAATCGAACGGTTTTTAGAAACAACATTACAATTTAGTTTTCGTTATAACATGACCAATTTAAATCAGACAAATACCACTAATATGTTTTTGTGTTCTGAAATGGTGATAAAATGCAACAATAAAAACAAAAGTTTAAAAAAAAATTATTAAGTACTAAAAAATGGCAAAAAGTTGAAAAATTCAAAAAGTTAAAAAACAAATTCAAACAAAAGACTGAAAATGACTAAAAACAACTAAAAAATGATGAAGAACGAAAAAAACAGCAAATATGACAAATGAAAACAAACATTTTAAACAAAACAAGATAAGTGCAAAATGCATCAAAAACATAATGAAAAAAATCAAAAAAATGGTCGGAAATTGACTAAAAATAGCGTTTTTGATAATAATATTAGTTATTTTGTAGAAATAACTGATAAAAAAGTGGAGAAAAAAAACCGTTCGATTTTGGCAACATTCGATTTTGGCAACACAAAATGTACGAGCGTGTTGCCAAAATCGAACGGGGTCTGTAAAACCAAATCAAAATATTTTTCAATTGGCAACGTGCTCTGTATTCATGTTCATTAATAATGAAAAACAAGATAAAAATTTACAGTTGGGTAGTAGATTTCAACTAGAATCGGTTTGGTACTGATTAATTGCTCAGAAGAACCACTTTTTTTTAGCAAAAATTTCACTTTAAAAAGGTGCAATAATTTAAAACAATCAAATTCGTATTCATCCTGGTTGTAGAAAGCTTCCCAATACACTTGTCAAATCGAGATACTGTAAAATTTGAAAAGTGTTGAGGTTGAGGTCCGTAGGTCCGTCAAAATCTTGTAAACGTTACTTTTTTTTAAACTCCAATCTGCGTTTTTTTCTAAATTTTTTTTGTCAATAATTCCATTCTGAGTTTTTTTCTATTTTTTTTATTTCAAATTTTTCTTAGAAGAGCGGTGAACTTGAAAAAATTGGAAAATGGGCGGTTATTTTTCTAAATTTGGAGCCCATACAATTGCCTAAATGTCTATTGTAGTTGCGCGATTTGCCGTTTCTGGGATGGAAAAATCGAGGAGGTTTAAAATCTCTTGAAAAAATGATAAACATACATAAGTTGGGAGGGTTAACTATTTCGAATTGCGTAATATTTCTACTATTTTCCAAATGGAGCAAAAATTGTAAGAATATGCAAGTAACAAAAATGGTTTATCACTGACCACACTGACATGACACTTAGAACAAAAATTCAATCATTTTCTGTCTAATTTTTTGCTGTCAGATTTTGCAGGTTCGCAATACCGACGGCAGGTGGCGAACCTGAAAAATTAAAAAAAAATGCCCTGTAGCAAAAATGGTCCTGTTTAACTCGATTTTATCGTAGAAATTGCGTGTTTTATTTTTAAAGTTGGGTGGCATTTCCTAACTGGGATAGCATTTCTTCAAATCGGTCGATGCGCACTCTTGAATCTACATTGCGTACTGTTGGAAAAAATTATCCAGAAAACAAATCGAGTGTCTAGTCAGCAGTGATTGAAATCCTCACCAATTTTCTCATCAGAGGCATTCAAAATACACACTTTGAGGCCTCGCATAGCTATACAGGAGACGATACATATACATTCATTCAAACCTCCCCCCATGAGGAGGATCTGCTCTGAGAGACACTATTCGTTTGCTGCCCCGAACGAACTCTCTCAACGTTCGGTTGCTACATGATGCATGGAGAAGACGAGGCACACATACTCATTTACGTTTTTGAATTTGAATATCTCCTGCCGATAGCTGTCGTAGAGGAGAACATCTTCAACCTCGCCGCAAAGGTTGAGGCAACAACAAAAACAACCGAACTTATCGCGTTGCACAGTCCCGCAACGTATAGTGCAAAGAGGGGGGAGGAAAAAGAAACGAAAAAACTAGCTGCCTGCGTGCGGTTGCTGTGCAATAATAGCAATAGCAGAAAAATCTCACGCATTCGATCCAGGCACAAACGAGGAGACTCGGGTTCGCTCTGCCTTTTGAAGTCGCTTCCCTCAAGCTTGTAACAGGAGATGAGCGAGAGCCATTCGTTTGGTTTTTTGGATTCGCTGACTCTAATGTATACTGCTTCTTGAAGGCGGGCCATATTGAGAGCGTATGCATCATCGGTTTTGTCGTTTTCGCTGCCTCAAAGCAACCTTTGCTTCCGAGTAAAGCGTTGAGCGAGAGAAGGTTGATCAATTCATGCTCAGCAAAATTCAATCACTGCTAGTCAGTATGATCAGTGGGTTTATTATGATGACTCTAGACTCGATGTGAACTAGGAAAATGGTTTTTCTCTTGAGTTGTCAAAAATCTGTTTTTATTTGTTGTCTAAGAATACTCCAGAACAATTTGTTTTTTTTTGGCCCGCAAGCCAATCTCATTTCTGAAAATTGGCCCGCCTATTGAAAATGTTGGCCACCCATGTCCTAGATGATATTTCATTGTCAATTGCACTTAAATCAAAGACTTTGTTAATCGAGAATTAATCTCCGCGCTATAATTAAAACACAAACATTTCTTTGTCAATCATATCCTAAAGAGGCGAAGGTCTATTTTCAACCTGAAAAAGCAATCCGAACATTGATCGCGATTGAAACATTCGATTCCCCAAGGTTTGGCTAAATTAAGAAATTCTAAAGTCTAGGTCTATCTAGAACTATTTAGGAAATCAAAACCGTCTGTTAGTTACAAGCTGTGGAATCGAGAGGAAGAAAAAAAACGAGCCAACTCACTGATCATTCCGGAGCGAGGCAATAACAGAAGTAAAAAAAATGCACGGAGAACCGAAGATCCGGAGAATGATCTCCTAAAAAATAAAAACTTGTTTATACTTCCTTTATTGATCTTTTAAACATGCGTTTATGGTTTGCGAGCCACAACGATCGATGGTGGAGTTTTGATTTCTTTGCTTACTGATGCTAAAGATGCTGATTGTGACCGACGAAAGACGTTGGCGCACGTTTTCATTGCTATTGGTGTGTCTTTATTTCCGTATTTTTCAATTTTTCAATAAAGTTGCTTTGGACTTATTTATACAAATCTCACATTTTCTTCCTATACTTTCATAAAATCTCAATAAACTTTTTATTTAAATGAGAAAATCGGGTGTTCATCGGTACTGTAAGGTTTGTATTTTTGGAAAAGCGCTATGTGACGTCATTTGCTTTTCATATGTCTTCTTAGCCACACTAATATTGGCTTCAATGCTCCAAAACGCTATCCCATTTGTGAGAAGATCGAATACCATTGATTCATTTGTAGGTAGGGTATTGAATGGATTCTTGTTCTTTGAAAATCGAGCGCGAATGAAATTTCAGAGGGGACACATCTCAGATCGTGATTTGGTCCATTCCAGAATGTTTCATCGAGCTTGTCATCGAAAATATTCGAATGGTTTATTCGATTCTCTGTTTACCGAACATAAGTTGTGGTCGCACGATTCGTTATTTTGGTTCGGATTTCGGAAGATTTATGATCGCTTGAGTTGTTTAAGGATCGTTACGCCCGTTTCTAATAGAAATGTCTCAAGCTTTAGTTGGATCTCGGCCAGCCAGCAAATGATGAGGCTCATCCGGTCAGGAAGCTGAGGATATCTTCTTCTCGCCCATTCTCATTCTCGCCGAATCTCTCACCAAACTGTACGTAAACCTGTCAGCTTGATTGTTATCGAATGTGTGCGATCTTGTTGTTGTGCTCGGTTTTATAGTGGCTTAATTAAGAGATTTTGTTTTGTGATTTTTCTACATCGACTGCCATTAGTCTGTTCGTTTAGTATTGGGGTGAGCGATTTTAGACGAGAATTGTCGTGGCCTTGAGAAATGCGTTCGCGAATCGGAATTCGATCGTAAAATGGAAACATTATTATTGCGGTGGGTTATTAGCTAAGCTGATCGATATCTTAATTTGGAACTAGAACAATTTATCTTTTTTATGATGAATTTCAAATGCGAACTTTATTTAGATACTTCCCAAGCAACCAAAAGTCACATATTTACTTGAATGAAGGCATTGAAAGTTACATATTGGCTGACAAAGAGAATCAACTGCCCAATTCCCTTTAGTTAACTTTATGTACTCATTAATGAACTTGAAAGTTGCAAAAGTTATTAATAAGTACGTTGTATGTGACTTGTTTCCCAATTCCCATTAGGGAACTATATGTGCTCATTAACGAACTTGAAAGCTGCAAAAGTAATCTATACGTACGTTATACGGGACTTAAGTCACATAAAGGGCACAAAAGTGCCCAATACGGGATTTGGTAAGTCACATAAAGGGCACAATAGTGCTCAAACGGGATTTGATAAGTCACATAAAGTGCATTGATGTGCTTTCAAAATCAAATCACCTCTTCGAGTTTTAGCTTCAGTTAGAACAACATATAGGTACGGTCTTGTGGTAGCGTGTTTGATTCTCACTACGAAGGCCGGGGTTCGATCCCCAAGCCGGGCAAGTTTTTTTTCAACAAGTAATTTAGTAATTGATGATAATCAAGAGAAGGTGATATGAACCGAAGCCAACAGTTCAGTTGTGAGATAGAGAGAGATTTTTTTTGCTCATTTTGCGATTTTTCGGAAGCTGAATTAAGAGGCCGCTGGAAGCTGAATAGAAGATCATTAAACTTGTTTTGGAACTTGAAAGTATCAATAAGAACTTAAATTTTGAGCTGCATAGAACGTACTTCATATCAATGATGGGGCTGAGTAAGCGTTTTTGTACCTGTTTTATGAGACTTTTGGTTGCTTGGGTTTAGGTTTAGGGGCCTAGGGTCAGGGCACCCTGGATGAAAGCTAAAGTCTCCTTAAGTAAAGGATCAAGTCTTCTTTAACGTAAAAATATCACAATTTTTTCGTCTCACGAAAATGTTTCTAGTTCATCTACGGGTTTTTGTATCGTTCTATCCTTTTGGGGCATGTTAACTTGAAATTCACGGTCCGGAAATACAAAAGACGGTGAGTAGCTATTTTTTTTTCAAAAAGGTATGATGAAAATGAAAAAAGGATACCCCCATTCTCCCCTAGTTAATACTTATAACTCTTGGTTAAACAGTTTTTTCATTAGAAGGTATAACAATTTACAATACATCAAATCATGAACAACTTTCTAAACTCAATCAAAAATTCCATTAATTGGAAAATCACAGCCTTTAATCCGGTTCCAGCCGTTTATCGAATTAGATAACCGTTGTTCTCACAATCGTCTAATAGGATGAACGGCTCATGTATTTCGGTTTTTGACACTTTAACTTCCTGAGGCCATTCTCTTGTTAGCAGAGCCTAAACATCCATCTAATTTCCGCACAATTGATTATTGTTCCAAGTTAATTAGTACGCGATAGAAAAAAAAGCTAAACGACCAAACTTCATGATATAACGCTATCTCACCTGCCAATAGCTTCCCAAAGTATCTCCGAAAGTGACAAACTCGTTTCCCTCAAAGTTTAGGTGCAAAATGTAAAGCTGAAAAAAAAACTCCGCTAAGCCCCCTCGACGACAAACTAGTCAAAGTAGAAATCCAACGAAAGTGATGGAACGATTTCGGTGACAGAGTCATCAGCATTTGTGTTCCCATCCAACTTTTGATACCTACCTTCCTATTTTTACCTCGCAATTCGCAAGACGTCGCTGGCTGAAGAAGTGAAAGAATCGACGACGCCATCGTTTTGCGGGAAACATCAGAGAATGAACCTCTATAAATATCATACAGTCAAAGTTTCGACACAGTCATTCAGGTGAAAGGTGATATTATTAAGTCATTAATATCTCATTTATTTTGGTTCGCCCCTTCCAGGCAGCCCGCGTCACAGGTGAATGCGATGTCGAGGGAGCAAAAACAAGAAGAAAAAAAATGTTGACAATCGCCGAAGAAGTCGTAGTTGTTTGCTTTAGACTCGATTGAAGATGTGGGAAATGATTGGCGTTTCATTTTGGCTTGAGACAACTTTCAGCTGACAGAGTGAAAATCGATTTTCTCTAATCGCATTAACAGTTCACTGAAAGTTCCGAGATGTTACGTAAACGCAGAAGTGCTTGCTGCTTGGGATTCAATTTGGACATAAATTATATCAAACTAGCTTAACCCTGTGTGCTTTGCAACATATCATAAAGGCAAGGCTGGTAGCGGTTTGACAATGAAAAAGTAGTGAATTTAGTGACCAAAATTTGAAAAAAAGTGACCAAATAGTGACTTTGAGGACCGAAAAAAGTGACCAAATTGTGACTATGTTTATCGAAAAAAGTAACTTTGAAGTACAAAAAATGAGACCAAATCAGGTCCGTGCGAAGGACCCGTCCATGGGGGGGGGGGAGGTGGTGGTTTGGAAATTCAAATTTTGATAAAAATAATAACAATACCAAAAATATAAAATTGAAAAGAAAGGGGTTTCTCACACCGTTTGTCACTCATGTTCAACACAAAAACTACAAAAATGACTGATAAACTAAATTTTGGAAACATATTACAGTGAATGTTTCAAATTTTCGATAAGTCAAGAAAGTAAGAAATAAATTAGTTTCGAAAGAATTTCTTAGCAAATTGAAAATTTAAAAAAATCTGAATTCTAAAATAAATGTCCAATCTTGTACAAAACTTACCATGAACGGATGTTAGGAAAATGATAGTAATTGTTAATTTTTATTCATCTAAATTTGGAATTCTTTTCTTCATTTTCAACTGGCAGTTTAGTGAGAAATTCCGCTGTAATTTTTTAATTTGAACAAAAAATATTCAATCACGATTTAAAATGTGAATTACTGATTACTGAATAAGAAATGATTTTGGAACAGAATTTATTCAATTTTCGATGGTTTAATTTAATTTGATAAAAACAAGAATATATAATTATTTTAAAAGTGCCAGTTGTATAAGCCAGACATAAAACCTTTAATAAAGTAAAATCCTCCAGTTATCAAAATTTCATTTTTGAAGCTTAAATAATAATTTCATGTTCAACTACACTGACAAAGCAATGTTAGAAAATGAGTAATTACGTGAATGATAAAAACTGATGAAAAATTAAAAATAATGAGTTCAAAACATTTGATATTAATATTGAAAGCACAAATCAAATACAAAGTTAGTTAACACTGCGTATTAAAATTTATTTTTAAAGTTGCTACTTAGAACAATTTTTCAAACGTTTTAGATTAATTTGAAAATTATGATCGATCCAAAAAAACATGATTTCAAATAAAAAATATTAATAAATAGTTTTAAAATTTTCGATCGCAGGTTTTTAAGCTTTAAATTACAAGCTCTGAGTATTTTGTCTATTTTGATTAAAATATTGGGTCCCGAAAGAACAGAAGGTTGAAATTATGTTTTATTATTAAAAATTTGGAGTTAAAGGCTTCTGGTTGAAGAACACGAAAATTCAGAATTAAAAAACAAGGAAACAATTGTTAAAAATATGTCTTTAAAATTTAAAAAGTTTGATTTAAAAAAATCCGGCTAATTGATTAGAAAATTGAAAAAAAAACTGTATAATAAAATTCGGTAAATTTATTTGAAAATTGAAAAAACAATATGGAAATAAAAAAGATTAGCTTTTAAAAACATTTCAGGAAGAGTTTTTTCTATAAACATGTTTCACTATAACCATTTTGGTGCTTATTTTTTTTAAATTATTGATTTGGTAAATAGTGTCCTAAACTACAAATTTTGTCAAATTCGGCCGAACAAATTTAGTTTTGGTGATAAGAAGTTTACTACTAGTAAAATCAAACATTTTTAGATAACTGATTGTGGAAAAATGTCATAACAAGAATTTTTTACATCACAGAAGAAAGTGTAAAAAAAACTTGATTCTATTTATAGCTCTTCAATTCATATAAAACTTTTATTTTTAAATAACATGTTTTTGATTTGAGTTTTTGTAAAAAAAAGTGCAGAAACTTCTCTAAAGATTTTTAATTATTTTCAAAAGTCATTTCAATAACAAAAGCTGATAGAAATATTGCATACATATTTAGATTCGGGGAGCCCAAATTAGTTGAAATTACCGTTTAAATTCATTGCACTTAAGAAAAATGTAAATTTTGTGGCCTTGTGTAAATTTTTAAAACCCTTTTTTTTAGTATTTAGAAGAACAGAAAACACGAAATAAAATTTAGTATGAAATTGTTTTTTTTAGGAATATTTCGTATCAACATAACATTTGTTATGACATAAAAGATTTTTTTAATAAAAAAAATGGTTTGTTTCAATCTCAATCTTAGTTACACTTCTTAATAAAACCCATTCTAAAGCGAGATAAGGTTTTTATATATCAAGTTTTGAGTTCCAATACAAAAGGTTGATTGAACCAAAAATTAAAAGCTGCAATCAAAGTTAGTTTCAATTCATGGAACGTCAAATAATGTAGTAGATCGAAATGTCTCAAGCCAAGGGTGATTCATGCCGAAATTCCGCCGGAGGCGAAAAAAGTTTCTGACTGACTGATCAAGTAATTTACCGTTACTACCGTCAATATTAACACGCGCAACTCAAATTACTCTTTCATTGGTTTATTTTCGATGAAAAAGTGACTTTTGGTGATAATAGTGACCATTTTTCGGAAAATAGTGACTTTAGTGACCAAATGATGAAAAAAGTGACTTTTTAGTGACTGACCCAAAAAAAGTGACCAAGTTACTAAAAAGTGACTCGCTACCAGCCCTGTGAAGGTCGGAAGAAATACGGAATTCATCTTTTGTCACTTAAAGTTAGGGGGGATAGGTGTGTATGAACATAAAGTAAACTACATTTTTATAAATTTTTAACAAATTTCACAAACTTACTTACTTAATGATCCCGCGCCGATCCTCCGGTGCATAGGGCCGTGGTAAGAGACCTCCATTGTTGACGATCCGCAGCCATCGTCTTCACCTGGTCCCAGTCAAGATTCTCGTCGACAGTTTGGATTTCAGCGGCTAGGCTTCGCCGCCACGAGTTTCTGGGTCTGCCTCTCCTTCAATGACCTTCTGGATTCCAATCTAGCGCCTCTCTCCAAATCTCGTTTTCATCTTTTCGCAGCGTGTGCCCAATCCATCTCCACTTACGTTCCCGAATCTCGATTTCTAGAGCCCTTTGATGACACCGGCGATGTAATTCCTCATTCGAGATCCAGTTGCCCGGCCACCAAGCGCGGATGATATTCCGCAGGCAGCGGTTTACAAATACTTGCAGTTTTCGCGTCGTTACCGCATATGTGCACCAAGTTTGGCACCCGTACAGCAATACGGATTTGACGTTTGAGTTGAAGATTCGGATTTTTGTTCGTAGAGAGATCTGGCGTGAGCGCCAGATGTTTCGGACACTCGCAAACGCAAATCGGGCCTTTCTTATGTCTTTCCTGGTACCAATATCAGGCGTTATCTGGCTACCAAGATACTGGAAGCACTTCACTTTCTCAACTTGTTGCCCAGCTACCATGAAACTGGAGGGATTTCCTGTGTTGATCTCCATCGACTTGGTCTTTCCGACATTGACTTTGAGACCTGTTGACTAGGAACTTCCGGTGAGGTCGTCGAGTTTGCTCTGCATATCCGGTTGTGTTTAGGCGAGCAAAACAATATCGTCAGCCAGGTCAAGGTCGTTCAGTTGCTCCATTGTTGAAGGTTTCCACGGCAATCCTCGGTTCGGTACCCAGTCGATCGATCCAGTCAGAATCTCATCCATTACGATGAGAAAAAGTAGCGGTGATAAAATACATCCCTGTCTCACTCCAGCAGTTACAGGGATTTTTTTGGACCTTGCACGAAAATGCCTCGTATCGTGCTTCGATGAGATGGACTAGTTTCTCTGGAACCCCTCGTCGCCTTAGAGCCGCCCAGATGTTTTCATGGTTAAGTCGGTCGAATGCTTTGTCGAAATCAACGAAAACCAGCAGAAGAGAGTCCTGGAATTCGTTGATTTGTTCCAGTATGATTCGTAGCGTTGTGATGTGGTCCACACATGATCGTCCAGATCGGAATCCAGCTTGTTGCCGTCGGAGTGTAGCGTCGATTTTCTCCTGGATCCTGTTCAGGATCACTTTGCAGAGTACTTTGAGGGTTGTACAGATCTACGTTATGCCTCGCCAGTTACCGCACTCTGTCAGGTCTCCTTTCTTCGAGACCTTTACGAGGATACCCTGCATCCAGTCGGCCGGGAATGTTGCAGTATCCCAGATGTCAGCGAAAAGACGGTGCAACATTTGTGCTGACAGGCCAGGGTCGGCTTTCAGCATTTCAGCAAGGATGCAATCGATCCCAGGTGCTTTGTTGGATTTCATGTTTTTGATTGCCGCTTCTATTTCAGCCAGCGAGGGCGCTTCCGAGTTGACGCCATTTATGCGACTTACTGTTGGCGCTTCGAGCTGCGGGTTTTGTTGGCCATCGCTATTCGTGACTCGGAAGAGTTGTTCGAAGTGCTCAGTCCATCGTTTGAGCCGATCTGTTCGATCGGTAAATAACTGACCTGCTCGGTCTTTCAGCGGCATTCTTGCATTAAAACTTGCACCACTGAGGCGGCGAGAAGTGTTATAAAGCAATCGGATGTCTCCATTGGCGGCGGCTCTTTATCCCTCTTTGGCTAGGGAGTTTGTCCAGACTCTCTTGTCTCGTCTACAAGCTCGTTTAACTGCCTTTTCCAGCTCCGCATATCGTAAGCGGGCGGCTGCTTTGGCTGACCCGGTACATGCCTGCTCATTTTCGACTTTTACCTTTCTCCGATCATCGACCATCCTCCAAGTTTCATCCGACATCCATTCACTTCTTCTTCCACACACTTTATCAAGAGTACCATGGCTCGTCGTGATAAAGGCATTCTTGATTTCACACCACTGTTCTTCGACTGTTCCGTCTGTCGACAGCTCCGAGGCTCGGGATTCTAGCTGTTCAACGTATGCCCTTTTCACCTCTGGATTCTCCAACCGGCGGACGTCGTATCGACACCCGACTTTCTCCTCGCGCCGTTGGACACGCGCAACTCTCAGTCGTATCTCGCCAAGGACGAGGTGATGGTCAGATGCAATGTCTGCGCTTCGCTTGTTGCGGACATCAAGAAGGCTCCTTCTCCATTTTCGGCTGATGCAGATGTGGTCAATTTGATTTTCTGTTCGGCCATCTCGGGATACCCAAGTGACCTTATGTGCTGGTCGATGGGGGAAGAGCGATCCACCGATCACCATGAATCAATAATAAATGAAAAAAATTATCAACAAGTAAAAAATATTATAACGAGTAAACAACATGGCTTCTTCAAAGGACGCTCTACAACATCAAGTCTTCCCGAATTCGTTACATACGTTATCGATTCTATGAGCAAAGGCTTTCATGTTGAGGCTATTTATACCGACTTTAGCAAAGCCTTTGATCGCATTGACATGCCCCTTTTAATCTTCAAATTAAAAAAAAATTGGCTTTCATCCAAATCTTCTCTCCTGGTTACAATCATATTTAACTGATCGAACACAAATCGTTCGTTTCTAAAACGAATTATCCAAATCTGTAGCTGTGACCTCTGGTGTGCCTCAGAGGTCTCATTTAGGACCTCTCCTTTTCATACTGTTCGTTAACGACATTTCCTGTATTCTAAAACGGATTGAATACCTAATATACGCCGATGATATTATACTATTTCTAACGGATAAAAGAAACACCATTTTCACGTTTTTGCCTTTCTAACAGAAAGGTATAGTTATCGGTCGATTTGGGAGATCCTTAATTTTGGGTCTTAGATATACCTTTATAGGTACCTATCGAATCAGCTCGACGAGTTCTGTCGATGTCAGTGTATTTGTATGTATTGGTGTGATTTTTTTATAAACTTTGTCACTACGTTTTTGCGAAACTGGGAAGTACAATAAAAATGATTTTTGTCTTAAAAAATTTGATTTTTTTCCCTCTTCAATGTATAAAAGAAAGAAAAAAAAACAAAATAGTTTGAAAAATAAATTTTCATAGTAATTATCATCAAATCATCACTCCAAAAAACGTGTCAATTTGGCTGGCTAGCCACAACCAGCAATCACTAAAATCAAGATTATCGTATAAATGACGTCAAATTATAGATGACGTCATAGACACGATGGGCGCGCTCACTACCTTACACAAACGATGAAGTTAGGAACGACACCTTTCCCTCCCACTCAGAATTGCTGACTTATAAGTAACTGAGTGGGAGGAAAAGAATGCTTTTGGAAGCCCTAATAATTTTATACATTGTTTATGGTTCAGCTTTACGCCGAACCATTCCAAAAAATTTGGAGCCAAGCTCCAAATACTTAAATTTAATTATGGTTTTCACCAAGGGGTACAACCCCGAAATTAGTAAGTAACAGTCATGATTACTTGTGGCTAACATCGCATGGTACGGAAGCGATTGATACTTCGATGTTCGCTAGCAAAGGTTGCTCTGTGAAGGAGATAACGACGGAGGGATGCGTGCGGGCGGACGAAACAAACCATCTCAATTTCTCTCACACGCTTCTTTTTTATTAACCATAACCATACTTAATTAATAATCTAAAATGGTTTAATATGGTTACTTTTGAACGATTTTTTTTCGTAGAAATGTCAACCATGATGTTAGTTCTCATGTAAAAATAAGAAAAAATTGTTTCATATTGTGTTCTTTTAATTTATATTCATGTTCTGATTGATTTTGAACGGTATGTTTTTTTAATGATCAATATTTAAGAAAGTGTACAAAGTACAGACAAGCCAGATATACCACCACAACATAGTATTGGGTAGGAAGAGTGAAATTCACTGCATCAATTTTGCATCAAATTTATTACCATTCCGCAGAAAACAGCCATTTTTTAAAATAATTGTAACCTTTTAAATAAAAACTTTCAAGAATAAATTTCATATAACTAACTATATAGTCAGTTTTTAGAAGATAAATTTAAGTTTTCTAAGTTAGTGGCACCATATTGAAAAGTATATAAGCTTGGCTACCTTATACCAGTCCACCAAGATTTGTAAAAATAACGTCTTGAATAATATAAAAATGTAATTCCATGAGAACTATAACATATTTGATTCTGTCATTTTGACTATTTCCAAGTTTCCAACTAGTTCCACATGTTCCACATTCCACATTTTAGATTAATCGTAGTTGTTAGAATTTGGGTAAGATTAAATTATCAAAATTTGGTTCAAAATAAGAAATTGATTGTGGTTACAAATAACGAGTTTGTAGTGATATGATGGGTAATGATATATATGCCTTGAACGTCAGTATGATAGTGAACACCAGAAAGACCAACAGATTGATCCACATTTCAAACTGCGTCATTCAGATCTATCTGACCACATCGACCAGCTTGAAGGAGGTCTTAATTTCTTCATTATCGGACATTTTGCGTCTGCTGTTAGCCAACTTGTTAGCCCCCTCAATCGGGCTACTACTACTGGTCACTTCATTTTAAAGGCCTTCCAGCTCGATTATCGTATCCGACATCCGTTCATTCGCTTCCGTTTTAAGTTTTCGACATCTTTGGATGGAGATCGTCTTGAAAAGGTGTAACAAATGTTTTCGACTAATTTCAAGCAAAAAAGTTTCAAACTTCTTACCGCTAACTGTTATGGTAAAAGTGTTTCGAACTCTAACGCACCCAGGTATTCCGCCTCTACCATGGTCGTCTGTTAACATCGTCGTCTGTCATTTTATCGCTCAGAGGAAAAATGAACCTCTGTGACTTGCAAGTACATCTGGAAAGTCACTCCAGGTTTGGCTCCCACCTGTCATGCTGAGATTTCTTTCCGGTACAATATTTAAACTTTAGGCGATTTTAATATCTATTATCGAATACATAAATATTTGATAGTATCAAATATTTAAGAAATTTTTGTTGTGGGGGGAAATAGCCTACCAACATGTTTCTACCGGATTCAAATCATTCGTCCCCGTTTGGTAATCTGCATTGGGCTGTTTTGTACATTCTGTCAACTGCTAAATTGGTTTTGCTTGTTACTTGGCTTTTAACGATATTTATTATCTCTGGAATCCATGATAATTATGCTGCTCCACCTCATCATAAGTGAACTGGAGGCAAACCGGGAAAACTCACTTCGTCAGGTCAAATTCTTCCAACCACTGCCGGTAGTTGCCTTTTTTGGAGACCGGAGACGAAAATTACAATTCATGTTCCGAACAAACTTTGCGACGAACTTTCTGTATTGGCTCGATAATATTTTTTTCACGCACGGCAAAAATAAAAACAACCGTAACGAGTACTTTAGAGCAGAGGTGCCAGATGAACACACCTAATATGCATTGCTTTTTCAGTGGGCAAAGTTTAAAATCACCATAACTTGCATTACTTTCATATGTTCGTGTAACAGTGTTTGTTTACATACAACACCCAAATCGAACTATTCAAATTTTTTCGAAAGTTCTTTTCTGACCGGTTAATTAATAATAATCCGCTGCTGCACCCTCGAATATATTTAAAGAAAAAGCCACCGCCACCGAAAGATGATTAATACAACGCGTTCGCCCAGTGTGTCGTCAACAATTGATAGCAAGGTCGGTATTTTGTGGCTGCAAAGCTCGGGTGAAGCTGCCCATCGGAATGTTCTGCTTCCATTAGGTAAGTTTATATTTGAATGTTCAAGTGTGAAACCTTTAACTTTTCCAGCAGATGGTAGTTTTTTGATCGGTGCATACAATATTAAGATTGCTCAAACCCAATTCTAGGACGCCACGGCCAAGGCAAGTTTGATGTTCGCTCACGCATCGGTCAGCAGGGTCAGCATCTGATCACGTTCGAGAGCCTCGATGCGAACCGATACGCCTACACGGACTACACAACAGCTTTTACAACTTGTCCAATATCAAAGGACCCTCCTGCTGGAACTCGAACCGGGCTTACAAGTAAAAAGAACTCTGGCCCCAGCGAAGCTCTCAAGTTCGACTATGAACAGACTGAAAATAGAAACCATTTCGAATGTAAGAGAACCTTTTTGGACGACAGTAAACATGGTCAATAATTATTCCTTTTTTCCAGGGTATCCTTTCATGATCCACATCGATTTGGTCATATTGGTCAATTTAGTCCATTCTGGGCAGAAAGGAATAGGATTGACTTCCGATAGGCACCCTATTTATTACATTTGGGATGAACTCATCTTGCCGTACCTCACCCTAGACATGGAATGGGCCAAACAAAATTTAGCATCTCACGCTTGCATCAGGGCGTTGAATTTATTCTGGAAGAACGATACTCCAGTGGTCCATAACTGTCAGTATCCGGGACCAACCTCCACCATCCAGAAATGTTGTCGCTCATCCGATTCGAAATGTAGAAAGAATCAAGTAACTTTCATCCTTATCAGTCCTGAATGGTATCCTATCCAGTTATAAAGAGCTCTCTCAAGGCGAATCAACTGTTCCACCACAAGCCTCCTAGGCAACAGCGCACGTGTAAATCGCTCCTACCTGTTATACACTTAACCTTCAACAGAACCAGATCAAGCTGCACTTCACTCCCAGACCATGAAATTACAATGACATTTTTGGACAAAACATACCACAGGTCAAATGATGAGCTCGAACTATCTATTCTTGAGTTACTTGAGTTGGTGTTTTGTAATATATTGTAATATTTAATTTTATACTCATGTTCCTAATTGATTTTAAAAATATATTTTACTTATCATTGGACTCTATGCTAGAATTATTGATACTCTATTCTCGCTGCCTTCACTCCAACGTTTGTTCTCAGAGCAAACGTTAAATTATTTGAAACACATGGTTGGAGACCTTTTTGCCTTTCTAACAGAAAGGTATAGTTATCGGTCGATTTGGGAGATCCTTAATTTTGGGTCTTAGATATACCTTTATAGGTACCTATCGAATCAGCTCGACGAGTTCTGTCGATGTCAGTGTATTTGTATGTATTGGTGTGATTTTTTTATAAACTTTGTCACTACGTTTTTGCGAAACTGGGAAGTACAATAAAAATGATTTTTGTCTTAAAAAATTTGATTTTTTTCCCTCTTCAATGTATAAAAGAAAGAAAAAAAAACAAAATAGTTTGAAAAATAAATTTTCATAGTAATTATCATCAAATCATCACTCCAAAAAACGTGTCAATTTGGCTGGCTAGCCACAACCAGCAATCACTAAAATCAAGATTATCGTATAAATGACGTCAAATTATAGATGACGTCATAGACACGATGGGCGCGCTCACTACCTTACACAAACGATGAAGTTAGGAACGACACCTTTCCCTCCCACTCAGAATTGCTGACTTATAAGTAACTGAGTGGGAGGAAAAGAATGCTTTTGGAAGCCCTAATAATTTTATACATTGTTTATGGTTCAGCTTTACGCCGAACCATTCCAAAAAATTTGGAGCCAAGCTCCAAATACTTAAATTTAATTATGGTTTTCACCAAGGGGTACAACCCCGAAATTAGTAAGTAACAGTCATGATTACTTGTGGCTAACATCGCATGGTACGGAAGCGATTGATACTTCGATGTTCGCTAGCAAAGGTTGCTCTGTGAAGGAGATAACGACGGAGGGATGCGTGCGGGCGGACGAAACAAACCATCTCAATTTCTCTCACACGCTTCTTTTTTATTAACCATAACCATACTTAATTAATAATCTAAAATGGTTTAATATGGTTACTTTTGAACGATTTTTTTTCGTAGAAATGTCAACCATGATGTTAGTTCTCATGTAAAAATAAGAAAAAATTGTTTCATATTGTGTTCTTTTAATTTATATTCATGTTCTGATTGATTTTGAACGGTATGTTTTTTTAATGATCAATATTTAAGAAAGTGTACAAAGTACAGACAAGCCAGATATACCACCACAACATAGTATTGGGTAGGAAGAGTGAAATTCACTGCATCAATTTTGCATCAAATTTATTACCATTCCGCAGAAAACAGCCATTTTTTAAAATAATTGTAACCTTTTAAATAAAAACTTTCAAGAATAAATTTCATATAACTAACTATATAGTCAGTTTTTAGAAGATAAATTTAAGTTTTCTAAGTTAGTGGCACCATATTGAAAAGTATATAAGCTTGGCTACCTTATACCAGTCCACCAAGATTTGTAAAAATAACGTCTTGAATAATATAAAAATGTAATTCCATGAGAACTATAACATATTTGATTCTGTCATTTTGACTATTTCCAAGTTTCCAACTAGTTCCACATGTTCCACATTCCACATTTTAGATTAATCGTAGTTGTTAGAATTTGGGTAAGATTAAATTATCAAAATTTGGTTCAAAATAAGAAATTGATTGTGGTTACAAATAACGAGTTTGTAGTGATATGATGGGTAATGATATATATGCCTTGAACGTCAGTATGATAGTGAACACCAGAAAGACCAACAGATTGATCCACATTTCAAACTGCGTCATTCAGATCTATCTGACCACATCGACCAGCTTGAAGGAGGTCTTAATTTCTTCATTATCGGACATTTTGCGTCTGCTGTTAGCCAACTTGTTAGCCCCCTCAATCGGGCTACTACTACTGGTCACTTCATTTTAAAGGCCTTCCAGCTCGATTATCGTATCCGACATCCGTTCATTCGCTTCCGTTTTAAGTTTTCGACATCTTTGGATGGAGATCGTCTTGAAAAGGTGTAACAAATGTTTTCGACTAATTTCAAGCAAAAAAGTTTCAAACTTCTTACCGCTAACTGTTATGGTAAAAGTGTTTCGAACTCTAACGCACCCAGGTATTCCGCCTCTACCATGGTCGTCTGTTAACATCGTCGTCTGTCATTTTATCGCTCAGAGGAAAAATGAACCTCTGTGACTTGCAAGTACATCTGGAAAGTCACTCCAGGTTTGGCTCCCACCTGTCATGCTGAGATTTCTTTCCGGTACAATATTTAAACTTTAGGCGATTTTAATATCTATTATCGAATACATAAATATTTGATAGTATCAAATATTTAAGAAATTTTTGTTGTGGGGGGAAATAGCCTACCAACATGTTTCTACCGGATTCAAATCATTCGTCCCCGTTTGGTAATCTGCATTGGGCTGTTTTGTACATTCTGTCAACTGCTAAATTGGTTTTGCTTGTTACTTGGCTTTTAACGATATTTATTATCTCTGGAATCCATGATAATTATGCTGCTCCACCTCATCATAAGTGAACTGGAGGCAAACCGGGAAAACTCACTTCGTCAGGTCAAATTCTTCCAACCACTGCCGGTAGTTGCCTTTTTTGGAGACCGGAGACGAAAATTACAATTCATGTTCCGAACAAACTTTGCGACGAACTTTCTGTATTGGCTCGATAATATTTTTTTCACGCACGGCAAAAATAAAAACAACCGTAACGAGTACTTTAGAGCAGAGGTGCCAGATGAACACACCTAATATGCATTGCTTTTTCAGTGGGCAAAGTTTAAAATCACCATAACTTGCATTACTTTCATATGTTCGTGTAACAGTGTTTGTTTACATACAACACCCAAATCGAACTATTCAAATTTTTTCGAAAGTTCTTTTCTGACCGGTTAATTAATAATAATCCGCTGCTGCACCCTCGAATATATTTAAAGAAAAAGCCACCGCCACCGAAAGATGATTAATACAACGCGTTCGCCCAGTGTGTCGTCAACAATTGATAGCAAGGTCGGTATTTTGTGGCTGCAAAGCTCGGGTGAAGCTGCCCATCGGAATGTTCTGCTTCCATTAGGTAAGTTTATATTTGAATGTTCAAGTGTGAAACCTTTAACTTTTCCAGCAGATGGTAGTTTTTTGATCGGTGCATACAATATTAAGATTGCTCAAACCCAATTCTAGGACGCCACGGCCAAGGCAAGTTTGATGTTCGCTCACGCATCGGTCAGCAGGGTCAGCATCTGATCACGTTCGAGAGCCTCGATGCGAACCGATACGCCTACACGGACTACACAACAGCTTTTACAACTTGTCCAATATCAAAGGACCCTCCTGCTGGAACTCGAACCGGGCTTACAAGTAAAAAGAACTCTGGCCCCAGCGAAGCTCTCAAGTTCGACTATGAACAGACTGAAAATAGAAACCATTTCGAATGTAAGAGAACCTTTTTGGACGACAGTAAACATGGTCAATAATTATTCCTTTTTTCCAGGGTATCCTTTCATGATCCACATCGATTTGGTCATATTGGTCAATTTAGTCCATTCTGGGCAGAAAGGAATAGGATTGACTTCCGATAGGCACCCTATTTATTACATTTGGGATGAACTCATCTTGCCGTACCTCACCCTAGACATGGAATGGGCCAAACAAAATTTAGCATCTCACGCTTGCATCAGGGCGTTGAATTTATTCTGGAAGAACGATACTCCAGTGGTCCATAACTGTCAGTATCCGGGACCAACCTCCACCATCCAGAAATGTTGTCGCTCATCCGATTCGAAATGTAGAAAGAATCAAGTAACTTTCATCCTTATCAGTCCTGAATGGTATCCTATCCAGTTATAAAGAGCTCTCTCAAGGCGAATCAACTGTTCCACCACAAGCCTCCTAGGCAACAGCGCACGTGTAAATCGCTCCTACCTGTTATACACTTAACCTTCAACAGAACCAGATCAAGCTGCACTTCACTCCCAGACCATGAAATTACAATGACATTTTTGGACAAAACATACCACAGGTCAAATGATGAGCTCGAACTATCTATTCTTGAGTTACTTGAGTTGGTGTTTTGTAATATATTGTAATATTTAATTTTATACTCATGTTCCTAATTGATTTTAAAAATATATTTTACTTATCATTGGACTCTATGCTAGAATTATTGATACTCTATTCTCGCTGCCTTCACTCCAACGTTTGTTCTCAGAGCAAACGTTAAATTATTTGAAACACATGGTTGGAGACCTTTTTGCCTTTCTAACAGAAAGGTATAGTTATCGGTCGATTTGGGAGATCCTTAATTTTGGGTCTTAGATATACCTTTATAGGTACCTATCGAATCAGCTCGACGAGTTCTGTCGATGTCAGTGTATTTGTATGTATTGGTGTGATTTTTTTATAAACTTTGTCACTACGTTTTTGCGAAACTGGGAAGTACAATAAAAATGATTTTTGTCTTAAAAAATTTGATTTTTTTCCCTCTTCAATGTATAAAAGAAAGAAAAAAAAACAAAATAGTTTGAAAAATAAATTTTCATAGTAATTATCATCAAATCATCACTCCAAAAAACGTGTCAATTTGGCTGGCTAGCCACAACCAGCAATCACTAAAATCAAGATTATCGTATAAATGACGTCAAATTATAGATGACGTCATAGACACGATGGGCGCGCTCACTACCTTACACAAACGATGAAGTTAGGAACGACACCTTTCCCTCCCACTCAGAATTGCTGACTTATAAGTAACTGAGTGGGAGGAAAAGAATGCTTTTGGAAGCCCTAATAATTTTATACATTGTTTATGGTTCAGCTTTACGCCGAACCATTCCAAAAAATTTGGAGCCAAGCTCCAAATACTTAAATTTAATTATGGTTTTCACCAAGGGGTACAACCCCGAAATTAGTAAGTAACAGTCATGATTACTTGTGGCTAACATCGCATGGTACGGAAGCGATTGATACTTCGATGTTCGCTAGCAAAGGTTGCTCTGTGAAGGAGATAACGACGGAGGGATGCGTGCGGGCGGACGAAACAAACCATCTCAATTTCTCTCACACGCTTCTTTTTTATTAACCATAACCATACTTAATTAATAATCTAAAATGGTTTAATATGGTTACTTTTGAACGATTTTTTTTCGTAGAAATGTCAACCATGATGTTAGTTCTCATGTAAAAATAAGAAAAAATTGTTTCATATTGTGTTCTTTTAATTTATATTCATGTTCTGATTGATTTTGAACGGTATGTTTTTTTAATGATCAATATTTAAGAAAGTGTACAAAGTACAGACAAGCCAGATATACCACCACAACATAGTATTGGGTAGGAAGAGTGAAATTCACTGCATCAATTTTGCATCAAATTTATTACCATTCCGCAGAAAACAGCCATTTTTTAAAATAATTGTAACCTTTTAAATAAAAACTTTCAAGAATAAATTTCATATAACTAACTATATAGTCAGTTTTTAGAAGATAAATTTAAGTTTTCTAAGTTAGTGGCACCATATTGAAAAGTATATAAGCTTGGCTACCTTATACCAGTCCACCAAGATTTGTAAAAATAACGTCTTGAATAATATAAAAATGTAATTCCATGAGAACTATAACATATTTGATTCTGTCATTTTGACTATTTCCAAGTTTCCAACTAGTTCCACATGTTCCACATTCCACATTTTAGATTAATCGTAGTTGTTAGAATTTGGGTAAGATTAAATTATCAAAATTTGGTTCAAAATAAGAAATTGATTGTGGTTACAAATAACGAGTTTGTAGTGATATGATGGGTAATGATATATATGCCTTGAACGTCAGTATGATAGTGAACACCAGAAAGACCAACAGATTGATCCACATTTCAAACTGCGTCATTCAGATCTATCTGACCACATCGACCAGCTTGAAGGAGGTCTTAATTTCTTCATTATCGGACATTTTGCGTCTGCTGTTAGCCAACTTGTTAGCCCCCTCAATCGGGCTACTACTACTGGTCACTTCATTTTAAAGGCCTTCCAGCTCGATTATCGTATCCGACATCCGTTCATTCGCTTCCGTTTTAAGTTTTCGACATCTTTGGATGGAGATCGTCTTGAAAAGGTGTAACAAATGTTTTCGACTAATTTCAAGCAAAAAAGTTTCAAACTTCTTACCGCTAACTGTTATGGTAAAAGTGTTTCGAACTCTAACGCACCCAGGTATTCCGCCTCTACCATGGTCGTCTGTTAACATCGTCGTCTGTCATTTTATCGCTCAGAGGAAAAATGAACCTCTGTGACTTGCAAGTACATCTGGAAAGTCACTCCAGGTTTGGCTCCCACCTGTCATGCTGAGATTTCTTTCCGGTACAATATTTAAACTTTAGGCGATTTTAATATCTATTATCGAATACATAAATATTTGATAGTATCAAATATTTAAGAAATTTTTGTTGTGGGGGGAAATAGCCTACCAACATGTTTCTACCGGATTCAAATCATTCGTCCCCGTTTGGTAATCTGCATTGGGCTGTTTTGTACATTCTGTCAACTGCTAAATTGGTTTTGCTTGTTACTTGGCTTTTAACGATATTTATTATCTCTGGAATCCATGATAATTATGCTGCTCCACCTCATCATAAGTGAACTGGAGGCAAACCGGGAAAACTCACTTCGTCAGGTCAAATTCTTCCAACCACTGCCGGTAGTTGCCTTTTTTGGAGACCGGAGACGAAAATTACAATTCATGTTCCGAACAAACTTTGCGACGAACTTTCTGTATTGGCTCGATAATATTTTTTTCACGCACGGCAAAAATAAAAACAACCGTAACGAGTACTTTAGAGCAGAGGTGCCAGATGAACACACCTAATATGCATTGCTTTTTCAGTGGGCAAAGTTTAAAATCACCATAACTTGCATTACTTTCATATGTTCGTGTAACAGTGTTTGTTTACATACAACACCCAAATCGAACTATTCAAATTTTTTCGAAAGTTCTTTTCTGACCGGTTAATTAATAATAATCCGCTGCTGCACCCTCGAATATATTTAAAGAAAAAGCCACCGCCACCGAAAGATGATTAATACAACGCGTTCGCCCAGTGTGTCGTCAACAATTGATAGCAAGGTCGGTATTTTGTGGCTGCAAAGCTCGGGTGAAGCTGCCCATCGGAATGTTCTGCTTCCATTAGGTAAGTTTATATTTGAATGTTCAAGTGTGAAACCTTTAACTTTTCCAGCAGATGGTAGTTTTTTGATCGGTGCATACAATATTAAGATTGCTCAAACCCAATTCTAGGACGCCACGGCCAAGGCAAGTTTGATGTTCGCTCACGCATCGGTCAGCAGGGTCAGCATCTGATCACGTTCGAGAGCCTCGATGCGAACCGATACGCCTACACGGACTACACAACAGCTTTTACAACTTGTCCAATATCAAAGGACCCTCCTGCTGGAACTCGAACCGGGCTTACAAGTAAAAAGAACTCTGGCCCCAGCGAAGCTCTCAAGTTCGACTATGAACAGACTGAAAATAGAAACCATTTCGAATGTAAGAGAACCTTTTTGGACGACAGTAAACATGGTCAATAATTATTCCTTTTTTCCAGGGTATCCTTTCATGATCCACATCGATTTGGTCATATTGGTCAATTTAGTCCATTCTGGGCAGAAAGGAATAGGATTGACTTCCGATAGGCACCCTATTTATTACATTTGGGATGAACTCATCTTGCCGTACCTCACCCTAGACATGGAATGGGCCAAACAAAATTTAGCATCTCACGCTTGCATCAGGGCGTTGAATTTATTCTGGAAGAACGATACTCCAGTGGTCCATAACTGTCAGTATCCGGGACCAACCTCCACCATCCAGAAATGTTGTCGCTCATCCGATTCGAAATGTAGAAAGAATCAAGTAACTTTCATCCTTATCAGTCCTGAATGGTATCCTATCCAGTTATAAAGAGCTCTCTCAAGGCGAATCAACTGTTCCACCACAAGCCTCCTAGGCAACAGCGCACGTGTAAATCGCTCCTACCTGTTATACACTTAACCTTCAACAGAACCAGATCAAGCTGCACTTCACTCCCAGACCATGAAATTACAATGACATTTTTGGACAAAACATACCACAGGTCAAATGATGAGCTCGAACTATCTATTCTTGAGTTACTTGAGTTGGTGTTTTGTAATATATTGTAATATTTAATTTTATACTCATGTTCCTAATTGATTTTAAAAATATATTTTACTTATCATTGGACTCTATGCTAGAATTATTGATACTCTATTCTCGCTGCCTTCACTCCAACGTTTGTTCTCAGAGCAAACGTTAAATTATTTGAAACACATGGTTGGAGACCTTTTTGCCTTTCTAACAGAAAGGTATAGTTATCGGTCGATTTGGGAGATCCTTAATTTTGGGTCTTAGATATACCTTTATAGGTACCTATCGAATCAGCTCGACGAGTTCTGTCGATGTCAGTGTATTTGTATGTATTGGTGTGATTTTTTTATAAACTTTGTCACTACGTTTTTGCGAAACTGGGAAGTACAATAAAAATGATTTTTGTCTTAAAAAATTTGATTTTTTTCCCTCTTCAATGTATAAAAGAAAGAAAAAAAAACAAAATAGTTTGAAAAATAAATTTTCATAGTAATTATCATCAAATCATCACTCCAAAAAACGTGTCAATTTGGCTGGCTAGCCACAACCAGCAATCACTAAAATCAAGATTATCGTATAAATGACGTCAAATTATAGATGACGTCATAGACACGATGGGCGCGCTCACTACCTTACACAAACGATGAAGTTAGGAACGACACCTTTCCCTCCCACTCAGAATTGCTGACTTATAAGTAACTGAGTGGGAGGAAAAGAATGCTTTTGGAAGCCCTAATAATTTTATACATTGTTTATGGTTCAGCTTTACGCCGAACCATTCCAAAAAATTTGGAGCCAAGCTCCAAATACTTAAATTTAATTATGGTTTTCACCAAGGGGTACAACCCCGAAATTAGTAAGTAACAGTCATGATTACTTGTGGCTAACATCGCATGGTACGGAAGCGATTGATACTTCGATGTTCGCTAGCAAAGGTTGCTCTGTGAAGGAGATAACGACGGAGGGATGCGTGCGGGCGGACGAAACAAACCATCTCAATTTCTCTCACACGCTTCTTTTTTATTAACCATAACCATACTTAATTAATAATCTAAAATGGTTTAATATGGTTACTTTTGAACGATTTTTTTTCGTAGAAATGTCAACCATGATGTTAGTTCTCATGTAAAAATAAGAAAAAATTGTTTCATATTGTGTTCTTTTAATTTATATTCATGTTCTGATTGATTTTGAACGGTATGTTTTTTTAATGATCAATATTTAAGAAAGTGTACAAAGTACAGACAAGCCAGATATACCACCACAACATAGTATTGGGTAGGAAGAGTGAAATTCACTGCATCAATTTTGCATCAAATTTATTACCATTCCGCAGAAAACAGCCATTTTTTAAAATAATTGTAACCTTTTAAATAAAAACTTTCAAGAATAAATTTCATATAACTAACTATATAGTCAGTTTTTAGAAGATAAATTTAAGTTTTCTAAGTTAGTGGCACCATATTGAAAAGTATATAAGCTTGGCTACCTTATACCAGTCCACCAAGATTTGTAAAAATAACGTCTTGAATAATATAAAAATGTAATTCCATGAGAACTATAACATATTTGATTCTGTCATTTTGACTATTTCCAAGTTTCCAACTAGTTCCACATGTTCCACATTCCACATTTTAGATTAATCGTAGTTGTTAGAATTTGGGTAAGATTAAATTATCAAAATTTGGTTCAAAATAAGAAATTGATTGTGGTTACAAATAACGAGTTTGTAGTGATATGATGGGTAATGATATATATGCCTTGAACGTCAGTATGATAGTGAACACCAGAAAGACCAACAGATTGATCCACATTTCAAACTGCGTCATTCAGATCTATCTGACCACATCGACCAGCTTGAAGGAGGTCTTAATTTCTTCATTATCGGACATTTTGCGTCTGCTGTTAGCCAACTTGTTAGCCCCCTCAATCGGGCTACTACTACTGGTCACTTCATTTTAAAGGCCTTCCAGCTCGATTATCGTATCCGACATCCGTTCATTCGCTTCCGTTTTAAGTTTTCGACATCTTTGGATGGAGATCGTCTTGAAAAGGTGTAACAAATGTTTTCGACTAATTTCAAGCAAAAAAGTTTCAAACTTCTTACCGCTAACTGTTATGGTAAAAGTGTTTCGAACTCTAACGCACCCAGGTATTCCGCCTCTACCATGGTCGTCTGTTAACATCGTCGTCTGTCATTTTATCGCTCAGAGGAAAAATGAACCTCTGTGACTTGCAAGTACATCTGGAAAGTCACTCCAGGTTTGGCTCCCACCTGTCATGCTGAGATTTCTTTCCGGTACAATATTTAAACTTTAGGCGATTTTAATATCTATTATCGAATACATAAATATTTGATAGTATCAAATATTTAAGAAATTTTTGTTGTGGGGGGAAATAGCCTACCAACATGTTTCTACCGGATTCAAATCATTCGTCCCCGTTTGGTAATCTGCATTGGGCTGTTTTGTACATTCTGTCAACTGCTAAATTGGTTTTGCTTGTTACTTGGCTTTTAACGATATTTATTATCTCTGGAATCCATGATAATTATGCTGCTCCACCTCATCATAAGTGAACTGGAGGCAAACCGGGAAAACTCACTTCGTCAGGTCAAATTCTTCCAACCACTGCCGGTAGTTGCCTTTTTTGGAGACCGGAGACGAAAATTACAATTCATGTTCCGAACAAACTTTGCGACGAACTTTCTGTATTGGCTCGATAATATTTTTTTCACGCACGGCAAAAATAAAAACAACCGTAACGAGTACTTTAGAGCAGAGGTGCCAGATGAACACACCTAATATGCATTGCTTTTTCAGTGGGCAAAGTTTAAAATCACCATAACTTGCATTACTTTCATATGTTCGTGTAACAGTGTTTGTTTACATACAACACCCAAATCGAACTATTCAAATTTTTTCGAAAGTTCTTTTCTGACCGGTTAATTAATAATAATCCGCTGCTGCACCCTCGAATATATTTAAAGAAAAAGCCACCGCCACCGAAAGATGATTAATACAACGCGTTCGCCCAGTGTGTCGTCAACAATTGATAGCAAGGTCGGTATTTTGTGGCTGCAAAGCTCGGGTGAAGCTGCCCATCGGAATGTTCTGCTTCCATTAGGTAAGTTTATATTTGAATGTTCAAGTGTGAAACCTTTAACTTTTCCAGCAGATGGTAGTTTTTTGATCGGTGCATACAATATTAAGATTGCTCAAACCCAATTCTAGGACGCCACGGCCAAGGCAAGTTTGATGTTCGCTCACGCATCGGTCAGCAGGGTCAGCATCTGATCACGTTCGAGAGCCTCGATGCGAACCGATACGCCTACACGGACTACACAACAGCTTTTACAACTTGTCCAATATCAAAGGACCCTCCTGCTGGAACTCGAACCGGGCTTACAAGTAAAAAGAACTCTGGCCCCAGCGAAGCTCTCAAGTTCGACTATGAACAGACTGAAAATAGAAACCATTTCGAATGTAAGAGAACCTTTTTGGACGACAGTAAACATGGTCAATAATTATTCCTTTTTTCCAGGGTATCCTTTCATGATCCACATCGATTTGGTCATATTGGTCAATTTAGTCCATTCTGGGCAGAAAGGAATAGGATTGACTTCCGATAGGCACCCTATTTATTACATTTGGGATGAACTCATCTTGCCGTACCTCACCCTAGACATGGAATGGGCCAAACAAAATTTAGCATCTCACGCTTGCATCAGGGCGTTGAATTTATTCTGGAAGAACGATACTCCAGTGGTCCATAACTGTCAGTATCCGGGACCAACCTCCACCATCCAGAAATGTTGTCGCTCATCCGATTCGAAATGTAGAAAGAATCAAGTAACTTTCATCCTTATCAGTCCTGAATGGTATCCTATCCAGTTATAAAGAGCTCTCTCAAGGCGAATCAACTGTTCCACCACAAGCCTCCTAGGCAACAGCGCACGTGTAAATCGCTCCTACCTGTTATACACTTAACCTTCAACAGAACCAGATCAAGCTGCACTTCACTCCCAGACCATGAAATTACAATGACATTTTTGGACAAAACATACCACAGGTCAAATGATGAGCTCGAACTATCTATTCTTGAGTTACTTGAGTTGGTGTTTTGTAATATATTGTAATATTTAATTTTATACTCATGTTCCTAATTGATTTTAAAAATATATTTTACTTATCATTGGACTCTATGCTAGAATTATTGATACTCTATTCTCGCTGCCTTCACTCCAACGTTTGTTCTCAGAGCAAACGTTAAATTATTTGAAACACATGGTTGGAGACCTTTTTTTATATTGTAATCTTTAATTTTATATTATAATATTTATCTTTAATTGTACTCTGTGTTAGAATCATTGATACTCACGATACAAATATATTTCGCGCGAACACAAACGATGGCTGGCGATAACAGCAATAGTAACAACAAAAAACCACCTCCACCCCGGCTGGGGCTGAGTAAATTTCCTGAATATTGTACAAATCGCACCATACACTATGTCACAGAGGGTGGTTTGTACAAAATATTTTGATCCGGACGATTTTACTCAAACCGTTTGCGCGATCATTCAAGCAGTGCCATACCTCCTAATAATCAATTAATGGTCCTAGTAAATCACTTGCCGTGTTTCATGGTACATTTATTTGTTCAAAAAATTTTTTGAGTATGATGACACTAATCATCAAGCAACGAGTAATTTCAAGTCAACATATTAAGATTCAATTATTCGATATACATTCGATTACCATTCGAATTTTGATTTCTCCAATTGTTTGCTTATCTTAACATTGTGAAACGAATTCAAATCCATACGCGGAATACAAATTCAATTTACAATTTATAATTCATAATTTGGATTCAAAAACCAGCATCTAAATAGAATTTAAATTTAAATGCAGACTCACAATTCAGAATCACAGTTCAAATTAAAAAATCATCATTCAGCACAAAAAAATATTAAAATCATAAAATCAGATTTAAATCTGATTTTGGAATTGTAATTCACAGTTGTGAATTCAAGTTCTGGTTTTAGATTCAAAATGTACAAATTTCTGATAAAAAATAGTATCATTGAGGACCTCAGGATCAAAGGGGTGCAAGTGCCAAAATCATCAGTTTTGAGTTAAGTATACCTAACGATTCTTCATGTTGCAATGTACATCCGATGCAAAACTCAGATTTTCTATAATTTTTTTAACACTTGTTTGATTGAATTGAAACTGCTCGAATACGAAAATTATATGAAAACTCGAGCACCTTCACAAATTTGAAGCGCGTTTTCTCGAAACTATCATTTAGGCACTTGTACCCATCTTATTATATTTTATTATATCATAATGTCATGGGGTTAATTCATGAGATTTTATGATTTTATATTAAAATGAACGGGTTTCAAATTACATTTTCTGTTTTTAGAATTATATTTTTGGTTCCTATCTTTTCTAGTTGTAGCTGCAGAATCAGTTTCAAACGATTTTTAAATTGTGTAAACTAATCGAATCCGTTGATAATTTCAATAGATTACTTATTTTAATTTTGTGTCAATATCAGTTGCCCGACCTATATCGCGTTTTGATGAACGGAGCTCTAAGCTCGCGGGAATAGAGAGGCTACTTTGTACGTCTCGCAAGTCCAAATCAAGCTTTGCAGTCCGGATTTATAATGTTCCGGACAGATATCACATGCTCGCGTATGCCGGCAATGTTGCGGGCAGTAAACTGACACTGTACAGCTATCACTTATGCAACATGTTGTCATATTGTCTGTACATCTGTAAATCTCATGTCTCGTCGGGGTGAATGATAATCGTTTGCCCCTGGTGCACTGTATGGCCGTAAATTGCAACTGCTACCCTTTTCCCTAGTTAATACTTCCTAGGCTTCGGGTGGCTTGTGGCAATGGTAGGTACAGTTGAGGCTCATTTTTGGTGCGGCCGACGACCGCGCAGTTCGAACAGGTGTGTCTGACTGTGTTGTTGTGGCTTGCTTAGAATGAATTAGAATTGATCTGGAAGCGGTCCAGGTGGATGTTCAATTGGTACCGTGAAGACGATTGATGGTTGATCACGTTGCCAGGGATTCACAGATTGAAGAGAGTCTAGGATGCCGCGTCACGATTTGGCGTGGCTAGGCAGGCTGTCTGCTGACAGTCAAGAAACGACTACATGATGGATGACCAAATTCATTTGCCTTTTAGATCGAGTTGTGTAGTGTGTGGCGGGAGTTTGATATCATATCATGAGAGCATTATTCTCAACATTGTTACAACAGAAACAACTTTCTAAAAGCGCTATTTCAATTCAAAGTAACATTTGCATAAGTCGTTGAAATCGTATGTTTTTATAAACTGTTTTATATTTACATATATTTTAAAAATTTCTGTGTAGATTTCATACATCATGGAATTGGAAATTCAAAACCGTTTTGTTTCTATAACCTTTCGAAATTTTTTCTTTCTTCCAGAAAGGTATAGTTATCAGTCGATCTGGGAGATCATTAATGATGGGTCTTAGATATACCTTTATAGGTATACCTAAGACCTATCGAATCAGCTCGACGAGTTCAGACGATGTCAGTGTATTTGTGTGTATTGGTGTGATTTTTTGTAAACTTTGTCCACACGTTTTTGAGAAACTGGGAAGTACAATAAAAATGATTTTCGTCTTAAAAAATTTGATTTTTTCCCCCTCTTCAATGTATAAAAGAAAGAAAGAAAAAAACAAAATAGTTTGAAAAATAAATTGGGACACGATGGGCGCGCTCACTACCATACACAAACGATGCGTTCTAGTGAGGAACGACACCTTTCACTCCCACTCAGAATTGCTATCTTCAAGATAACTGTGTAGGAGGAACATAAAACTTTTGGAAGTCCTATTAATTTATAAGTTGTTTCTGGTTCAGCTTTGCGCCGAACAATTATTTTATAGAAATACCGGTATCTGAACTTATCATTTACCGTGGTTGAATTAAAAGGAATCTTTCGATTGCTTTGATTGAGTCTTAGAAGTCCTTTTTTATCATTTACCGTTTGATATTTTCATTTAACAAAAATTATTTACAAAGACGATTTTGGCAAACACCTTACCATAATGGCCTAAAATGGGTAATCATAAGAATTGTACACCGCATTCAATTTATTATTTATGAAAACAAAAATGTTCTGAATCTGTAAGAAAGGCTCTAATCCACTGTTAAGTGTATTAAATCGGGTTTTTTTCTAGAGCTATCGTTCAAACAAATGTATTCAAATTTTTTGCATGATACAAAGCATTGTTAAAAGAACATTTAGTATTTTTTCGTAGAAAAATATTGAAAAATGAACCGGTGACGAAGCACTTTCGAGGATGCCTTTTACAAAACAGGATTTGCGGTGGACATTGTTTCTCAGCACAGAATCATCTGAGGTCAAAAAATCAGAGCAAAATATTTTTAATAGATATTTTTCTGGACCCCAACGATTTTATTTAACTTAAAAAAAAAATTTATGAAATTTTTGTGGCTGTTTGAAGTAAAAACTACGATTTTTCACGAAAAAATCCGCCATTTTTTATCTGTAAAATCTCCCCAAAGTAAAAAAAAAAGAAAAACGTTGGGGTCTGGTATTTTATATGTAGAAAATGTGTTCCAAATTTGAAAAGAATCGGATAAGTAGTTTTCAAATGACGATGTCCACGGACTTTAAAAATGTGCTTCCGAGAAAAACGCGTATGAAGTTTCTGCTCTTACTTTCTTGCAGTATTCGATAGGAGGAGATAAAGGCCTATAATTTCTACAGTTTTGCTTCAATTGACTTGAAAATTCGACACAACATTCTTGAAATGTTTTACAATAAGAAAATAAAAAAAATAAAAAATCGATTTTTTAAACGTATACGATAGAGGCTGCGAGTCAAGTCAAGATTAAAATTAGGGTAGGTTTTTAATGACATTTCTAGTGTGGTGGTATCACGGTTGCAGCCACCCCAAAGGTATGCTTTCGGAGGCTTGTGTGGCACGATATAGGGCCCCGGGAGTGGGTTGAGGCAGCAACAATCACCCCACCAAAGTTCTTCATGAATTTTCCCGTTCTGATATTGGCAGTTTGCTAATGTTATTTACCTATTGTTTGTGTAATTTCTCCTGGCTGGACCCTGTCAGATGCTTACCTAGGGTGACCATCTGAACTGTTATGTAACTTAAGTGCTCGACCTCCATCTCCACTGGTTTGATAATAAATTTTTGGATCCGATAAGAACAAGATCCGGCATTTATTCCGTTTGACCTGGAGTTCAGGAATATATTCACTGTGTCAACGTTTCCAGTAATGGTTCTTCAGTTCCATTACGTACCGGAACGTTACTAAGAGACATCCGAATTGAGAAGATAATTTCCGTTCTCGTTTTGCTCCTTGATGGGTCGTCCGATCAGCAAATGACCCGGTGTCAAGGTTTGAACATCATTCGAATCATTTGATCATGGGGAAATTGGCCTTGAGTTCATGATTGCCTCTTCAATTTCGACTTATAAGGTAGTAAATTTTTCAAAGTTTAAGCACGCGTTTCCGGTCACGATGTTGAGATTTCGCTGTTTTTATAGCCACTTCAAAAATTGTTGATCCAATAATTTGCTATTTATTCATTTATGATTGTCGTCAAACTTGTAGCTTAACATGAAAAACTTATAAATTTTCCATAAGTTGTTTTCATCAATCTATCGAAGTGTCTTCACAGTTGAGATTTTCATTTTTTCTTTCAAAACAATTACGATGAAAAGATCCTGCCGAAAAGCTCATCAATAGGCGTTTCTAAGAATTTTTGCGTACCCAAGCCATTTCAACTTGTCATTCTGTTTAGCTTCGCTCAACAATGCGCCCCATTCAGAAGAGGAGTCTGGCAACCTTGTTAAATGTTGCTTGTGTACGCGGACCGCTGCTATAAATACGTTTAATATCGGTGTAATTTGGAAAGTATTTGTGCTCAATATAGTGATTCGAGTGCGCGGAATATTACTCCTTATTTGTAAAGTTAAATTTTAGTGAAAAAGGCATTATATTGTATGTTATTTGGAAAAAATAACTACGACGATCGAATTAAAAGAGAAAAGGAATACAAAACGAAAAAGAAAAAGCTACTGGTCTAAAATCTCGCGTTCGGGCATCAGAAGCTTTTTATCCAGGAAACAAGGATAAAGCTTTCGTAGTGGTATAAGACTTCAAAAGCCATCAAGAAAAGCTTGAACTGTTTTAAGTGTGATGACAAAAAGTTTTTTTTTTCCAATTGGAATTCGGACGGAATAATCAATCAATATTCCTAGTATGCTGTTTCAGTAGGCAGTCCCAAGCTAAGTATTCTTTTTTCAATAATTTGAGAACTACTTCGACATTTCCTCTCGAATATCACTTATAAAAGTTTTCTAACAAATGATGATGTTTATGTATAAAGTGGATGAGTGAGGGCTTTTGAAATTAGTCTATGCAATTGCTAAAAAGTTTATTTTTCGGCACTAAACAGAAATGGAACAAAAACTTGTTCAATTATCGAATACAGGAGGGATAAAACTAGAAAACAACTTCGCGTATTATTCGTTGTTATGGTTTGATAAGTTCATCTACAGCACGCCAGAAAAGGGCTATTCGAAAAAGCTCAGAAAACTAACCACCAGATGGTGCTTGTGCATGTTCGAAATGTGAAAGCTTTTACCGTCGACACCGTTTCTCAACCCCTGATATTTAACATCGCATGTTGCGAACATTTTATGCTTGCCAGAAGATGCATTGAGATAATATACTTATCATTCGTTAATAAGTTTATATTGTACATACTTATTTAATAATATTAGCATATTCCAATTAAGTTTACAAATTATTTCCATATCTTCGAATTTTTATTTCCAATTCAGCTCCAAAAGTTCATTTTTTGGATTGGAAAGCTTAAAAAATCACGTGAAATGAATAAAAAAAACAGGTGAAGAGATTGTGAATGTGTTTGTTTGAATATTTTAGTTTAAATATCGAATATTTTTAAATCTTAATGTTGAATATTTTTAAATCTTTTTAGAAATATTGATCTGTGCATAGATGATAACTTTCATTGGAATGTGTTTTAAACGTACAGCAATATTGATCACACTCTCACCAAAATTAATCTAAATATATTTTAAACCTTTTTCTAAAGTTTTGTAAACAATGATGAGCTAAGGTTGTGTTGATCGATGGTGCGATAGAAATGAGCTTTCGATGTAAACTCATGTGAAATCCACAACCAGATGGTGCTAGTATATTCACGATTCCTCCTTCCTTCGTTTTACATTATATTTTCGAGCTTGCATGTTCGAAAACTGTGCGATTTAGAAAAACAAAACTGAATGTAAGAAAAAATCATGACAACTTATAAATGGAAGTAGAAAATTTAAAATATTGATTTACTTATTTTTTAAATGTTTCAGATATGTGTAGTAGAATATTGTATTTCCTTAGAAATGTTAAATAATTCGTTTGTTTTATAACTCGTTTGTTTCATATACACAAATCAAAAATGCTTTAAGGTAATATAAGGAAACTGGGTCCAGAAAATGATTTACTATAAAAATTTCAATAGAAAATTAATTAAGAATTCTCTATTAAGAATTTTTTTTAAATATTTTTGATAATTGTTCTAAAATATATAATTTTTATCGTCAAAAGGAAAATTTTGATTTCTCAAGTTCAAGTATGTAAAAAGAAGATTCAGTTATCATAAAAAATCACCTTGTAATGAAACTCGCTACAAACCACGGTATTTGTTTAACTCGATAACTCGGAAGTTTATAAAAATATTAGTTTGTTTTTAAACATGTAAAAGCGCTCTCATTGAAAAAAGTACATGTAGCAAAATTATGAGGCCTGAGATTAGAAATGGATTAGGGAATCTACAGACCGGCTGTTGAGAATTATCAAGAGCAAGATGATGAAATGAAAATAATTTTATACCGTTCTATTAAGTAATTGATTGATTGACACCAATTTAGATGATTCCGATTGATTGAAGAATATTTCTTGAATAAGATTAACAGTCGTTTTGTAAATTCGTTAATCTAATAGGATTTAGTTTGAGGAAAATAAGCTAGTTTTATTAAGGTTTTATTATCTCTCATTTCATATTTTTGTTGTAATTACGTACTGTACGTCTACTTGAATTCCTATTAGAAAATTAATGTCATAATTGTTTTTTTTAAATGACCTCATAGATAGAAACAGGAGTTTCAGTAGGAAACGATTAGGAGCATAGCAGGTGTAGGGAGAACCAAAGACTGCACCATTTACCAAAATGGATCCTGGTCTATACCTTTCTCTTACTAACAAATCTCCTTCCTATGATACTTGAATATAGATTCGCAGACGTACAGACGGTTTCCATAGTTGGTGATTCTTGCCTACCTTTGTTTCTGAATCTTTTAAAAGGAACTTTTGGAACAAACAGAAATATGAGGTTGCAAGATGAACCTATAGAGTATCTTACTAATATTCCTTCCCTTCTCCCTCATTGACTACTAGGACGTGGCCGGCGCCGTTATTAATCATTTAAAAAACGGAGAGCATGAGTTTTGTACATTGAGAATGAACTGCTAATCCCAAGCACCATTCTTTTGGACTTTGTGCAAAATTGATGGCCTCGATTAATCACGGAGTAGCAACCATTGGCGACGTGGAACTTGTTCTGCCTAGCCACGCCAGCGATCATGGAATTCGAAATGCATTGAATGAATTGGATATATTATTGTTATACTTTTATAGAACAAATTAAAAATGCTTGTATTCTGAAAACTGTCAATGATGCATTTCGGGTTTAATGATTTAAGGTGGATATGAGTAGTCAAACAAGCTAAGCTAAGCTACACCCATAGAAGAGGTTGCAAAAATCCAATGCCTATTTAGCATATCTCTGTGCCGATAATGCGCTGAAATGTGCACTGTGCCGAAAACGGTATGTTTGAAAAACCGTAACTGGCATAAGGACTCGGCTCCCAACCAAGATGATGACCACTACATTCAAGCGAAACAAGAAAAACCTATTCCTATTGGATAATTCATCCCAGAAACAAACAAAAATAAAAATTAAAACCACAGCGCCGTAGTGAGAATCGAACTCAAATTACAAATCATAGCGTCTTGCCAGGCCGGCATTTTAACCAGTGTACTATTCAAGCTTCATACAGGACGATGGATATTTGTCATAGGCTTTCTGTCACCGATCAATCGAAAAAAACGCACAACGGCGGCTTCTCGGCGTTTGGCCTTCTTTCAATGCATTCCTTTGTCTTTCGAAGGAAACGGGAAAGGGAACGGGAGTGAAGGAACGGGATACCCATTGAATGAGAACTGTGCTTTGCTTACTGCCTGCTATTACATACACACGCTACATATACACAGCTGCCAAAGCCGGGCAGCTTGTTTTGTTATGGAAACGGGAAAGGGAACGGGAGTGAAGGAAACGGGAAACCCATTGAATGAGAACTGTGTTTGCTTACCACCTGCTATTACATACACACGCTACATATACACAGCTGCTAAAGCCGGGCAGCTTGGCCGGTGCGTGGTTGTTTGCCGGTGAATTGAAGGAATGTTTTTTTTGTTGCTTTTACTGCATACACACGCACAGCTTGGCCGTGGTTTGCCGGTGCCAGTGGATTGAATTAGAAGGATATTTTTGTTGTTGCTTTTGCTACATTCACACGCACTGCTCGGTTCGCTGGCTGCCTGGTGTTGGCCGGTATTTATTTCTATCCTTCTTCGTCTTGTGATGCGATAGGGAGGGACGTGCAAACGTTTTTATTTTGTTTCTTTCAGACATACGCAATTCGGTTAACTTGGGAGATTAATGCCAGTGGGAGCAAATCGAATCAGCACCGGTAGCGTTATCTTCTTGTACCAATGATGCTATGTAATTGACTACACGCCATTGGCACAGAGGCTGAATTTTGGGTGTAAGCTCAACAATGCGCCCCATTCATATGGACGCGAAAATCAAAGCTGGTAGATACCTGTTATTCCACAGAAAAATTACATAACATTGTTACTTTTCAACCGAGGAAAATCGAAGTAAGCCGTTAATATGGCTTCGTCGTGCTCTACATTGCACCTACATAACCAGGACCAGGAGGACAAAGTTGTTTATCGGATTTGATGTTCCGCCTGTCAGCAATCGGTACCTACTGGGTTTTTTTTTACTTTCGCGGTTGTTCTGTCTGCATATTGATGGCAGGGACTGAAATAGAATATATCGCATGCTTGGATTTATATACTCTCTAGAAAGTGATGGCAACTGCAGCATTTAACCTGTGGCTTACCTACCGGTGCCAAAATCTAGGAAAAAAGATAATCCAAGAAAATCAGTAAATCAGTAGCTCGTCTATCATAACTTCTCTTAAACCTATTTGTTCTGTGTTCTGAATGCATTTCTGCGGAATTGAATGTTCATATCTAGAACGATTTTTGGTTGGAGCTGCACTTTTGAGTTGAGATATGAGCCTGGTACATTGTATCTGTTAAAATATCTTTCCTTCTGTTTTCTAAGGTGATAAAAGTTTTAGAGAAACATTAGATATCAAAGAAAGATATACATGATGTGTTTCGATGGATGGTCCAGCAGTTGATCGGCTGAGCTTGATGTCTACGTTCGTATGGTCATGGTCATGTTCATCATGGTGAAGTTGGCTAATGCGCTGTTGTGCTGAAGTGGAGATTTCGGGTTCAAGTCCAGTCGGTGAGCCGGTGTTTCTTTTTCGAAAAATTCATGATATTTTCAGCTTATGTTCTTTTTTTATATTTCATATTTCTCAAAAACTATCCATCACCGTCGAAAATTTAGTAATTTCAGGTAGCAAATGTACCAAGACGAACTCAGAACATTAGATTTGATGTCTTTCCTTCAGAAATTTCACTAAACACAAGAACCAAATCTAAAGTTTCTGCAAATGGAGCAGTTTCGAACAGAAAATTGTACTTCAAACGCAATCTGAAAACTACTTATTCTATTTTTAAGCGCATCATTTCGACATAATGTTGTGTTTAGAAAGTTAATTGTTTTTTTTTTTCAGTTAGCAATAAGCGATAAGTGCTTCCAATAAGAGCTCACTCACGTTGTCTTTTCAAGAACAATTTCAAGATAAAAAATCGGCTTTCCTTGAAATATGCCAAATAATAGAGAACATTCATTTCTTTGCACTATTCATGAAAATATCGATTGGGTGTCTAAAACAAGTTTTCATAAATATTTACAAACATAATGCTAAAGTAAGTTTTTCGAATTTTCTTTTACAATTAGTTTTACTTAAACTTAATTTTTATTCCAAAAATTAAAAATATTTCAAATATTTCAATGAAAAAGATATAAACCTGATATTCTGACAAAATATACATTATAGTGCCCCAAATGACCTGACATTTGAAAAAGTTATGCGCTGCTGGCTTAAATTGATCCTAGGCCTTGTACAAGGTCTCATGCCGAATTTGGCCCAGATCGGATCACGTGAAGGGGTCGCTTAACGAGCCTAAAGTTTGAATGGGATTTTGGGACGTTTTTTCGGGAGGAACACGAAAATCCAGTTTTTCATGAATGACTTTGCTCCCCTTCGGCCGATTTCTTTTGAAAATAGTTTTTCTTAAAGCCTAAACTATGACAAACATTTCATCGAAGACTGCATTTAGATTCAATTAGATTCAAGTTAAGACACAAAAGTAAGGTTTCATGGATTTTCATGTTCCTCCCGATCAAAATGTCTCAAAATCCCATACAAACTTTAGACTTGATCGACTCCTTCCCGTGATCCGATCTGGCCCAAATTTGGCATGAGATCTTGTACTAGGTCTAAGATCAATTATAGCCTACAGCACATAACATTTCACAAGCTTGAAATTTCTCATACAAATTAAGGGCAATCTAGTGTTCATTTTAAAAGAAAACTTCAAAAATAACATTAAAAATTAACTAGACAAAACCTTAAAAGTTCCTGACAACGCTATAGAAAATTTTGAAAAAGCATTATAAAAGTGATGAATTGAATGTAATGATGATTATTTTTTTTTTATCGAAGAGAAGAAGGTGTTATGAGATGAGTAAAGAGAGTTACCATTTAATCATGGATTAAAACCCCACTTTTAGACATATTCGATAATTTTAACATTTTTGACATTTCTGTAATTTTTGATATTTTTGACAGTTTTATTATTTTTGACATTTTTGACATTACTAACATCATTGACATTTTTGGTTTTTTTTTTAAATTTTAGACATCTTAGAAACTTTAGACATTTTTGAATTTTTGGACATTTTTGACCTTATTACATTTTTGACACTATGGTCATTTTCAACATTTTTGACACTTTTGACATTTTTGACATTTTTGAAATTTTAGGTATTTTAGACATGTTTTATGCATTTTCGACATTTTGGATATTTTTGACATTTGGGACATTTTTGACATTTTTGACATTTTTGACATTTTTGACATTTTTGACATTTTTGACATTTTTGACATTTTTGACATTTTTGACATTTTTGACATTTTTGACATTTTTGACATTTTTGACATTTTTGACATTTTTGACATTTTTGACATTTTTGACATTTTTGACATTTTTGACATTTTTGACATTTTTGACATTTTTGACATTTTTGACATTTTTGACATTTTTGACATTTTTGAAATTTTTGACATTTTTGACATTTTTGACATTTTTGACATTTTTGACATTTTTGACATTTTTGACATTTTTGACATATTTGACATTTTTGACATTTTTGACATTTTTGACATTTTTGACATTTTTGACATTTTTGGCATTTTTAACATTTTTGTTATATTTGACATTTTCAACATTTTTGACATTTTTGAAATATTCAACATTGATGACATTTTTGACATTTTTGACATTTTTGACATTTTTGACATTGATGACGTTTTTTGACATTTTTGCCATTACATATTAACATTTTTTCAGTTTTGGCATTTATAACTTTAATTTTTTTTTCATTTTTAACATTTTTGATATTTTTCTCTTTTTTGACGTTTTTCTCATTTTTGACATTTTTGACATTTTTGACATATTTGACGTTTTTTTCATTTTTGACATTTTTGACATTTTTGACATTTTTGACATTTTTGACATTTTTGGCATTTTGATATTTTTAACGTTTTACATTTTTTTTTTCATTTTTGACATTTTTGATATTTTTCTCGTTTTTTCACGATTTTGACATTTTTTTCTCATTTTTGTCATTTTTCTCATTTTTGACCTTTTCCTGATCTGATCACTCAATTCATCGTTTAACTCATTTTCATATAATTTTGCTTCATTTTTTTTCGAATTTGATTCAGTTTTAGAAAATAGAAAAGTCCAAATATCCAACACAAATCCTCTGATATAACTTTAAAATTAGAAACATGTGTAAACATTCAAAACAGATGGTTGAATTACAATTAACATAGGGGAGAGTGGGGTAACGTGGGCCATAGGGAAATGTGGGCCATGGGGAAACGTGGGCCACTCTGAATATCTCAAATGTGTGTTGAGATAAAAATCTCAATCCAACTGTCATCATTGTCGCTTTGCGTAGGCATTTTTTTCTATATGTTGTTGACTTGAATACGCATCATATGCTTCTTTTGTTTATCAAGCTTAAAAAAAAATAAAAAAATACTTACATAATCAATCAAGTACCTGCATTGCATCGATGGGGAACCTAAAGTTCATAACATAATTAAGCACATACGGTTATGATCTTAGTTTTGTCATGTTATTTCACGTGGAAAAGCATTGATGCGTTTGTTCTAGCTTGTGGGGAATCCTGGGCCACATTTTGAAGGGTATCTGGGACCATCTATATTTTTATGTTTTTATATACATTCAGAACTTATAATACGTTTTCCCTATCTGTAAAGTTTTCTTATGTCAAATGAAGAGTGATGAAAAATATTTTGGTCATCCTATATGAGGAATTTTGAAAGAACGTTCGCGTGCCAGGTTTTTGAATCTATTCGATCATACACAACTCTCTCTTTGGTAGATAAGTAACTTTGTGCATTATTTGCTTAAAATATTTTTTAAAGGAATCTATTTTGGTACATTTCCATGAAAATTGTTACCTATTAACATCATGTTTGATTAACTTTTAAAAAGCCTTGAATCATTGTTTTATGTACAGCTTTAAATACAATTAAATACAATTCTGAATTTTTCATACTTCATAAGTAGAATGCATTAGAATAAAACGCGTGAAAAACACCCCTTGAGAGTGATGAACCGGACAAAAAAATCAGTCTTTACGAATCTAAGCCAATGCTAACTGTTAACTATGCCATCAAATTCTATCATACGTCAAATATTTGGTCGACCTAGTATGTGAATGTGATTTGGAGCCACGCAAAGCCTTGGCTGGTTCATTGGACACGAGAAAAAAAATATGAATCGATAGAAAAGAGAAAAATGCCATCAGCTAATATTGTGCACCATTTATTGGAGCTGTCACACTTGGCCGTGTTTGTTCGTGACAGACATTTTTATTATATTCATCCTTTCGGTCTGACGTGGGCATGGATGTCGCAAGGTGCGGTAATCAGGTGCGGTATGGGGATTTTTTTTTCGGGAAAGGACGCAGAATAGTCGTCAAACATGACTGCGCCAAAGGCCGGTGGGCACGGGAAGTTTCATGGCTGGTAGTGTAATTTTTCATTCGGAATTGATTTTGATTTGATTGAATTAGACTAAAGCGATCGAGTTGATGTTCTGTGCAATGGCGAAATTGACGGTGTCATCATCATAATTTTTGACATTTACTGCCGAATAGATATGTCACTTTGGCTATGATTTATATGAAGCTCTAATTGATAACTGATTTCAATTTATTCTTTGCAAGTAAATATGAAATTATAACATGGTTTGATAAAGTAACTGTTCGATTAGATATAATGTGTTGTGCATTAAACTTTGTTTCCTTTCTCATTCGATTGTAAGGCTAATGCTTTTCTAATTGGAGCCACTGTACTATTCTAATGTCAGGTTTTAAATCTGTGTTTTACTCTTATGTAAATCTGAAATGTTCAATTAAGGAGGTGTGTTGAAACTAAATAATGTTTCATGAAAATTTCTTCGTCCAGAACGTAAATGTTAAAACATCATTATCAAAGCAATGAATTAAGACATTTAAATAATTTCAGTTTTCAACATACATTTCCTTTAGCCACGGTTGAAAAAAAATATCCCAAAACTGTACCGCAGACTTGTACGCCTCACGGGGTTTCTCGGTCTCGCTTGAAATCGACTCTTCTGCCGGCCGCAAAGAGTTCAGCCAGAGTCAGACTAATGAAGACATAATTTCCCAACCCAGTCGGTGTTCTTCTAGATTGATTGATTCTAAGGTGCGGACGATAGATGGAAGAAACTAATATAGGAACCTGCCAAGTCTTTCTGAGGGGCGTACCAGTAACGAAACAAAGACCAAAATAGAACGGAATAAAACCGAGAAATAATACAGGTGAAAAGAGAACCTTCCGCACTTAATTTAAACCGGTTTGCGTTTTTGGGTTTCTTTGTAGCTTAGTTTATCCCTCACATCATTGGAACAATCGACAGCTGCAGCAGTTATGTCGCGTGCGGTTTTGTGGAGCTTCTGTAAAAGGCCGCAACTTTGGGGCAAATTTGGTTAATGCTTTTTATTTTCGGCTACACCTGATAATTTATGACATGTCTCAGAGTCTCAGGTAGAAAAAAATGTGATAGAGATTAACGTAACCAAAAAGAAATTTAATTCCAGACATACAGTTTTCAACAATACATCTTTTCAAAGTAATAGTATACTAAAGGGTAGAAAAAACTAGTTATTGAACAGGAGCTAACACAAGTTGAACATAAACCTATTGAAACAAAAAAAAAAACAGTGGAAAATTTTACAGAAATCGTTGTGCCACTGTTGAGGTATTTTCTATTCTTCTATTGAACTATAAAATAAGTAGGTACAAATTTTGATTTGGTATTTTCGACTGGATGAAGAATATAACAACTCTTTGACTGGGATGAAAACAGGATAAAAGTCAAATAATATGCTGTAATAATATCATGACTGTTTTTAAATAAGTCTTTTCAGATGATTTCTGGAATAGTGGCATCCTTTATTATCTGTATTTTCTGGAAATTTTACAACTAAAGTGTTCAATCATTGCTGGATCATTGAAAACGCCAATGTTTCAATTATCGAACATTAGTTGCTAGCTCAACCCAAATTGCCCCGGCAATGTATTCTATTGATTTTAAAACCCCTAAATGTATACAATTTTTTTACATTTTTCTGGTCATGATCTTAAGAAAAAATCAAAAAATATATCCTTATGTGCAACGTATAGCTTCTAACTCCAGCTTTCTTGGACACTAAGTGAAATTGGTTTTAAGCATTCCGTAGCTGTTCAACAGTCTTTTTCCCGAAGCATGATTTTTCGGATTTTTTCCTAAGACTTTGAGTAACGGAAAACTGAAGTGTTATAGGGTGAATAATGTTTGAGAAACATATTTGAGTTACATTACGAGGTTTTCAAAACTATAGGGGAGAATGAGGATACTTAATCCTTGAGGATACTTGATTACTTAGCTATATCTTGAAACTGGAATGTCTTATGCCGTTTTCGTTTTTCTCCACTAGCGCGGGGCAAAACTTTTTCTGAATAAACAAACTGAATGGTTACCCGAGACGATGCAAATATATGGTTGCTATACTCACTCATATGTTTACCCCCAACACTGACAACTTTTGCGGGGTGCAACCGCCTGCTTGAGGTTCAAATCTCGGGCAACTTCATATGAACTTCATAATACAATATTTTCAAAGAAATTGAAAACTCTCAACTTTTTTCAGAAAAAGTTTTCTAAAGTGTTGATTATGGGTACAATTAATCTCAAGAGTTCAAAACGGTATATTCTTCTTCTGAATGGATCGTGATCACTGCTGAATACGAGATTACTAAAAGTAATCTAATAACTAACAATTATCCAACAATTATCTGAAGAAAAGAGCTAAAATAAATTGGGGAGAATGAGGATACTTGATCCCTGGGGATACTTGGTGGCTGTGTGGTGGCGGCTTATAGAATACTACCACTGGGATACTGGTCCACGTCGTAAAAGGCGACTTATCCAGTACTTCCCATATGCGTTAGTCATTCTTCAAATGCGACTATCACATTGGGAGGGGGGAACCTTGGCTTGGTTTCAAGCCAAGTTTCTTCAGGGAGGATTCACCAATTGTGCTTATTGCTATTAATGCGCATGCACGAGTTGTATTCTCCTAAATTTGGTAAACACCCGCTTCAAGGTGGTTCTGTGCCTGCGGGCCCCAAAGTGGGGGTAGGAGGGTGTATAATAATCCTATCTTAAGCAGAACGTTGTTAAGGTCTGCACTATAGCCTGGCACTGGTGCAAAGGGCCGTATTTTTCCTGGCAACTCGTGGGATTCAGATTATACACACGATTTTAAAATTTTCATCCTGTATGGGATACCCCGCTTCATGCGTCGATATGAAGGTGCAGAGGTTCTTGTGTGTGATGGAAATATGTGTGGAATTCTTTGATAGAAATGCTTTCTATTAAGGTTGCACAGATAAATCTGCAGCACAAAAGAACCGCTACACTTAACTTATGTCGTTTAATCCTTAATGGAACTGCATCAATCGCCTTGGTCCAAGAACCCTATTTCCGAAATGGAACTTTTTACTTAGGGAATTTGCTCAAACCAAACTTTACTGTGTTCAGTGTAATTGGAATGACTAATGCCCGAATAATGCCTCGTGCATGTATATTGATAAACAATTCTTTAAATGCAACACTTATACCCAATCTAACAACAAGAGATATTTGCGTCGTTCATGTTTCGCTGCCTGATAGAAAATACGTCTACTGTTCAGCATACTCACCATATGAACAATCATCCCCTACTTACTTACTTAATGATCCCGCGCCGATCCTCCGGTGCATAGGGCCGTGGTAAAAGACCTCCACTGTTGACGATCTGGAGCCAGCGTCTTCACTTGGTCCCAGTCAAGATTCTCGTCGACAGTTCGGATTTCAGCGGCTAGGCTTCGCCGCCACGAGTTTCTGGGCCTGCCTCTTCTTCGATGACCTTCTGGATTCCAATCTAGCGCCTGTCTGCAAATCTCGTTTTCATCTTTTCGCAGCGTGTGCCCAATCCATCTCCACTTACGTTCCCGAATCTCGACTTCTAGCGCCCTTTGATGACACCGGCGATGTAATTCCTCATTCGAGATCCAGTTGCCAGGCCACCAAGCACGGATGATATTCCGCAGGCAGCGGTTTACAAATACTTGCAGTCTTCGCGTCGTCACCGCATATGTGCACCAAGTTTCGCACCCGTACAGCAATACGGATTTGACGTTTGAGTTGAAGATTCGGATTTTCGTTCGTAGAGAGATCTGGCGTGACCGCCAGATGTTTCGGAGACTCGCAAACGCAAATCGGGCCTTTCTGATCCGGGTCTCGATGTCTTTTCTGGTACCACCATCAGGTGTTATCTGGCTACCAAGATACTGGAAGCACTCCACTTTCTCAACTTGCTGCCCAGCTACCATGAAACTGGAGGGATTTCCTGTGTTGATCTCCATCGACTTGGTCTTTCCGACATTGACTTTGAGACCTGCTGCCTTGGAACCTTCGGTGAGGTCGTCGAGTTTGCTCTGCATATCTGGTTGTGTTTGGGCGAGCAAAACAATATCGTCAGCCAGGTCAAGGTCGTTCAGTTGCTCCATTGTTGAAGGATTCCACGGCAATCCTCGGTTCGGTGCACAGTCAATCGATCCAATCAGAATCTCATCCATTACGATTAGAAAAAGTAGCGGTGATAGAATACATCCTTGTCTCACTCCAGCAGTTACCGGGATTGGTTCGGACAAGACACCGTCGTGCAAGACCTTGCACGAAAATGCCTCATATTGTGCTTCGATGAGATGGACTAGTTTCTCTGGGACCCCTCGTCGCCTTAGAGCCGCCCAGATGTTTTCATGGTTAAGTCGGTCGAATGCTTTTTCGAAATCAACGAACACCAGCAGAAGAGAGTCCTGGAATTCGTTGATTTGTTCCAGTATGATTCGTAGCGTTGTGATGTGGTCCACACATGATCGTCCAGATCGGAATCCAGCTTGTTGCCGTCGGAGTGTAGCGTCGATTTTCTCCTGGATCCTGTTCAGGATCACTTTGCAGAGTACTTTGAGGGTTGTACAGATCAACGTTATGCCTCGCCAGTTACCGCACTCTGTCAGGTCTCCTTTCTTCGGGACCTTTACGAGGATACCTTGCATCCAGTCGGCCGGGAATGTTGCAGTATCCCAAATGTCAGCGAAAAGACGGTGCAACATTTGTGCTGATAGGGCAGGGTCGGCTTTCAGCATTTCAGCAGGGATGCAATCGATCCCAGGTGCTTTGTTGGATTTCATGTTTTTGATTGCCGCTTCTATTTCAGCCAGCGAGGGCGCTTCCGAGTTGACGCCATTTATGCGACTTACTGTTGGCGCTTCGAGCTGCGGGTTTTGTTGGCCATCGCTATTCGTGACTCGGAAGAGTTGTTCGAAGTGCTCAGTCCATCGTTTGAGCTGATCTGTTCGATCGGTCAATAACTGACCTGCTCGGTCTTTCAGCGGCATTCTTGCATTAGTCCTTGCACCACTGAGGCGGCGAGAAATGTCATAAAGTAATCGGATATCTCCATTGGCGGCGGCTCTTTCTCCCTCTTCGGCTAGGGAGTTTGTCCAGGCTCTCTTGTCTCGTCTACAAGCTCGTTTAACTGCCTTTTCCAGCTCCGCATATCGTAAGCGGGCGGCTGCTTTGGCTGACCCGGTACATGCCTGCTCAATTCCGACTTTCGCCTTTCTCCGATCATCGACCATCCTCCAAGTTTCATCCGACATCCATTCGCTCCTTCTTCCACAAACTTTACCGAGAGTACCATGGCTCGTCGTGATAAAGGCATTCTTGATTCCACACCACTGTTCTTCGACTGTTCCGTCTGTCGGCAGCTCTGAGGCTCGGGATTCTAGCTGTTCAACGTATGCCCTTTTCACCTCTGGATTCTCCAACCGGCGGACGTCGTATCGACACCCGACTTTCTCCTCGCGCCGTTGGACACGCGCAACTCTCAGTCGTATCTCGCCAAGGACGAGGTGATGGTCAGATGCAATGTCTGCGCTTCGTTTGTTGCGGACATCAAGAAGGCTCCTTCTCCATTTTCGGCTGATGCAGATGTGGTCAATTTGATTTTCTGTTCGGCCATCTCGGGATACCCAAGTGACCTTATGTGCTGGTCGATGGGGGAAGAGCGATCCACCGATCACCATGTTGTTGTTGCCACAAAATTCTACAAACAGCTCTCCGTTTTCGCTCATCTGTCCTAGGCCATGGCGCCCCATGATGCGCTCAAGGTCCTGATTTTCGGAGCCAATCTTTGCGTTGAAGTCGCCCAAATGGATTTGAATGTCACCCTTCGGAATTCTCTCAACCACGCTGTTCAGTTGACTGTAAAACTGCTCTTTCTCCTGCAAGTCGGCAACGTCAGTTGGCGCATAACACTGGACCATTGTAAGGTTTCTAACCCGTGTTCTGAATCTGGCTACGATTATTCTTTCGTTTATCGGTTCCCATCTAATGAGGGCCGCGTAGGCCTGCGGGCTTAACAGGAAACCAACTCCTCGTTCCCGAGTAGCATGTTCTCCTCGTATGCCAGAGTAAAGCAGGACTTGCCCGGACTGTGTCTTGTGTTCTCCAGTGTTAGGCCAACGGACCTCGCTCAGTCCCAGAATTTCAAGCTTGAGGCGGCTAGCCTCTCTAGCAAGTTGTTCCAGTTTGCCTTGTTGGGCAAGGGTCAAAACATTCCAAGTTCCAATTCGTGTCCGTGTTTTCATGCTAAAAGTCGTCGCCAAAGTTCCAGGTCGGTCATTTCTTTCGGATTCCGTAACAATTTCAAATCGGGAGCAGTAGGTTGTTAGCCTAAAGTCCCTATCCCGCGATGGGGCTGCCATCTTGGACTTAGCTGGCGGGAGCCGCATTTCATAAATTCAGCCGCTTGCTGCAAGGCAGACGCTGTTTGAGCCGCCCCTGACCTGGAGAACAGACGCTCGGTTGTTGTTGCACGCCGCCCCTGACCTGGGGAACAGACGCGTGCGGCCACCTTCTCAGTCTGCATGCGACCAAAGCATCCACCGGGGTTGGGTACCCGATCTCCGCTTAGGTTACTCGCATCCCAGCCGGCACCGCGGGGAGGTAGAGATAGGAGTTGTGAATAAGAGGTGATATGACCACTATGGGGTCTCGTGTTGCACATTATCCACCGTTTACCAGCCAAAATCATCCCCTACGGATGATTTAAAAAATGTCATTTCATTCTGTGAATCACAAAATATACCTCTTTTAATAGGCTGTGATGCCAATGCTCATCATTTTGTATGGGGTAGCTCAGATATCAATCTGAGAGGCTTAAATTTAATGGAATATTTAAGCAGCACTGATTTAGAAATTCTTAATGTAGGAAATAAACCAACTTTTGTTAGGTGTGACAGAGAAGAGGTGATTGACATCACACTTTGTTCTAGAACAATATCTCAGGAAATTTCAAATTGGCATGTGCCTAACGAAGAATCGATTTCTGACCACAGGTTTATCTATTTTGAACACTCAGGTGAGTTTTTAGAAACAATTACATTCAGAAACCCAAGAACAACTAATTGGGACCTATATTTGGAGCATCTTGCTACTAAATTTCATGGATATACACCTGAAATTACTACTCCTCTCGAGTTGGATGAAGTGGTTGCAAAAACCACCGAAATTATTTTGAATTCTTATGAAGAAGCGTGTCCCCTACGAACGTTGAAATTCAACAAAAACAGTACACCATGGTGGAACTCAAATCTCAGTAAATTACGAAAAAACTGCAGACGCTCTTGGAACCGAAGGCGCACGGAAGGTTTTGATGCTTTCAAGTTGGCTCGCAGAGCTTACCGGAAAGCAACAAGAGCTGCCGAACGCTCAAGTTGGCAGAGCTACTGCACAAACATTTCAAGCTTGCACGAAGCAAGTAGGTTAAATAAAGTCTTAGCCAAATCAAAAGATTATCAGGTTTCATACCTTAAAACCCCTAGTGGTGATTATACATCAAACGACGAAGAAACATTAAGTTGTCTATTCAATACTCACTTTCCAGGATGTGTTGATCAAGATCCATCGATAGAGCTTGAGTTCTTTTCTGGAAGTCTAGATTCCTTGCATTTTGCTCGGAAAATAGTTACTACAGAATCGATCAAATGGGCAATCGATGGTTTTGCTCAATACAAATCTCCTGGAAGTGACGGTTTATTTCCAGTTTTGCTTCAAAAAGGTTTCGATCATTTCAAACACATATTAAGAAAAATAATGATAAGCAGTTTTGCTCATGGATATATTCCTAAACTTTGGCGGCAGATAGCCGTGAAATTCATCCCTAAAGGGGGACGATCATCATACGACGAAGCCAAAAGCTTCCGTCCTATTAGTCTAAGTTCATTTCTATTAAAAGCACTTGAACGTTTAATTGATCATCATATCAGGCAAGAATGTCTTGTCCAACATCCGCTTAATGCGACACAACATGCATACCAAACAGGAAAATCAACATTAACTCTTCTGCACAACGTTGTACATAATATTGAAAATAGTTTTTCACAGAAAGAATCATGTCTAGGAGCATTTCTAGACATAGAAGGAGCATTTGATAATGTCTCGTTTACATCAATAATGGAAGCGGCACTACTTCATGGAGTGCCTAGTGTTATAACTAACTGGATTAGCGCAATGCTAAGTAACAGGAATCTTCATTCGTCTTTAAGACAGGCTTCAATAACAAAAGTTAGCACACGTGGTTGCCCGCAGGGAGGTGTACTATCACCTCTTTTGTGGAACCTAGTTGCAGACGGATTGTTGAGAAAACTCAATGACCGTGGAATACCAACCTATGGATTCGCAGATGATTATCTTCTGCTGGTAAGAGGTTTGTGCATAAGCACATTATTTGATATAATGCAACAAGCTCTGCGCTCTGTTGAACGATGGTGTTCTCATGTAGAACTTTCAGTTAATCCTCTAAAAACTAATATTGTTTTATTTACTAAGAAACGTATCACCCGCGGGGTGCGCCCTCTGCTGTTTTATGGTGCCGAAATCACCGTGTCTGATCAAGTTAAATATTTGGGTGTCATTCTTGACTCCAAATTAAACTGGTCTGATCACATCGAATTCAGAATCAAAAAAGCATGCATGGCCTTCGGGCAATGCCGACGTGCAATCGGAAAAAACTGGGGACTCAAACCCAAACATATTCACTGGATTTACTCCACAATAGTAAGACCAATTCTGGCCTATGGGTGTCTAGTGTGGTGGCAGAAAGGAGAAGTTGCAACAGTTCGGACTAAACTAAATCACCTTCATAGAATGTGTCTTTTGGGGATGTCCGGATCGTTCACTACAACTCCTACTGCAGCACTAGAGGCTCTGTTTTCTATCAAACCTCTACACTTGTTCCTAAAACAGGAAGCCTTCTCATGTGCTTTTCGTCTACAGGCAGTTGGTCTCTGGCTGTCAGGAAATATCGAAAGATCATCGAGTCATACAAATGTGTGGCCTGAATTAGTTAGATTAAACAAGTTTAATCTAGCGCCAAACGATTTAACACTCTCGAGTAGTTTTCCCTACATGGGGTTTAAAGTCAAATTTCCATCTCCTCAAGAATGGTTATCAGGTTTCGTAGAGGACCAAATGTCCTTTCATATTGTATTCTATACTGACGGTTCATTATCAAACGGCCGTGCAGATGCAGGAATTTACTGTCACGAGTTGAACATAGAATATGCTCAACCTCTAGGAAAATATTGTACAGTCTTTCAGGCTGAGCTATATGCTATTATGTATGGAGTGCAAATTGCACTTCAAAAGAAGATTATGTTCAGAACAATTTATTTCTGTTCAGATAGCCAAGCAGCAATCAAATCACTCAGTGCTTCCAGTTCTAGATCAAAACTGGTAATCGCATGCCGGAAAGCAATCGAAGAACTTGCTGAAGGCAATGGATTAAACCTTCTATGGGTACCCGGACATAAGGGAATTTTTGGAAACGAATGCGCCGACGAACTCGCTAGAGCTGGATCGGAAAAGGAATTTTACGGACCAGAGCCGGCTGTCCCAATATCGCCATGTTGGTTCAGAAACCAAATTCAAACTTGGTCCTCTAACCAGCATGAACGATACTGGGAAGAGTTGGACACTTGTCGTCAAACTAAATTATTTTTAGAAAAACCATCTCCAATCATATCGAGTTACTTATTAACTTTAAATAAATCTCATTGCAGCATCTTGATCAGAGCACTCTCCGGTCATTGTAAACTCAACTATCACATGCACAACATTCAGCGTGCTGAATCTCCAGTATGTGGTAGTTGTGAATCAGATGTGGAAGATCCCTTCCATCTTATATGTAACTGTCCCTCATTTGCCAGACTACGTTTTCGTACTCTGGGATCTTACGCTTTAAGCGAATCTGAGTTTAAGAAATTAAACTTAAAAAACATTCTATCATTCCTTACCGAATGTAGAAAAGAGCTTTAATGCTAATAATCCCTAGTGGAAAGGCTTTATGCCATCTTAAATAGATTGAATTTATTTCTTCCTTTTATAGGTTTTTCAGGTTTCTCGGGTAAATGATGAAATCTTGGATAAAAAAAAAGGCTAGGCACAATTTTCCCGTATGTTTGGATAACGTGCCGCTATTAGCCTACCCCCATTCTGATACCTGATACCTGATACATTACGAGGTTTTCAAAACTATAGGGGAGAATGAGGATACTTAATCCTTGAGGATACTTGATTACTTAGCTATATCTTGAAACTGGAATGTCTTATGCCGTTTTCGTTTTTCTCCACTAGCGCGGGGCAAAACTTTTTCTGAATAAACAAACTGAATCGTTACCCGAGACGATGCAAATATATGGTTGCTATACTCACTCATATGTTTACCCCCAACACTGACAACTTTTGCGGGGTGCAACCGCCTGCTTGAGGTTCAAATCTCGGGCAACTTCATATGAACTTCATAATACAATATTTTCAAAGAAATTGAAAACTCTCAACTTTTTTCAGAAAAAGTTTTCTAAAGTGTTGATTATGGGTACAATTAATCTCAAGAGTTCAAAACGGTATATTCTTCTTCTGAATGGATCGTGATCACTGCTGAATACGAGATTACTAAAAGTAATCTAATAACTAACAATTATCCAACAATTATCTGAAGAAAAGAGCTAAAATAAATTGGGGAGAATGAGGATACTTGATCCCTGGGGATACTTGATTCCTTAGCTATATCTCGAAATTGGAATGTCGTACAAAGATCAAATGTTCTAGAAAAATGTGCTTAATGAAACAAAACAGCAATGGTTGAAGCTCAAAAATTTTTAACAAAATAAGTTTTTGAGTTATTGAACTTTGTTTGAAAATTTCACAAAATGTGACTTGAAGATCTTTTTTCATCATTTTAAAATGTTCCTAACATGGAAATATTATAACAAAAATATTTGTTCCAATACATAAATTTTTCGAGTGTAAAATGAACTCCAAAATACAATATTTTCAAAGCGATGGAAAACTCCCAACTTTTTTCAGAAAAAGTTTTCTAAAATGTTGATTTTGGGCACAATTGATCCCTAATATATGGGTACAAATGATTCTGGTATATTCTTCTTCTCAATGGATCGTGCTGATTACGAGATTACTAATATTTATCCAATAGCTAATATTCATCCATCAATTATCTGAAGAAAAGGGCTAAAATAATTGATTTTCTCTAATTTATAAAAAACTGCGCCCGTAAGTATGCAATGTCATAAGGGTTGAGAATAAGCTATAGAATTTTTTTTCTGACAACTATAGATTGTGAAATGAGAACAAACATGACCAAAATAGTCAATTAACATTCTATCTTGGGGTTTTGTTTGATTTTTCCCATGGATTAGGGCTTCCTGAATAAAGGATCAAGTCTCCTTTAACTTAAAAAATATCGCAATTTTTTAACTCCCACGAAAATGTTTCTAGTTCATCAACGGGTTCAAGTATCGTTCTAATTTTAGGAGCATAGAAACTTGAAGTTACACGCTGTCAGAAAATGTGAAAGAGTGCGAGTTGCTAAATTTTTCTATTGTGTTCGTTTTTTAAGAAAAAAAATTACACCTAATTAAAAAAGCTATTCGGGGAAGCCTTATCAAGTACTGCATTTTACCCAACCGCATTCCTGTACCCCGAACCTGGTTCATACATTTATTTGTAAGCCCTTCTTCGATAATATTGTGTGGAGTACCCGGGATCATCTGTGCAAATAAAATCCCGAACACAGAGATGAAAAGAATTCCCTCCAATCCGAGAGGCATCCCGAGTTTCATCGACGTGAAACCATTTTCAAAGTAATAAATTAATTAAAATAATAAATCTTTAGCTGTCAGAAACGATAAGAGCTTCCATTAATTTCCCCTCGAATAAAAGCAAAAGATTCTCGCGGGCGCGTTTGGGACAAAAAAAAACAAAAATCTCAAGTTTGTGCTCTTGCTTCGAGTTTCAAGTTCCCGATCGAAGTTGGCCTGAAAGAAGAAAACTTCATCAAAGATCGCTCTCTATTGCTGCTGCCAACCTAAAAATCTCCCGTTCTTTCGTTCCTGAGACCGCAGCGCAGTTCAGAGAAGTTGAACTTTGGCAGCTAAAATCATCCGAGACACATCAATCATTTATTTATTCGGTTCTCCCATCGTCGTTGTACGGGGCCGGTAAATCTGCGGACTTCAGACCGATCCGTCGAGCAATCACAGAGCCAGACAATGGTCTAAAAGCCCAACGGCAATCATCGGAAGCTCACACGATTTGACCCTGGCTGAGATTTAGGGAAACCGGCGCGTTCGTTTCGTTGATGGAACCCAATTGGGGCGCCTCCACAGTAGGCCTTTGCTTTTTTGACATGAGGAAAACCGTTCCTGGTGCAAAATGGGCAGGGGTGGCGTCAAGTGATTATGCATGTATTTTTCGATTGGACCCCACCATATTGCTAGCCATTGCTAGATGCTCGGGTGACTATGATAATTTTTCCCTCCCCACCTGCAACATTCTCCTTTTTTTGACTGGTGCAGAAAGATTGAAGAGCTATGTGGTGCTTCCTTTTCCATATTCATTATAATCATTAATTTTCGACGTGACATTAAAGCCTCCGGTCTCCGTTCCACTTTTTTTTCTTCCCTGCGGATCGGAAGATTCGTGCAGCTTTTGGCATTTGTTTTGGCGCGGCGGCGTTGTTTTGTCTGATTCCACCGCGCGCTCCACAACACAAAACCGCTTGCTTTCTCTACTGGCCATGTTCGGCGGACTAGAAGAAAGCAAAAAAAAAACCACTGATGGGGTAAAAGCTTCCGACAACCGGCGCAAAACAAATACACTCTGTCATATGTGTCACTTTGGGAGAGAGAAATAATAGAGCCCGGTGATGATAATGATAATGACGGAGTAAACAATTCATCATTCAACACTGTGCGAAAACACAACCCTAAGACTGGTTGGCTGACTGACTGACTGACTGACGATGGCGAACGACATGAAGCTGGGATATAAAAGCTTCTGAGGGGGAGAAAGAATTTTACCAGAATATTGAAACTGAACATGATCCTGGAAAATAGAAAAGTTGTAATGGATCTTGCCATTCCGATCTGATAAATTTAACAGACTTGAAAAAGACTTTTGATAATTGCTTAGCTGAGTAGGATAATTGTGTGCAATGTGGTTTAAGTTGTGAATAATTTATGCTGTTTTTCATACTTCAATGAAAAAAAAAAAGCTTTTGTAGAGGACAGATAGTGGACTTGATCCCGTTTTTCATTTTCATAATATCTTTTTGGAAAAAATTTACAATTCACAACCTTTTAAAATTTTTAACAGCATGTTAATATAACTTTTTCTGTTAAAAAGATCGGTGTGATCTCAGAAATAAATAAGATGCATTTTCGTGAAGAGAGAAATATAGTGATTTTTTGAATTACAGGAGACTTGATTCCAAATTCAGGGTAGCTAAACCTTTTTTTCAAAATCGAAAATCGAAAGCAAAATTTGTAGATAAGACCCATTGGTTATTTTCAGCCGTATTGTTACTCGTGTAAGAGTTGATTCATCTTAAACTGAGAAGATTCTAAAAATTTGCTTCGATGACATTTCAGTAAAATATAGTGCTGTATTTATAATTGTGTAAGCTCGTAAAGCTTGAAAAAAATATTATATGAATATATTTTGAAGCCTGTTAAAGAAAAAACTTTTATAAATCTTTCACTTAAACCTTTCTAAAATTCCAAGATTTTTTTTTTCAAAGTTCTAAGAATTTATTGATACTTAGGGTAGTAGCACTAGTTTTTGAACAAGTACCAGATATTGAGCACTAGTAAAACAAAAACTAATTTAAACGATAATATACTGTATGTATGTATATAGATAATCTACCATGGGTGCACGGATTCGCCGCAGTTTCGCCAACATATACGCTGAATTACAATCTTTAGATCATGAGTTCGGCTAATCTTCAATGCGACTGATCACTTTTTCAATATTTTTTAAGTTAAGGGGAATGTGGCATTTTCATGTTTTAAAATCAGTACTGGACTCCTATGAACGAAAACTATGGTTGCAGAAATTTATTAGACTTCTATTAGACTTCTGACTTTGATTTAAAAATCGATTTTGGCTCTCTTCAAAATTTTATGCTTTGGTGTAACATTGATCAGTCTCTATTTTGACGGTTTTATCGAATTTTCTTGATCATAAAGGGCACCTTCTGATTTTCTGTGTTTCTTGGTTTAAAGTTCTTCGCTTTCCAAAAAAAAACAACTTCGTGGTCCCTAATGTGTTAAGGCCGAACCACAATAAAAATCGACAAAATTAACTTCGATGCTGCATAAATTAAAGGGCTGATTTTTTTAAAATTACTAAAAAAATTTTAACTACAAAAACAAATGAAAGTTTATATTCATTGAATTCCCCAGGCCCTCACACTATTCCCCTTCTTTTTTTTCCTTCAAACTTTACCATTTGTCAGGGTTTCTAGCCTTTTGTCCTAGACTGGCTTACTCTGGTAAAATGTCTCTATTTTTTTAATATCAAAAATTTACTTCAAACTACAACAAAAACAACACCAAATTATACATTTACTGAGGGAAATTGATGACATCTCACAGAAATCAACCTGTTTACTTATAAAAAAAACCCTTTGATTTCATCAGGAAGGGTGTTTGTTTGCGAGCCTTCGAAAACATCGAGAATTCAAGAACTTTTCAAAAACAAACCAAATTTTTCTCAATTTAAAACATAACATAGTTTTGAGATATTTTAATTTTAGACTTAGATATTCATGATCATCTGAAAAATTTCATGTTGATCAAAGTTACTTCGTTTTAAGGTACTTATGATTTACATAGGCAACGGAAGGAGACGGGATGAATCATCCAACCGGATTAAAATCCTTGCAAAAAAAACCTATGATTAACATTGTTTACGTTGTCTACACTGATCTGAGCCTTACATTTCATGTAAAATTTGATTCTATGTAAAATTCGGTAAAATGTGTTGCATAACTTGTTTTATTGAAACGCAGCCCTGAAAATGCGTTTCCTCATTCGGGTAAATTTGCTGTAATTTTATATGATTTTTACACGAAACGATGTGTTGCAGAATCGATTCAAAAACAAACACCGATCGACCGACTGATAAACAGCAGGTTCGACTTGATGCTCCAAGAAACATCCGAAATGCCAGATGAATCTTCTAACGTTTTGTAGTTTAAAAAAAAAGTTTAAAATTTTCGATGAATTTAAAATTCATTTGACTATGGTTTTTTTCCTTCAGAGATCTTTAAAAAAGTTAGTAGGATCAATTTTTGGTTATTTTCTAGTATTTCAATCATTTTTTGAAAAATTATTGACCATCAACCTAAGCGGTAAATTGAATTTTAAAAACTGCACGAAATCTTAAAAAAAATTATCAAGATTTTTTTTCCTGAATATTGTGTATGATAGGGGAGAGTTGTTTTTGGAAACACTTTAGGCAGTGGAAAGGAGAGATCTGTAGTATTTGCTGGTAGAACTTGGAATACTTTATTGCACTTCAACTAACTGTCTTTTATACAAAAACCATCCCAATGGTTACTTTACTAATTGTTTATTATTTACATATGTGTTGATATTTGTCCCACCGATTGCTTCGATTGGACACATTCGCAATCTTTAAACTTTTTCCGACGACCTCCACTTGACTTCCCGGTCCGACGACCTTACGAGGTACCCAGCTCGCAAGTCTACCAGGGACTCCTGGTTCGATGAAAACCACCTGGTTCCTGGCTTGACGACGTTTTATGATTCCAGCCCGCCAACCTTCCATGGCTTTCGGTACGACGATCTACCAGTGAATCTGGCCCGCCGACTGCTTCGTTCTTGCAGCCCAGTGACCTTCCATGGCACCGGTTCGACGACGTCTTAGTGGCTCCGGTCCGACGACCTTGTTGGTTCCGGCCCGAGGCTCTTGTTTTTGGCCCAACGCCTCATCAATGGCAAGACTACCTTCCGCTGGCTCTCGACTCGCCAACCTTCCAAGGATCCGACCAAACGACCTTCCAAGACACCTATCTGACAACCTCTCGTGTTTTCAGGCTTGTCGACCTCCACCAGGCTTCCCGATCAGATGATCTTCCAGTTGGGTCCTGGTCCGACAACCTTCCACGGTCTCCGGCTCGCCGACCTTCCAGTGATCCCGGTTCAACGACCTCCATATGGCTCTGCACCGACGACCTTCCAGTGGCTTTGGTTCCTGCCTCGAAGACGTTCCAATGGTTCCTGGTTCGTTGTCCTTCCTTCGGTACTGGCGCTTTTTGTCATCTTTGAAATCTAGCGATTCTTCTTCTCCGCCTTTGTTGGGCCCATAACCTATTGTGGGAAGCACTTTGAGCAGTAGAAAGGAAAGACTTGTTCTGCTTGTACGGTGGTTGAACTTGGAATACTGTATTTCTAATAATTCGCTTTCTTAAATACTAAACAATTTCCATGGTTACAAATTGAATGTTTATTCATTATAAACAAACATCATGCGTGTTTTGCTATTCATCTCATCGATTGCTTTGATGAGACGGATCTCAACACTCCTCCTCAACACACGCATTCCGCCTCCGGCGATTCCTCCTGAAGATGGGGCTACTCCTCTTCAACGCACGCACCAGAACACGCTCTTTCCTCTGTTGCAACTCGATGATCTTCCATGGCACCACTTCAACGACCTCCACCGGGATTTAGCCCGACGGCCTTTTAGTGGCTCCCTGATTGAATCTTCCTAGTGTACAAGTTATGCCACGAGATTTAGGTATATATTTAACGTGTTTAAGATGTTTGTTGTTTCTCTTACCTTGGTAAAACTCTAAGACGGAATAGTAATGCATGCCACACAGTGTGAGTCACATTCCTGCAGAAATCATTCGGAAAGGTAAATGCTAAATGATTGAAGACAAAAGGAAAAAATCTATAAAATCTCCAAACACAAATCTGTCATCCACAATCAAATTTCTGCCGTCACAAAAGCCAAAAAGGAAGACTTAGCCGCTGACAGCCGCCGCCAGTGCGTGTTGGGAAAATAATAATTTACGAGTTTGTGAATCATCGGATGACCCTTCCGAATTTGGGAAAAAAATGCCGAGGAGCTAGCGGAACTCACGCTGATTTCAACAAAGGCATCAACCTGAACGAAGAAACGAGAGAAAAAAAAGCTAGAAAACGTGGCATCCCGCCGGGTGCTAAACACATCTATTATGTAAATTTTTGTTTGTCTTGTAAAATAGACACACAATCAAGACAAAACTTTGGCCGGTATCGAGAATAATAATAAAAGCAGCAATATAAAAACAACAACAACGATGGAAGCAAATGCCTGAGCCTGCCTGAAAGTATCGAGTCAAATTTCGAGGCTGCGCCAGGCTGAAAGAAGCTAGAGCCTTTTCGGGCTTTGGTAAAGTTAGGAGGAAAACAACGATTGTGTTCCGGCCAAAACCGGCCTAGAACAAAGTTTCCGCTAAATCATCATCATTCGATTTTCGTTAACGGCGAAGTTTTATTCGAAATGTTGTTGCGAGAAATCGATGAGTAGCGATCCAAAGATGGTTCGGCCATAAATCTGTCCGTTGCTTATGGAAACAAATTTCAAGCCCTGATTCGATGAAAGATTTCTCCACGATTGAAGAGTTGGTATTACATATTTAAAAAGTAGATGAAGATTTTTTGTGTAGTATCTTTTACTGTTGTAAGTAATTTTTTAATTATTTTTCAATGTTGTTATTTTTTATTGGTATCAAAATGTTGCTCGCATTCTAAGATTCTTTTAGGAAAAAAATCTTTTCCGCAGAATTTCTCTGCTCTTGTTCGAATAAATATTTGCTTTACACTCGGGGTAAGTTCAGGGACGCCATAAATTTTATTGATACGACGGTCGTCGGGATGTTTGTAGGAGATTCTTGGACCCTTTGAAATAGTAAGGCTGACTAGGGCGTTCAGCAGAAGATGGCTGATTTATCGTTATGGCTTTTAACGAGATTGCGCTTGCCAGTGAGTGGAAAACAATCCAAATAATAAAACTCCAATGTATCAGTCGAAAAGCAACGACGACGTTGATTATAGCATATAGCATAAGATGGAAACCCCCGAAGAGGGTTGGAGTTCACTCACATCACATAAGTTGGAATATGGTCGCTCGATGAGGCTCTGTTATTTCAACCGCCATCCAATGGGAAAGATAAAATAAAAATCGAAAGTAAACACTCTCGCTTAGATGGCAAGCGGAATTGTGCAGCAAAGTGAGTCATCTCTCCTACAAAGTGTTTCATCTTATCGGAAACTGAACTCGGTGTGAATTTTGTTGACTTCACTTCTCTCATATTTATCAAAATAAGCTGTTTGATTTTCCTGTCTCTAGATTTGAAAACCTTGGATGCGAGTCTCTATTGAAAAAGTTTGTTAAAAAATCATAAGTTACTGATCGTGTTAGCGATTTGGTTTACATTAAGTTTACATAACTTTGAAAAATATCGTGAATTTTAGTGACCGACCTATATTTGTATTGTTTTGTGAAATCGGCGCACTTTTTTATTTTCCCAGAATTTTCTAATTGGAGCATAACTCAAAAACTGTTCTACTGATAATTTTTGGAATATCGTTTTCGGATTCAGCGCCCGATTTCACATTAAAAGTAATCTTCATTTAACTATGTTCAAAAATGCTATAAACTGCAAATCAAATATAAGTGAACCTTGAACTTAGAAAGAAACATTCGAAAAAAAATAACAGGAAGTAAGCAATTAAGTGTAATACAAACATTATCTATATTCGAAAAGTAAGTGTTCTTGCTTGCTCCAACCCAAACATAAATAGGTGAAGTTTCTCTACTTTGGAACATTTAAGCGGTAATACTAATAAATTCATGTTTTTCTCATAAATGTACGGGATTTTTTAATTTTTCATGTATTTTTTCTTTTTCGTTAATGTTCTCATCGACAAGTTTCAATGAGAATTTTTAACATTGGTTTCGCTGTTATTTAAAAAAGATTTACAAAAATATTGATAATCAAAATTTCCAACTTTGAACCTTCTGTTCCTGTTTTGGTACTGAACAGGTACCGTAAACTGGGAGAACTTTGATCACCAGGGTAACTTTGATTAACATGTTTTTTTTTGCAGATAATTATCATTAACTAAGTCTGAAGTTCAAATATCTGAAATGTGTTCCCTAAGTCTGAAAGCTTATTTATTTAGTTTCAAATAGGCTAAATTAGGTTTGAAGTTGGAGATTTTTTTCATTACTTAAAATCTTATTTTAAAGTTTTAAAATGTCTGTATTTCGAAGACTCACTAACAACACCCCTCCTGATAAAATCATAGCATTTACAAGCAAATGGGTTGGTTTATATGAAAGTTTGACTTTTTCCTTTGTATATGAATAGTTTATAGTATAGTATAGTTTTAGAGCTATTTTTGTGGTCATTCTATGATAATTTTTGAAATTAAAAAAACGGACATTTTCTGTGAGAAAGCCTGTATTAAACAAATGGCTAAAACCCCTATCAAATAGTTAAGTTTGAATAAAAAAAAAAACATATGAACAGTGGGAAGATCTAGGGAAATGCATGAAGGTAAAATTTCATTTGTTATTGAAGCAAAAAAAAAATTGAGAAAAGTTTGTATATTTTTTAAGGCTTGTGTGTTAATTGGCTTCAAACCAATCATTTTGAAGATGTTGAGATACGTTAAAACCATAGTGATCAACGTAAGCCCGAAACATGAAATCTGGAATTGTAACAAACATTTAGTTATGGCCACACCAAAATGAATGAAAAAAGTGATCAATGTCCTTCCAGTTTTTATGGTACCTTTTGTTGGACCTAGAACTGAAATACCTTTAAAAAGTTTACTTTTTCGAAATTCAAATTTCAAGAAATAAACAAGGTGAAAATTGATCTTGAAAAACATACCATAAAAATGGCTTGTCCCACGTCTTACGCCTTTCCAGGGTCCATGGCCGTAAGAACGATTTGGGGGGTAGGGAATTGGAGGTTAAACTAGAGTTACCACATCCTGCAACGCCAAAAAGAGTACTTTGAGAAAAAAATAAAAATTGTAGAGACAAACGCCATTTATTCAAAAACCATGATGTTTTAGGTTCTTCAAAACCACCAATTTGTTACAAAATACAGACTTACATGACAAATGCTCAGAATTTTAAGCTGAATCTCCAAAGTTTTCGATTTTATGCTTAGGAAGCACACCAAAGTTGATAAAAAAAAGTGCATTTTAAAAGTAGTTTTTTTTTTCATAGAGTCGTATTATTTTATTCTTCTAAAACAATATTGCTGATGTTTTGTGCACTATGCTTTCATTTAAGCAATGTTATTATGGGTATTGTCTTCTGTCCGGGAGTTCACTGCATACTCACAGGCGCTCATTTTGAACGAAAAATCTTGATTGAAATCGTGAATGTACTCATGATTCCTTCCATTGGTATCCAACCTTTGAACCATTAAAAAAAAAGCAAAACTGTAGTGTTGTGCAACGAATGCATAAAAAGTTGGATCTCTTGTGTTTATAAGAATACAATACATATGTATCGAAAGAAAAAAAGTTAATTTGTATGAGAAGGTTTTATTTAATTTTTTTCACAAAAAAAGAGTACATTTCGTAAATATCACAAAAAGAAGAGTACGCTCATTTTTTGATCAAAAAAATGTACTCTTAAAAGCGTACGTATGGTAACCCTTGGTTAAACCCCCAAGATCAAGCAAAATGTTCTTCTATAAACTCAAAATTTTTAACTACTAATTAAATTTTGATGGACGATTAAAGTGGATCAAGTGTTACAATCTTGACTCAGAACTAAGGACAAAACCTCGAAATCCTACCCCACGTCCCTAAATCTACAACAGTTTTTCTAAAATTTTTCACTTGTTGATAGACATTTGACCCTCCACAGCTATTCGCAAAACATCCGATTCGATAAATTTGACTTGTAGTTTGTTGTCGTTGCCGATGCCGCAAATGATGACTGATTTTGATGTTATTACATTCATTGTGTAGGTAATTTAATCTAGTTTCTCAATAAGATAAATTTGTATAATCAAATTGTCTGTAGTTGATTCATAATGAAAATAGTCCCAAAAAACAATATTTTTTTAAAACTGCTTATAATTTCAGACTGATTTGAAGTATTTAAGCGCTCTTTTGATTTTTTGAATTGTCAAGAACACATCCATTCGACGATGTATAAATATATGGGGTTTCGATGAACATTTTTTTAATTCTCCCTTAAAACAAGTACATTCACTTTTGTCTTTGCTGCTTGCTGCTGAATCTCACTTTTCAATATACCGAATTTCTAAACTCAAATTTAAGTTTTTTTCTCGTTAACTTGTTTATTATTTCTATAGAACATATTTGATTTCTAAAAAATCTCAGTTTTTCAGTATATTGAAATGATGATTAAGACGTTTTGAATCTGTGCTCCTGGTCATATAGACCCGAACAGCTTTGGAAGGTTTAAGACTGTACTCGTAAATCGCTATCAAAAGTTATATACAAAACAAGTTGGATGATGAATTTTTGACACAGTCCTTAGTTTCTAATATCGAATTTTCAATAAGATTTGACTCAATAAGGTTACCTGATTGCCCAGATTTTGTCCGAATAGTTTTGCTTTATTTGTAAAATCAAAGAAAAACATAAATTGCTTGATAACAGTTAGCTATTTTGCGTCGAAAACAATTTTTTGAAAGAAGTCTACTCAAATATACTGGCTGACGTATTTCGATAGGAAAAACAACTTTTCGGTTTTTTCCTTCTTGATTTTAATTTGGGAATTCCCAAATTAGCCTAGGGCCCACATTTTGGATTGTAAAGTTTGAAATCGAATGCCCGGATTTTGCTAGGTTTATAGATAAAATAGCCCGGATTTGCCCTGGGCGGATAAGTGCGGTAAAATATCTGGTGAGCTTAGACTAAATCGTTTCCGATGTTCTGGTTCGAATTTTGTATTTATAAAAATCAAAATTTTTGCCTGCGTTTAATACTAAAATTAGATTCATGTTCCATGTTCAAAACTCAACATTTCGGAAAACTGAAAGAAAATATTTAAAATAACAAACCCTTTTTAGGGTTTGAATTTTAAATTTTTATTCTTAATTGTTATGCAGAGCTGAAACTTAAAAAAGTTTCATAATGGTCATACAGAATTAAAATATCAAAGTTTCATCATTAGGAATTTTCATTCAGATTCATTAGTTGAATTATGAATAAATTATTCAAGAAAGAATTTATATAGAAAAACAAAGATTCAAAATTCAAATAAGAGATTTCTGGTTAAGGATTCTGTTAGAAAATGCCACAAACACTTTTAGTACATTCGATAACAATAAATCTCTTTTTTCTTGTAAAAAACTAAGAATTCATCAAATTTGTGCTAATCGTACTCAAAAAAAGGGCGCGTGGAGACAAGTAATTTCTAGCTGAGTTTGTAGTACTCGAATCAAGCTTCAAGCTGTGGTATTTTGTTTATGGGTCCACTTGCTCCATTTCATCCTAGAAGTTTTCAAAATTAAGGTAAAATTAAACCTAACCCTTAAATGCATGACATTTTTATAATTAAAATTTCAGTTATTGATTCAGTGAAATAATAACATTTAAGTTCGAATAACAAAACTCAACAGGTATGAAGTCGTTGTTTTGAGTATTCTAAAAGTTATGGCACATCAAAGATGAAAAATAATTTTTGAAATTCATAGTTTCATAGCAAATCCGTATTTGCTAATTTCTTCAAAACCTTGTAAATTCCCGATCAGGAGAGCATATCAAAATAATAACTCAAACATATCTCACCAAGATATTTACATCTGATTCAGTTATAACTAAGTACTCCAAATTTTCGATTTTAAGTTTCTCCAATCCGGATTATATCTTATTCTGATTGACAGAGCTTGATTGAGCTCATTTTCAATTATCAAGATTTTTTTCGGATTGTCCTAAAATAAAATGATTATATCTTATTTTGATATACGTACAACTTTTTCTGAAACACGGACATCGAAGTCAACGGCCCAAACCGTACGTTTATGAGTTTCGCTCAACAGATACATAAAATTTAATCGAAGTGTTGGGAAACCAAAAATGGGGGCTGGTTTTAGCAAATCATGTGGTTTATTGACATTCCA